>NC_142698.1:26246512-26600974 GCF_029339155.1 Prunus mume
TGGGACTCTGACTCTTCTTCTTACACCAACATCTCCTCTCTCTTCCATGACGACCGCCAAGAGGCCAGGCTCTACCTCAAATCCGTCAAGGATTTACAGTCCGCCATGCAACACTTCCTCAGCTCCCAAGACTCCAGCGCCGAAAAGCTCATCATTGCTCAGAATCTTATGCAATCCGCCATGAAGAGACTCGAGAAGGAGTTCTACCAGATTTTATCCGCCAACCGAGTACTTGGACCCCGAAACCGTGTCGAGCCGGTCATCCAGGGCCTCGGCTCGGTCCAGTGTTTCCGATTTGGAATCCGAGTCGGAGGACGATTCACGAGCCACAACCGAGTCGGTTTCCGCGGTGGACCAAATCCCTGCCATTGCAATGTCCGATTTGAAATCCATCGCTGATTGTATGATATCGTCTGGCTATGGAAAAGAGTGCGTGAGAATTTACAAAATCATAAGAAAATCGATCGTCGACGAAGGCCTGTATGTTCTTGGAGTGGAGAAGCTGAGTCTCTCTCAGGTTCAGAAAATGGACTGGCAGGTTTTGGAGACGAAGATCAAGAACTGGTTAAGCGCCGTTAAAGTCGCCGTTAAAACTCTCTTCTACGGCGAGAGGCTGTTCTGCGAACAAGTGTTCGCCGCCTCGGACTCCATAGCGGAGTCGTGCTTCAACGAGATATCTAAAGAGGCCGCAATGACTCTGTTTGGTTTCCCGGAATTGGTGGGAAAATGCAAGAAACTATCTCCCGAGAAAATGTTCCGCATTTTGGACTTGTACCAGGCCGTCTCGGATCTTTGGCCCGAAATAGAGTCCATCTTCTCGTTCGAATCAACCTCAGCCGTCCGATCTCTGGCCGTTAATTCTCTCATTAAGCTAGGTGAGGCCGTCCGCACTATGCTTACGGATTTCGAATCGGCGATCCAGAAGGACTCGTCCAAGACACCGGTCCCATCCGGTGGGGTCCACCCGCTTACTCGTTACGTAATGAACTATATTTCCTTCCTCGCCGATTACAGCGAAATACTTGGTGATATAGTCTTTGACTGGCCGTTGACGATCTCGACGCCGTTGCCGGAAGCTTACTTCGGGTGCTACGACGCCGAGGAGTCGCCAATTTCAATACGCCTCGCGTGGCTCGTCCTTGTTCTCCTCTGCAAACTCGACGGCAAAGCCAAGCTGTACAAAGACGTGGCGCTATCCTATTTGTTCTTGGCGAACAACTTGCAATACGTCGTCGGAAAAGTCCGCCGCTCCAACGTCAAGTACTTGCTGGGGGAGTATTGGGTGGAGAAGCACGAGTCAAAAGTCAAACAATACGCCTCGAACTACGAGCGGATGGGGTGGAGCAAGGTGTTCGCCTCCCTACCGGAAGATACAACGGCTCAGATTTCTTCCGATCAGGCAAAGAGCTACTTCAAGCGATTCAACGCAGCGTTTGAGGAAGCGTATAAAAAGCAGACCTCATGGATCGTGCCCGACTCAAAACTCCGAGACGAGTTGAAAGTTTCGGTGGCTAAAAAGCTAGTGCCGGTATATCGGGAGTTTTACGAGAAGCATAGAGTCGGGATGAGGAGGGAGTGCGGGGAGGACTCGTTGGTCAGATATGCCCCCGAGAATCTAGATAATTACTTGTCGGATCTGTTGTATGGGGCCGCGAGTGGTGGGAGCGTTTCGTCATTTTCGTCGTGCTCTTCCTCGCCGTCACATTCGCATGGTAGGCAAGGTCGTTGAGACGTTGTATGTCGTTTTGGCCATGTGTCGTTTAGTGAATATAGAACAATACTAGAATGAGGACAAAAGATCGTGTAAAGATTTGATTTAAAAAAGGTGTATAGTGATAATATTATACATGAATTCTTTGATTTTTCAGATGAAGGAAACGCAGATTATGCATAGTTTTGGAATCTTTCTTTTGTATTTTAGTTTTTGTAAGTAGTGAAGAATGATTACGTTACATACAATTTTTTTATTTGGCCGACTTTATTAAAAAAAGAAGTAATTCCTTCGAAAATTAAAAGGAATTATTCTGGACAAAGTCTAACGATTTCGAACTATTTTTATGAAATATTATTATCAACGACTCACAGTAGTTCGCCATAATATTCCCCAATAGTTAGGCTTGGACTTCTCCAAGATTTTCACCTGAGGCAACATAAATTTGAAAGACTAGTTGATGAATCTCAACGCCCAATAGCCTTAACCAATCAATATTGGAGAGTAATTTAAATAGAGGCAGAATTACATTTTTACCCAACGAACAAGCTGACCAAAAAAGGCTTTATCAAAGCATAGCAGCAAGCAGAGGACATGAACGTGTGGTCTTGACAAGTTGACGTTCGTCATAGGACAACAACAGTGCATTCAGATTTGGAGGCTCTCGTCTGACTTTACGACTTTTAGCTTTTGGGTCGTCATTGGTGGAGAATTTTAGAAGCCTTTGGTTTGAGTAAATATTTCTTCTCACTACTGTAATCCAAGATATATCTTCACTATTATTCTTAATAATTCAATTATATCTTCACTATTATTCTTAATATTTGAATTATGATTATATCTATAACACGTGTCAATTGTTAAAAATAATGATGATGATACACTTCAAAATAAGTGGTGTATAAAAGTACTTCCTTACTTAGATATCAAGTGAGCTTTAAGACGTTTCCTAAAGCTTTTAGAATGCATGTATCAAACAACATAGAAGAGAATGAAAATATAAAAGTTATAAATAACAGTAAATTTAAAAATAAAAAATATTTATTATAAAAAAATAAAAACAGAAAAGGAAAGGTTAGAAGAAAGTGTAGCTAGCATGCCCAATTTGACATTCAACTTCTCATTTCTCTATCTTTTTATTTGGTTATTAGTTTACGTTTCAATTTCATGGATTTGTTCAACTTCTATAGGAAATACTTCTACTTAAAAAGTTTTTGCTAAAAGAGCAAAGAGCGTGGGACTAAGGGCACTTCATGCATGCTGGCTAGAAGTGCTTTTACAAGAACAGCATGTCGAAATTTTTGTTTACAATCCAAGTCCTTCCTTGGTGCTTCTCCATTACGGAGTCCCGCAATGCGAATCCATTAAACTTTATAGCTTCAAAACTATTATTTGATATCAAAGTGCTTTTTTTGGCCGAGATATAAAAGTGCTTTTAGCCCTTCAATCATGGTGCCAAGCTTACATGCCTCACATATTTGTAAAGCCCAACAAACGCGAGGAGGTTTTAAACCCCAGGCTCGAGGGACGTTACCCTTACCTATTCCAAAAGTTCGGTCTCTCATCCTTATCCAAGCGTTTTGCATGGGTTTGAGTGTTGACTCATGGGCCTTGATCTTTCTTCCCTTGATTGCCTTCACCTTCAAAGACATCTTTCCTAGGCCCATGGGTGAAATATTCTTGGTCCAAACAATAACACTTGTATTTAGATATGGTGAGTGAGACATTACGATCCAACATGAGCAATGGTGGTTGAGCATTAAAGAACTTTTCAATATGACACCCCGAAATCAAAATGAATTGTGGGCGCAAGTAGGCAAAGCAATTTGATTGATTGCTTATGTAACAGAAAAAGTTGGTTGTTTTAGATCTTAGTAAGGAAAATATATTTCAAAGCAACATGGTGTATTGTTTTATCAGAGTTTCCATGCAAGAAGTTGTTGTCCATGCTTTTGCAACTTGCATTTAAATTACATATCCTTTAGGCTTGCTGATGACTTGGGACCCTTCGGTTATGGTTAGCTGTCCAATTACATCAAAATTTATTGATCCAATTGTTTGATGTGAGTTGTAGATATATATAATATATATATATGTAAAAATTAAAAATTTTAAAAAAAAACTTGAATTTGAAATCATCTCTGGAAAAAAATCACTTTAATCCGAAACCATTTGACCACTTAATTAGATGATTGTTATTATAGTCTTTTCTTAAAGCACCGTGTTCTATTTTGTTGGCCCCAATTGGATGCCTTAATGATTTTCAATTGACTTAGTTTTTTGCAGGAATGATCTATGAATGAAGACTTGAATTCAAAAGATTTAGATCATTAAAAATATTCGTAAAGATCCCTATAAAAGGGGACTGTATAATAAGTTGAACTCTCTCTCTCTCTCTGTATATATATTTGATTTACATACATATACCTTTTGTTTCCTATAAGTAGTCAGCAAAAGAAAATAAGTATGAAGGAAATGAAGCCCTGAGATTGAAGGCAGCAACATTTATCAGTTATATGTTTGTCTCATCATTTAATAATTTGTCCCTATCCCTTCTGTTGCAGTGGAATATTTTATTAGTGGAGACATAAATGCATATATGGGCAGGGCTATGAATCGACTTCGAATATACAAACTTGAACTTGTATTGTGTTGGACTTGTTAGACTTTGAATTCTTTCTTTCTTTTATGAGTCCCCAAAGAAAATTTAACTAAGCCAAACCCAAACGAACCATTAAGCTTGCTAAAACTAGTTTTGAGATTCCCAAAAAAAACCTATCTATTTTCTCATATTTAAGTGTGATTGCTGAGTTTCTTTGATTCATAATGCTTTTAATTGAAGGACGTCTCAAATTTAACTCGACACGACATGACTTCGAATTTCTATTAAGAACTATCAACTTTCCATTATTAAATTATCACAAACGATGCATGAACGATTCGTGAACGTTTTTTCATTGTTTATCATAGGCTCATCTTTAATGTCGAGCTTGAGTCATTTAAAGCTCAACTGCCTCTTGACCATAAAAAATAAAAAATAAATAAAAAAGCTTCAACTCCCTATATAGTACATGTGGACGACATGTAGTTAGTTCACGTTTACACAAACACATAGATAAACATTGCCAAATGTGGATCAAGCTAGCACTTTGGCAATGTTTTCTAACAATTTGGTCGTCTTTGGCATGCTACACATACGAAAAGTAGAATAGAGTTCATCTATATTGTTTTTGTTTGAGAGGAGGTATTCAAATTTGAGATTTCTTCTAAGGGTTTGTAGATTAAGTAGAACATTCATCACCTGATGTTTTGTGTTCAGTTTTCTATTCTTCCAATATTATTTATATATCAAAAAACTAGACACCTCTTCTAACAAAATATAGAGAAATATCATGATCTCTAAATCAATAGTCAGCCTACATTCATACTCATTGTTATGAATAAGATTAAGAAGTTAACTAACATTAAAAGAAGTCCCAAATTTAAATTCAAATCCCCTCTTTGTTAATAAAGGTAGATCATATATGCTTTTTTTTATACTTAATACAAGTGACATTGAGGGAGATGAATTCGAATACAGGACCTCAAGTACAATAATAACTGTTTTTAACCACTTCAACTGCAAACCCCTTGCAAATAAACCTTATATCTTGAATTCATCAAAAGAAAAAGAGAATATGTGAATGGATAAAATTCATGCCATAGCTCAAGAAGTCACACCATCAAACTACATTATCAATCGAGTCGTGCTAAGGAAACCACATTTACACACCACACCTTGTGTACTTTTAATAGAGATTGATCTCCCAAGCATTTTCCTTATCACTAATATTGTCAACTCTACTGTCAACCCTATTTTCAACAACATCATCCCTATGGTCTCTACCATCATAATTATCACCACATTATTGTTATTATTGTCTCCGTCCGCCACTGTTATAGATAAATATTATCAATATATGCTTTTTTGGTTCAATATGATAATATGATGAGATTAATTATAAGATGAGAATGTGGTAAGAGTAACATTACTTTATGTAAAAATCAGGATATATACATGACAACGATATTGAACGTGTTACTTAGATTTCTGTTTTGGCAATTCTATTCTTATTCAACATGTTAGGGTGTCTTAATTAAATTAATTTAAATTATTATTTGTCATATCACTATGCACTTTATTTTGAGACTATAGTTATTAGAAGGCAATTCTACTGTTATTGAACATGTTATTCTTGAAAAAATTACAAATCATGAGCTGATCCACAACATATACCAATTAGTTATAGTCTAGTTGATAAACAGATTCAATTACAGAGAATTGAAGGCAAAACCCAGCCTTTTGAAAAAGGAGGGTCCCAGCTTAATTTAGGATTACAATTCAAGCACAAAGCCCAAAGAGGAATGCTAGCAACATTCTCTCTAACTTTCTCTTTTGGACATTCTCTATTTTTACTTGACATGTGTCATTCTCTTTACACTTAAAACAATGTCATTAATATATTATATAAGCTAACTTTTGCTCTCCAAGTTTACCCTTATTAAATGTATTCAATTTATCCAAAAAAAATTCACAACTTTCTTACCATCTTATTAATTTTTTTTTAACGTCAAATTTTTTTATTTAAGAAAATGTCTGCTTTTTAAAAAAAGAGGAAATGTCCCTTTTTTTTAATGTCAAGTTCCTCTTTTTTTAAAAAGCAAACATTTTCTTTAAAAAAAATAATTGACGTTAAAAAAATTTAATAAGATGGTAAGAAAGTTGTGAATTTTTTTTTTGGATAAATTGAATACATTTAATAAGGGTAAACTTGGAAAGCATAAGTTAGTGTATAATATATTAATGACATTGTTTTAAGTGTAAGGAGAATGACACATGTCAAGTAAAAAATGAAAAAGGTCCAAAGGAGAAGGTTAGAGAGAAGGCTGCTAGCATTCCTCAAGATACAATGAGTCAAACAAAATACAATGAGTCAAACAAAATACAATGAAACCAGCTCACTAGAAGCCAACCATATAAAACATACGAAGCATAAACTTCATAGAAAATCGATGCCAAATCGAACTCAGCAATCGGTAAAACCGCTTCTAATTCGAGGAGGGGACGCCATCAAGAGAGAGCATAACCACTAGCTTCCTCTAGATACTCAAACAAGCATCAAAGCACTATCTCTCCTCAACCAGGCCACAACACCTTATCTATGAAAATTTCACCTGAAAAACGTTGGCTTCTCCTCTAGATAATAAGCCCCAAGCCCCAAGCCTCAAGAAAGATAAATATCATGGCTATGAAAGAGATTTGTTCCAAATCGAAAAAGATATCCACAAGACTTGAAGAGATCCAAACTAGAAAAAAGAAATCCATAAGCAAACCCTCAAATTCATATGACAGACATAACTACCTCGTCCCTTCCGCCCAAGACCCAAAGAACAAAACCTCAAAGGCCAAAACCCCCATATCTGGGCACCCCCAAAAAAAAAAAAGGAATTTGTGATTCGCCCCCCCTCCCCCGCGCGTGATGTTGTGGAGAGGTTTTCCCCAAGCTCTTAGTTCAGTGGTATTCAGAATTTGATAAAAAAGAAAAGAAAACGAGTGACAAAAATTATAATGCAACCACAAAATTAGTATTTCTTGTTATTTGCTAAGGTATGTCTATGTGAATACTTTTTTTTTGGGGGTGTAGAAAAACCACACGACTAGTTTGCTTGGTATTGACTCTAATAGGATGAGCATTGATGAAAATGTCATCTTGTACAAATTTTCTTCACAAGGTCTTTAAAGCTTGGACTGATCACTACGATCACACTGCTTGTACCTAACGCTTAAATCATGGAATAGACTGAACAAAGTCAAGCCAACGAATCACAATAAGTAAACAACCAACCATTGAATTATACACCCTAATATCTATTAATGCTGCTAGAGTCCAACCCAAATCAACTGGCTTAGCGTCAACTCGTCAATGCTTATTACGGTTAGCTTTCAGCTTCAGCCCATTAAGCACCCAAGTCAACTCCGACTAAAATGCACACCAGCCCACCATACATATATATTCTTTTTAAAGGTATATGTTCAGTTATTATGGATCACATCAAATTGTTAATACACCTCACGGCAAATAAAGCTTTAGAGCTAAGCAAAGGCTTGTAGCTCCAATGATACATTTAAATTTTGTTAGAATATTATAAACTGTTAAACTGCAGGTAATACAACTCAAGGCAGTAACATATGTGACGTTAAGTTTATCGTGATAAGTGAGGAATTATAGCCTTATTGGTAGAGCTTGCACTTTGCCCTTATGCTCGCTCACAATTGTTAAGAATTCAGCTCTTGCCCTCCTGTACTGTCTCTAAAAATTTGTTCATGCTAAATTTCACATGATTATAGACGACTAGCTCTCGAATTAAGCTAAATAAAATTGTTACTGCCCTTAAAAACATTAAACAGATTATAAATCTTTTCTTCTAAGAGTTATAATTTGTGTTTTTTTTTTCTCTAGCCACCGCCTGATCTCTCTTAAATGTGGGTAACCACATTGGGTAAGCTGCTAACTGTGAACTATAATAGCTTTCCATTTTAAAAATACTACGAATTTGATTTTGAGTTGGAAGACTTGGTCATGCCCAAATTAATAAAGTCTGTATGAAACTGAATAAATATTGTCTTGCAATTGGTAGTCTTTGATGGAGACCAAAGGATACAATTGGAGAGTTCCTACAAACCAAAGAGCCTATAAAGCCTACAAGTTGCTTATTACTTTTCCATGCTTAAGATGTGACCTAGGTTGATTGAGTCATAAATATATACACAAAAAGCTTAAGCCACACACAAATCAATCAGTTTGGTGGGGGTTGAGAGATAAAAATGAGTCTTCAGGATCTTCACATGTAGTGTACTCTTGCTCCTCCTCTTCTTATAAATCTTCCAATTTCACTTCCCATCTACATAAATTCACAGACAACTCACCCCTCTCTCTCTCTCTCTCTCTCTCTCTCTCTCTCTCTCTCTCTCTACACACACATTTGGTCATGGAGCTTCTCAGTTTACTCTGTGCTTTCTCAGCCTTGTACTTCATTTTTATGATGTGGAAACGCTTTGATGAAAAAAGGGACCAAGAGTGCTACATTTTGGACTATCAGTGCTATAAGCCCACAGATGACAGAAAGCTAGACACACAGTTTTCAGGGGAGGTCATCCGGAGGACCAAGAATCTTGGTCTTCTAGAGTACCAGTTCCTCCTCAAAGCCATTGTGAGCTCAGGCATTGGTGAGCAAACCTATGCTCCAAGAATCATTTTTTCAGGCAGAGAATCTTGCCCCACATTGGAAGATGGCATCTCAGAGATGGAGGAGTTTTTCCATGACAGCATTCAGAAGCTTCTGGACAGATCAGGCATTTCCCCTTCACAACTTGATGTGCTTGTTGTGAATGTGTCCATGTTTGCTTCTATGCCTTCTTTAGCTTCCAGAATTATCAACCACTACAAGATGAGGGAGGACATAAAGGTCTTTAATCTCACTGGGATGGGTTGCTCTGCTAGCCTAATCTCAACCGACATTGTTAGTAACATTTTCAAGTCCTACAAGAATGTGTATGCACTTGTGGTCACTTCTGAGTCTTTGAGCCCCAATTGGTATTCAGGTAATGTCAGATCCATGATTTTAGCAAATTGTTTGTTTAGGTCTGGTGGTTGTGCAGTCCTTTTGACCAACAAAAGGGCCTTGAAAAACCAAGCCATGTTCAAATTGAAGTGTTTGGTTAGAACCCATCATGGGGCTAGAGATGAGTCATATGGTTGTTGCATCCAACAGGAAGATGGGCAAGGGATGCTTGGTTTTCACCTCGACAAGATCTTACCCAAGGCTGCCACAAGAGCCTTTGTGGATAATCTTAGGGAAATGTCACCCAAGATTTTACCCATTAGAGAGTTGGTTAGGTTTATGCTTGTAACCCTAGTGAGAAAATTGAAGTCACAATCCTCCAAGGGAGGAGCAAGCACTTCACCAAAACCTGTCATCAATTTCAAGACTGGGGTTGATCATTTTTGCCTTCACACTGGTGGAAAGGCAGTCATAGATGGGATTGGGTTGAACCTTGGGCTTAATGAGTATGATCTTGAGCCTGCAAGGATGACACTTCACAGATTTGGCAACACATCTGCATGTAGCCTTTGGTATGTCTTGGGTTACATGGAAGCCAAGAAGAGGCTCAAGAAAGGGGACACAGTGTTGATGATAAGCTTTGGTGCTGGCTTTAAATGCAACAGCTGTTTGCTAGAGGTGGTGAGAGATTTGGGAGATGAAAATGTGTGGAAGGAGGACATTGCTGTGTACCCACCAAAGTCATTGACCAACCCTTTCTTGGAGAAATATGGTTGGATCCATCAAGAGGATCTAAGCACATTCAACCCTGAAAATGTGGTCATCTAAAGGTCATCATCAATCTCTAATTTTTTTTTTTGGTTTTTTTTTTTTTTGGGTTGAAAAATGTCACTTTCTTTTTGTGTTTCTCTTTCAATTTTTTTTATATGTATTTTGATTATTTTCTGTATACTATAAAGTTCTTATTGTTGAATCCCTCTGTGGGTTTCATTTCATAACCCAATAAGATGTGCTGCTGCTGCTGCTTAGAATCCCTTTGCATCATTGGAGATTTAATCTTTCAAAACATTGTAACTGTACTGCTTTATTTGATGCAGAAACATGTGGAACAAGTTTGTACTATGCTTCTGTTCATACAGTTTTTGCTTTTTATTTATTTATTTTTTGGTACCATGGGGATGCATTAAGAAGACCTTTTCCATTTTATTTTCTGCACTGATTGCATATAGCTAGTAGATGGACCCATATGCTGGGTTCATATCTATTGGTAGCATTTCTTTTATAAGCTGGACTGCTGGGTTCTTTATTATGCAAATAAATTCATCCATCTAACACAATTCCATTTGTTTAGTCAATGGCCATGGATGACCCTCTTCATTTTAGTGACAAATCAAGTAATGGTTTAAACATAATGACCTTTTTTTTAGTGAAGACACATTTCCTAATCATTAGGGTTAGAAATACTAAAAACCATCTTTATATGTATATTCCTAAATTCTAATCCTTTTCATTTCAGAGTCACCCATCAAAAATAAAAGGGCAAAGCCATGTGAAATTGTCTTGTTCTTGTAGAGGTCATGATGTCAAATGAAAAGTATTTTGGTGAGTGGCTTGCAATTGTGGGGAGTTACATTAAATATGCATTCTCTATAGTACTGATGGCATATGAAAGAGGATATTCTTTTATTTAATTTCAGTGATTAGAGTTCGACTCTCGTCATTTCTCTCGAGTTTTAAAAAAGAAGTCTCTCTAAATAAAAGAGTCATATTATTCTATTCATATCTTGAAACTCAGTAAAAAAATGTCGATGCCTTCTGATCTAGGGTACCCTTCCAATTATCTGATCATATATAGTATGATCACCACCAAATATACATGTGAACAAAGAGAGACAAGTGCATATTGTCCATGATAAAGAAAAGGTGAAAAACAAATTTATGTGTATAAATTATAATTGAATAATTTTGAATAGCATTAAAATGCTACGATTCACAAATGGGTCCACCTACAGATCAGATGCAACTGGTTCTACGGGTCGATGGAGCTAACACACGAGAATGCATTAACTGTTACACATCTACTTCACTACTCCCTTCATAAATAAACCAATTCAAAAAAATTATTATTGTTATTATTTTAAAAGGTCCATAGCCGTTGCAAATACAGATACTGATAGAGTGCTGTTTTGATCAGGATCTATGGTACATAAACCAGAATCCTTAACTTCTGACACGCAACGCACACACTGTTAGTCAACCACTAGCCAACCCTGATGATAACGGGAAGTTTGTCTGTGTCGACGTTTGTCAATCATTCATACTCGATATGCACAACCAAGTCTATCTATCTGATCGTAAGTGGAATGAAAATAAACAAGAACGTAAGTTCAACCGTCGATCTTATTATAAAGAAAATAGAGAGATAATAAGAACTGTATTTGCTGTAAAAACAAAAAAAATCTTTGTGAAAAATAAAACGTGATTGATTCTTGAGTGCATTTCTTCTGTATTTCCTTTTCGTAGTCTGCGTGTATTTCAACGTGCATGCATATAGACAACAGATGTGTATAATATGAGTGATTTACCAACTGTACTTTATGCAGGCATATGGAGGATGTACACAAGCTATATATAAGACAACCGAGAAAGGGACATTAGAAAAGTGTCATTTCCAAATAAAGTGTTTTTTTGGAAGCAAATTTAGTGTTACTTTCAAATAATTCCAACCCTTCAGTCCAGCTAGTAACAAAAAATGAAATCTTGAGTGTGCCAGACATATCGTCATGTGATGTTATTAATTTACATTTATAATGAATAGACAACATGATTGATACTTTTCCAGTCTATAATAGTTAGGTGTATGATAACATGGATAAACTGTAACATCAGTTGAAATGTGATGACGAGACTTACGAATTGTCGGATTAATTTTTGGCAAGTATAATTATTAAACACAACTATTTCTCCTTTGAAAAACCAAACAGCGGCATTAATGTGCCACTAAAGTTAACAGCTCTCTTGCCCAAAATTGCGATTTCATTTTAAATGCCATCCAAGTTGCATTACTAGCCGAATTTTCTGGTTTGTGACGTGCCACATGAGCGTGATTTCAGAGAAGGCAATTGTGGCCAATTCTTATCTCTTTTTTGGGGCTCTTATTATGAGACTATTTTGTTCCATCTCTATCTCCATGAGAATGTAGGACTTCTGTCAGTCCAATCCCATTAGACAAACAGTTTCGTTTCATTCGTCAAATCAGATTAGACTAAACTACTTGGATTAAATTCTCTTTGTTAACCTTGATTAGTACGAGATTAGAGTGTGTATTATTATCTTTGTTTGGTCTCTAATATTAAGATTGTTTATAGTCTTATCGTTCATTTAGTACACCGTTGGAGTGGACCTCAAAATAATATTAACCAACGTGTTTTTGTTCATTGTGGACTACAAGTAAATTTTGACTGCAATTAGTGTGCGTGCCAATTGACTTTATCGTGCAGTCTCCAAGATGGATATTGCGAACGGGTCTTATGGAGTGAGGATTGTATGTGTGGGGCCGAACCATAAAATAAGTAGGGACATTATAGAAAGAAAAATCAATCTTACATCAATAATATATAAGGAAAAATGGAATTTTTTTTAGAACTTTATACTCAATTTCATTTCATGTAACAAAACGAAAAAGTCTTTTGATAAAATCTCATTTCCCTTTAAACTATTTATTTTTTATTTCCTTGGCTCATTGGTTTGATTATTAGAATACTTTCCTTTTATTATGTCAGTTGTGTAATGGGCCCACAAACATTTTACATAGAATTATATATGGTTTGCGTTGTTAAATATATGAACTAAAGCCCAAGCTTTACTGTGTTGAGAATAAATTGTGGGGTGGGTTGCCAAAGCCACCTCAGGCCCTAGAGTACCTCCACCCTTGGGTCTAATGGTCAAAGGTTCGAACCACTATAACATCTTAGTAGTGTGTATGAGAAACTCACATCCCCTTATAGTTTAGATTATTGTTTGCTTGTATTGTAAAAAAAATGATATATATATACATAAATAATAAATTTGGAAAAAGGAATGCAAAATACGGTGCAAAACCCTATTGTCAATTATTATGATAATATTTAGTAAAACATTGAAGCTTTTAATTACTTAAAAAACAAAATCTTATTTTTATTTTTATTTTTTTTAATTTTTTAAGAACGCTCTAAAGCCGAAACATGCAAAGAAACTCATCATTTGGCATGTAAAAATCGTCCTTAATTTAAATGCGTCACTACTTTATTTCTTTGGATATGATTTTGAAAAATACTTGACTCCTTAAATAAGTCTAACTGGGCCGAGCCAATGGATTGGTCCAATAGGCGTGCCCGACGCGGTCCAAACTAATCAAAAGGCCCAATTATTTGGACTTCCTCCTTGACTTTTAGAACTGGGCTGGCCGGCCGGCCCATCTGACCTATAGAGCAACCATGCAGGCTGCGGCGTTGCAAGCACTGACTTCTCAAGTTCTCAGAATCCCAGAAGAATTTGATCGACATTGGTCTGCGCTCGCCATTCCAATGGAGAAGGCAGAGACTGAAACGAGCAGTAAGCGCTACAAGCTTCTGCTCTCTTGCCCCTCGGGTCTTTTGCCATCGCAGGTCCTCTAAATTTTCATTTCCTTCTTTCACTTTGATTTGTTAGTAACAAAGCCAATCTGCAATGGTAAATTTTTCACATGCTTATGATTTTACAATCTAATGCATTTGTTTTTGGGTTTAAGGTTTCTGTGGTTTTTGATGGAGTTTATGATCGAATTCCCCATCCAGACATCAACTTGGAGAATTCTGTTTTTGAGGTGAACTTTTAATTTTGTAATTGTACATGTCTAAGCAATATTTTATATAGTTTTGATGGTTTATTTATTAATTTATCTTTGTGGTAACTATTTATTATATATATATATATATGTATATGTTTGTTTCTTGAGAGAGTAGTTGTAATTCAATCAGCCAAATATGGGGAAAGCAGTCCAATGTGTTGTGCAGAGAGCCCTATTTGATTCCGATAGCAATTTGATGAGCTTTCTTTTTACTTGGGTTACCTACATTTAGGATTCTGGGTTGAGCTTATTTTGTTTAATAGGAAATCTCCGTAAATAGTTTTTCATCACAAGCTTGGTTCTTGTTTAAAAGACAAACACACACACATTTATATATTGTATGGCTAAGCTGTCTTATTCTGAATTTATAGATATGGGATCAAAGGGTTCATAAAAATCCATCGTTGTACAATGGGACAAAGTTCAGGGTATGTATATCTTCTATGATGATAGCCAGATTGTTTAGTTTCCTCACAGGTATACGTTGTCTGAAACTATATCCCGTAGTTTAATTTGGTTTTTGATTTTCGTATAATGTACTAATGTTCTGTATATTGTATATGATTATATAGTATGGAAAACATGTATGGCATGATGGAGGTGGATCTAACCAAGAGCCTCATGTATGCCTCCACCTTGGTCTGACAGATTATAGGTCTCTCTCTCTCTCTCTCTCTCTCTCTCTCTCTAAGTGTATTCAAACAAAATGATCCGCATATATATTATTGTTTAAATCTGATTCTATGATGTAGCATTCATAGATTATATGCTTACTGAAAATTAATAGCTCTTATCAAAAATCAAATGTTGACAGTTAATCGAAGTAATTAGCTTAGTTACAAGAGGAGATGGCTTCTTGAACAAAGTGGCTATCTTCTCTGTCCTTTATTGTCTTGGCTGATTCCAATTCTGGGATACTTGGTCTGCAAAGTTAGTTTGTTAATGTGAACCTCCACCTATGATAAAGGAAGTAAAGCAAAATTGGATGCCACGTAGGCAATCAGCCTTCTATTTTCTGGTATTAAATCTTTCACCTACTTGCTTTGCAGGAATTTTGTGGGCACAAACTTAAATCGTTTATGGGAAAGCTTCCTGGTTGCTTCAGAAGGTATAACTTCATGAATTAGTACATTTGTCTCAATGACTTCCGTCAACCATTTCCCCTTTTTATTTTATTTTTCTTCCACAAATCCATAAACTTGCAGTCCCTGATCATTTCATTGTTTTTATCCCATTAGAATCCTAAGCAACTAAAAACATGGTGTGATGTTGGTTTTATATTGACAAAACAAAACGTGAATCTAGATGTTGAATTTACAGATTCTTCAAGAAATTTATGAAGACTGATACGTAGAAACTATATGATTAACTACTTTAAACTTCCAGGTTTAATAAAATTAATGATAATTAAAATTTATGACAGGCAACTTTATCGCAGATGGCATATAAGGATTGCTTGGTTCTTAAATTTCTTTGACAAAAATTGTATTTGTGATAATCTACAGCTTTGCTTTTGTGTAGATGACGCTATACGTTGTCAACACACCTCAAGTCCATTGGGTAATGGTGCTATTGTGGAGACATCTGACAAGAAAATACTTGTGTTGCAAAGAAGTAACAATGTTGGGGAATTTCCTGGACATTTTGTTTTCCCAGGAGGCCATCCAGAGGTATCTTCTCTGAAACATGAAAAGTTTGCAACTGCGTTTTGTAGCTCCATACTGTGATATCTTCATTGCCTATATACCCATTCTTGCATGTATTGATGCAATATGTACGTACACACAGCAATTTTTTTCTCTCTCTCTTGGGGGCCAGGTTTGAAATTATTTATAAGTTTCTTTGTCATTTCAAACTTTCGGAGGAGCCCCCTGCCATACACGTACATGCATATATTATGGGCAGTGGCTGTCAGTTCTTCAGTCCATGGTTCACGTCAATGCATTCTCCACATTATCTAGATACTTTCAAACTTTTTCTTTTATGCTTGCAGTGACTATAAGAAGCGCTTTTTTGTGTTGCTTCATCCTTTTGCAGGGTTTATCTGGACCTAATCCCATAATATTTGATAATTAACAGCCCCAAGAAGTTGGATTAGTATCCCATCATCATGAGGACATGACAGACTCCAAAGTTATTAACGACAAGGTTTCTCAGGAGATGTTTGACAGCATTGTCCGTGAGGTAGTTGAAGAAATTGGAGTACCTTCAGCTTCCCTTGTGAGTACATCTGTATTCTTGTTTCCTAGCTGTCCATGATACATTTGTTGCGTCTTTCCTGCTTACAGTTAATTTGTTTGTGGTGATTTTAATATACAATCATAATAAGCTTCTTCAGTTAGAACTATAAAATAACTCTTCTCCTTGCTGTATCTAGTGTTGATCATTTGGTTGTAATGCAGCACGAGCAAGTATTCATTGGTATATCCCGCAGGGTGTTGAATGTGCGACCAACTGCATTTTTCTTCATGAAATGCAGTCTCAGCTCAAAGGAAGTTCAGAAGTTGTATGCTACCGCACAAGACAGCTTTGAGTCAACTCAGCTCTTTACAGTTCCACTGGTTAGTTTAAATGTTGATCAGACATAGATGGATCAACATGTAGTTCTTGTTTGCTTAACAATTGTCTGCATTTGAACTTTTATTTTACATATTTTTATGTATTCAAGTGCACTCAGAGTCAATGATGGTAGAGTGTAAGAATAATGTGATTGCTTGGTGAAAGATTGAAATTTTTTGGTGGTAATAGGAGGGGGATGGTGCTGGGTAGTTGTGCTATGATGGCAGTGTTTTGGGTGGTGTGGATGGAGAGGAATAAGAGAATTTTGTTTTATGTTAAGGGTGATGAGATTGACCAGTTTTGGGATTGGATTCGTTTCTAGGCATCATTGTGGGCATCAACTTCTTCAGAATTTAAGGATATCAACTTTAGTTTCACCCACTTGGATTGGAAAGCTGTAGTTTTGTAATGTGTTAGGTTGTCTTGTTGTTTTCCTTTTGTTTGGGGTTTGTGTGGCCTCCTTGGCGAAGCCTGTTTTGTTCCTGTTGGTGTTCTGTTTTTGCTTTGTGCAATAAAAGTTGCTCTTTTAAAAAGAAAAAAAAAAAGAGTAATGTGATTGTATGGTATGATGGTGTTGTGGGAATGTTGACATTGATAGAAGCATGGTTCATTATAGATGCAATTTTTATGGCTGATTCAAATTTTTGTATTCAGGTTGGGAGAAATTCAAACCAGATAATGCTGCAATTGACCAGTAAATGGAAACATTTTGATGTTATTCCAAATTTTTAATTCAAATCAGTTTTTACAAACTGGACCAGGACTTACTAGGTGAAATTGATGGTAGGGATAGGCAATGGATACCCTTTGGGCATTGTGTACCCCATTGGGTGTTAGGATGTGGTGGTGGTGGTGGTGATGATGATGGTGATGGTGATGATTCTCAATGCCCATCCCTAATTGATAGAGCGTGGTAGCAGTTCTGAGGGACATCAATCTTTCATTAGCATTTTGTTGTGGTGGAAGCATTGATATGATTTAACTTGATTTTCATATCTTAAAATGTATTATCAAAATAAAACTTTTACTATTTACTAAATTAAACATCAAATTGTCCTTACAATATTTTAAGATTGAGGACTGTTATTAGTGCTGGCCCAATTAAGGTAAAATAGGAAAATAATTTGAGATGATTAACAGTCCCTTGCTTTCTGTGAGACAATAGACAATCCATGAATCTCAACTTTTGGTTTAAGTTTCAATGCAAGTTCTCATCAATTTTTCTTTATGTCAGATTGACCTAGAGAATATGGCATCTAAAATGCCAGGCTGCCATGAAGGTGGATTGGCCTTATATAAGTTGATGGTTGAAGCCGTGAAGAATGTTTGATGAAAGATCAGAAGAACTGCAGAAAGTTGTCAGCCTTAGTGTCTCAGCAGCTTTCGGGTTCTAAGGCGTGGACTCCCTTTCTTCGTTATTATTGCACTTGATACAAAAAGAAAATCAGAAGTAGTTTTTCTGGTGGTTGTTTCTTTAGGAATTATTCCCTATGCACTTTCACATGATTATATATATGTACTATGTATCCTCATTGCAAAAGGTATGTTATCCTCCTTGCAGGATATAATGATCTCTGAAGAGTCCTAGACCCTTTCACTGCATGTGTAATCAAACATTGAGTGAATGGGTGGTCTGTACTTTAAGCACAAATTCATGTTTGAGTGATTTGTTTAATATGATGGATTCTTACCTGCGTAGTCATTTGTTGGATCTGTAAGTGTATACATATCTGCGAACTCTACCATAATTAAGTTGTGATTTTTCTTTGAAAATTGTAACATTCCTGGGAACCCAAATTATAGATGTTGATGTGTTGAGTTTGCAGCCAAAAGAGTGAGAACCCTTATGGCAGTTTGTATTGTTGTTTTTGGTTTGTAAGTGATTGTGTTGTTAGTGACTAATGAAAAGCATTGACACACTTTTGCAGACATCCTTGCACAACATACACATTGACACTTTGAGCAGGCATGCTTGAATGTTGCACTACAGCATGAATTTATCTTACTAAATTCAGAATCACATCAACCAGAACTTACAAACTGGTTGACAGTGTTCTAGGGTAGACTTTCATGGTCAAATCTGATCTCTTGGTAAGTATTCCAAGTAGCTGGTAGGTCACCATCTTCATCATCCTGACCTTTGTTCCAATTGTATCAGATGATGTATTGTCTTCCATTCTTTTTCTACTCTATGCAATATCACCTATTAAATTTATTTCTGTTTTACATCTTTTTGTAAACCTTTTTGTGGAAGTCAAAGTTTTGTTTCAATTGTCTGCTGATTTGGTTTCAACATGAAAAAAATTAATGATTAGTTAACTGGTTAGCCCATCAGCTTTTTTCTTTTCTTTTCTTCAAGAATGGCTAGAAGAACAGTGGGCACATTGTCTTAAATGGGATTTAAAAAAATGGTTTGAATTAGGGCCTACTTGACCTCTAGTATATTTTGATATCTGGTCTGATGGAGAGGTGCCTTATTTCAATGGGTTTGTTCTAGAAGTGACAGCTGTTTGAACTATAACCATGCTATAAACATGTTATACTTCAGTGACAATTGTTGATGCTCCTTTTCGGGGAGGGTCAACTTAGAGAGAGGTTGTCTTTAGCAAGAGAAGGGCCTGGGCCTTGGTAGGGGCTAGCTTTGCAAAAGACAAAGATAGGAGAAGCAATCGTAAGCTTCGGACACCCGTGTGGTGCCGAAGGCTCTCCGATGCTTGAGTCACTAGAGTGAGTGACTATTGCAAAGTAGCAGTAATAGTGAGAGAGAGCCGTTACCATTTTTCTTGGTTACTGTTCCTATTTATAGGGAAGTAAAGGTAGGAGGTTTTCACAAAGTTCCGATGTGGGACTTTGTGCAAGTTGCTGTGATGATGACACGTGTCTCCTGTGTTCTAGGTTTGGCGTTCTCGAGCTTGGCAGGTGGTTGTCCCTTCGGAAGAGCATCTCCCTTTGGCAGGGAGGAAGACATGTCTACCTTGGTGTTCAATCACGCTTGGTTAATTATGGTGTAAACAGTAGTCCCCCAAGTTGTCAATCAAGAAGTGGCTTCTGGTTTGAGAACTTGTGAAGAGGTTGTGTATTTCAACCAAGCGTGTCAGTGGCCAGGGTGCGAAGGTAGTCCCCTAGTCCCCAAAGTTTGAAAACTAGAAGACACCTTTTTTTTTTTTTTTTTTTTTTTTTGGGTCATGGGGTGCGAAGGTGGCTGCAGTAAGGTATGGCGTCTGGTACCTTCCGAAGGGAAGGTGTGGCGTCATCGCGAGGCATCCTTCCAAGCTTCGGAAAGGAGCCTTCCGAAGGGAAGGTGTGACGGCATCATGCCTTCCGAAGGGAAGGCGTGGCGTCACCGCGAGGTATCCTTGCACGCCGGAAGGGAGCCTTCCGAAGGAAGGTGTGACGTCATCGTGCCTTCCGAAGGAAGATGTGACGTCACCGCGTGTCGCGAGGAGTCCTTCCACGCTTGGAAGGAAGGTGTGGCGCATCATGCCTTCCGAAGGGAAGGTGTGACGTCCACCGCGTGTCGCGAGGGTTCTGCACGCCGGCGGAGCTGCCGAAGGGAAGGTGTGATGTCATCATGCCTTCCGGGGAAGGTGTGACGTTACCGCGTGTTGCGAGGGGTCCTTCCACGCCGGCGGAGCCTTCCGAAGGAAGGTGTGGCGTCATCATGCCTTCCGAAGGAAGGTGTGACGTCATCATGCCTTCCGAAGGAAGGTGTGGCGTCACCGCGTGTGGCGAGGGTCTTGCACGCCGGAAGGAGCCCGCCGAAGGGAAGGTGTGACGTCATCATGCCTTCCGAAGGAAGGTGTGACGTCACCGCATGTCGCGAGGGGTCCCGCACGCCGGCGGAGCTGCGAAGGAAGGTGTGACGCGTCACCGCGTGTCGCGAGGATCCTTCCACGCTTGGAAGAGCCAGCGCCGAAGGAAGGTGTGACGTCATCATGCCTTCCGAAGGGAAGGTGTGACGTCCACCGCGTGTCGCGAGGTCTCTGCACGCTTGGAAGGGAGCCGCAAGGAAGGTGTGACGTCATCATGCCTTCCGAAGGAAGGTGTGACGCGTCACCGCGTGTCGCGAGGGTCTCGCGCTTGAAGGAACTGCCGAAGGAAGGTGTGGCGTCATCATGCCTTCCGGCGGAAGGTGTGGCGTCCACCGCGTGTCGCGAGGGTCCACGCGCGGAGGAGCTGCCGAAGGAAGGTGTGACTTCATCATGCCTTCCGAAGGGAAGGTGTGGCGTCCACCGCGCGTGTCGCGAGGGTCTCGCGCGCTTGGAAGGAGCCTGCCGAAGGAAGGTGTGGCGTCATCATGCCTTCCGAAGGAAGGTGTGGCGTCACCGCGTGTCGCGAGGATCCTTCCACGCGGAGGGAGCTGCGAAGGGAAGATGTGACGTCATCATTCCTTCCGAAGGGAAGGTGAAGTGAAAACGTCGTGCGTGGAAATCGAGGCGTCCCAACGGTGCGATGAGTTATTGCTGGAGCAAGAATCGAAGGGTCCTTCATATGCCTTTAAAAGGGTGAGGAGGGCTGAAGGAGTGAGCACTTGAGATTTTTTCGAAAGATTTTCGTAAACGAGAGGGGCAATTTCAATAAGATCTAGTAGGCGGAGCGATTTCGGCGAGGCGGGAAAAGGTGCTTTTTGGGAGCGGCGATTTCCGAACCGTGGACGGTGGAGATAACAAGGTATGCCTTGTGCTTATTCTCCCCTTCTAGATTGAAATGCCTCTTTTGTTTGAGTTTTGCATGAATGTGATATGAACGTAGATGAACTGTCATGAACATACTAAGAACATGCCTAGGCTCCTGTTTTCAATCTTCGCATGCCCCTTAGTTTCCCTTTTTGTGTTTGTAGATGTCTGATCATTCTGAAAGAGAAAGTCAAAGCTCCCGAAGTCCCCATGCTTTGTGGGGAAGAGTTGGAGAGTGAGAGCCTTAATGAGGACTTGGGTACTTGGTGGGGAAAGTACTGAGTCCAAAAATGTGGTGGAAGGGCTGATAGTGGAGGAAATAGGGTTGGAGGAGAAGAGCAGTGAGGAGTTCTGGGAAGCTTATAGGAGATGCAAAGGAACTATGTGGCCCTAGAAGCTTGTGCAAGCAGTGCTTGGGATAACCTGCACCGAGGCTAGTGGAAGTGGGCGGGTGGGCCGTCAGGGAATGGTACTGTGGTAGTGGCATCTGCTGATGTGGGTGTCCCAATAGGGGTGCCACTACCGAAGAAAAATATGATGAGTTTGTATGATCTAGAGTCATTGAAGGCAGACTATGCGGTACCTGATTGTGTGGGGTTGAGGTTGCCCATACCTACCGAAGCGGCTAGGTACCCTCCCGAGGGTTGTGTTATGGTGTTCTCGGCGATGTATAAATATGGGCTGAGGTTACCATTGCATCCTTGGGTGCAAATGATGCTTTCCAGGTTGGGCTATGCCCCTGGCGATAACCCCAACTTCGTGTATCTGCACGGTGTACATAGCATGGTGGTTGGCGAAGCGGAGCCCACCTTCGAGCGATTCATGCATCTGCTCGTGTCCGGGCAACATGGCAATTTTGGTGGGTGCAGTCAACTGCCGAAAGGCGAAGGAGATGGGATATTTTATAAGGCAACCACCATCGTCGCAGAAGACGTGGCGAAACCGATGGTTCTTTGCCTTTGGTGATTGGGAGTGCTGGCCTGGGACGACTGTCAGCAAACATGTGCCTACCCATTTTCAATCTATAGGTCTTGGGTCATCACTCATGTCTTTGTGTTTAAATGTGTTGGTATGAATATGTATTGTTGTCTTAGGCTTGTGAGAACTAACGCCTTTGTCCATGTGCAGGTTCTGTGAAGTGTAGGCCAGTGTCTAGGGAGGAGGAGGAAGAGATAGAGCTGGTGAGGAGACAGGTGCCCGGAGGCGCGTGAGTCAAGAATATTGTGACCCCACCCTTCTTCTACAATGGGGTTGCTTCAAGGAAGTAAGTATTAGCTCGCCCACTCCCGGTTATGTGTATGATGTTGTATAGCTTCTCACCCAGCTTCGTGTTGCTTTTGATGGCCGAGGTACCGAAGAAGGTGGTGACCGTGGTGGAGACGTCACCGAAGGTGATGGTGGATGAGGAGGAGAAGCAACGAAAGTTGCGAGAGAGAAGAGAGAGGATAGGGCCAATAGGGCCAAGAAGCGTGCAAAGGGGCGCCAAGATCGCCGAAGGACAAGAGCCCGGGCTGGAAAGCGCCTCGGTCGGAGGAGGATGAGCGGTTGGCGGAAGAAGAAACGGAGGGGACTTGAGTCCTCGATTCATGATGTCATGGGTGGGACTGTGCTGCCGCCATTTGATCTAGATCCCCCACCCAGCCGCCGCCGAGATGGAGGAGCTATTCCTGCAGTACTGAGGATGTAGACTTTGCCTCGGTTCGTCGGGAGGCGAAGGAGGTAACCCTGCCATGCACGCCCTGCCTCTTGTCAACGCCTTCCGACCGGGTAAAGATTGATGCGGGGGAGCTCGCTCGGACTAAGGCCACGGACTTCTCCGATCGGATCCAGAAGACGGTGCTCTCGGCCGCCAATGTAAGTGTTCTTGTGCCTTTGACTCTAATCGTGCAATTATGATATGCTTATGATCACACCTTTGCAGGCCTTTGGGGATATGTACCTTACCCAGCCAAAAGGCGCAGAGGGAGGTGGACTTGGCTAGGCGCCATTCCGAGACAGCCAAGGTCGCTACCGAGGCCCAGCCGCCATCCGGAGAGGAATATGCCGCACTGAAGGTGGGGAGGTTGGAGCGGAGGCTGAAGGAGACGACTTGGTGGAGGTCGTGGAGGAGGCTAGGCTCGAGTCCGAGAGGAGGAGGACCGAGGAGCTGAGCATGGCTCAGTGCCGAGGTGTGGAGGAGTATCGTGGCTCGGGCAGTTCAAGAGCCTTGTGCCGATGCGATGGTCGAGGAGCAGTATGGGTGGGAAGCGGAAATGGCGAGGTTTAATCCAGGGGTTGGATATAAACTTCGACACTAGTGGTGTTCCTCCTCCCATTCCTTCCGGTCGGGAGTCATTATTTGCAGCCACGCCATCTGCCGAGGCCACGAGTCCTTCGGAGGCTGAGATGCGGGAGGTGCCGATGCTAGCGGAGGGGAGTCGACCGTGGATCCTAACACGGCTGCCGAGGAGGAGGGGACGACCATGCCGATGCCTGAGGGCTTGCTTGTATTTTTTGCTATGTTGTACCTTGTGATTTTAGACGTAGTCTTTTGACATGTATGGATATTTCCCTGCCCTAAGGCAGGGCTATTTTGATTTTTATGATAGCTTGGTACCTTTTGATTTTAAGCATTGTGCCAAGTTCTGAAGTAGAAATGGGGCCCAGTCGGGTATTTCTATTAGATGGGTGCCGAAAGGCAGAAAGTACAATGGTGGGCCTGAGTCAAGGCTCGAGACCGAGGTATAAGAAAACATAATGTCCTAGGGTCTAGGTATGTTCACTTGTAGTAGTACTTGAGATGGTCGGCGTTCCAAGGGTGAGGCAACGTTTTGCCCTTGGGATCCCGAAGCTGATAAGTCCCGGGGCGGCAAACCTTGGTGATCTCATACGGACCTTCCCACGTAGGGCCCAGGGTACCCGCATTAGGATTCTTAGTGGCCAAGGAAACCTTGCGCATGACCCACCCGAGAAAGCGCGGGTTTAACTCGAGTTGTAGTGGCAACACGCTGCTTGTATCGCGACGTTGCGCATGTTGGACGGTCACGGCTCATCGATGAAGTCGAGGTTGAGGGCCACCGTCATTAGCCTCGGCCTCGTAAGTGGAGGTTCGATATGTGGGCTGGCCAATCTCATCGGTGCCACCGCCGGTACCAAAGGAAAGGAAAAATGGTGTCTCTCTGTTGAGGTACGAAAGGTGGTGCGGTAAGCCCAAAGAACCTCTGGGAGTAGCTCGGCCAGCAACCCTTGGCTTTGTCAAGCTTGGTCTTCAGGGTTTTCTTGATAATTTTGTTCACGGCCGACCGCCATTGGGTGAGGATGGGCTGGAGAAGCGAAGCAAAGTTTTATCTTGAGATTGGAACAAAACTGCCTAAATTTTGCGTTGTCAAATTGCCGGCCGTTGTCCGTGACGATGACGCGTTGGGGATGCCGAAACGACACACGATATTTTGCCAGACGAAAGTTTCAATGCGAGCCGCAGTGATGGTGGCGTGGCCTCACCCACTTAGTGAAGTAGTCGATCGCCACGATCACAGATTGACTGCCTTTGCCCTCGCATAGGTCCAATGAGGTCAAGTCCCCATCGGGCGAATGGCCAAGGACCGACCATGGTGTTAAAGGTTCACCGGGAGTTGCGGATATTGGCAAACCACGACACTTGTCGCACTTCGTGAAGGCTTGGGCATCGGTGTGAAGTGAGGGCCGAGTATCCTTGCCTAATGGCCTTATGCGCAAGGGAGCGGGCACTGAATGACTACCACGATGCCTTCGTGAATTTCCCGGAGGACGTAGTGGCCTTCCTCCGGGTCGAGCATCGGGTAGGCTGTCGAATCCGCGTTTACTGGCGCCATTAATGATCGTATCGGGCGAGCGATAGCGACACGCCGCGCTCGCAGGTCAGCGGGTAGTGTCTGGTTCTGCAAAAATTGGAGGATGGGGTCCATCCATGTTGGGCTTGTGATCGATGGCGCAGATGAGTGGTGTCCGCGTGCTTGGCTGGTCCAAGATTTCCATGTGGATATTGCGGCCAAGACCCGCTCTATGGCTGAGGCTAGGCGAGCTAGGGCATCGGCATGGCTATTCTCCGAGCGTGGTACCTGGCTTATGAGATAAGCATTGAAGGTTGCGCAGATGGCGTGCATGTTGTAGGTAGGTGTCATGGACACGTCCTTCGCAGTTGAAGTCCTCGTTGACTTGGTGCACGACGAGCCGTGAGTCGCCGAAAATCTGAATTTGCCCAGCCATCTCTTTGGCTAACCGGAGGCCAGCTAAGAGTGCTCAGATTCGCCTCATTGTTGGAGGCGCGGAATTGGAAGCGAAGGGCGACTCCAGACAACCTTATCCGAGAGATGAGAACAAGGCCAGCCCGCATCCTCGGCGCTGGAAGAACCATCCATACAAAGTCCATAAGGGCGTGTTCGTCTAGCGGCCGCTGTCGGCGACGTGGACTGCTCGGGGTGGGAGTGGCTCCATCGTGATCTATGGATCGCTATGGCATGGGGTTCGTGAATTCAGATATAAAGTCACCACGGCCCGCCCTTCGTAGTGGGCGGGTTTGTAGTGGATATCAAATTCACCAAGCTCAATGGCCCACTTGACTAGCCTCCCAGTAGTCTCTGGCTTCGCAATACTTGCCGAAGTGGTTGATTGCTTAAGACATGAATGGTATGAGCTCAAAATACGGCCCGAGGCGCCGAGCCGAGACCACCAGGCGAATGCCAATTTCGATGTCCGGTATCGAACCAAGGCCCAGTAACGCTTGCCGACGTAATGCATCGGTGCTCAGACCGTTCTTAGTCCGGATGAGCACGAATCGACCACCGTGAGCGACCGAGAGATAGATCATGAGGTGTCGCTAGGCCTGTGTTGACAATAAGGGGCCCGCCCATATACGCCTTCACCGCTGAAAGCTTTGTCGCACTCACGTCCAGTAATACCCGCTTGCTACCCTTAAGTGCCTTGAAGAAGGGGGCGAACGATCGCTGGCTTTTGAGATGAATCGTCAGTCCGCGACTCGCCTTGAAGGCTCGATGTCCTTGATCGCCTTGGGTATGGTCATGTCTAATATGGCCTTGATCTTTTCTGGATTGGCCTCAATACCCCTCTGGCTGATCATGAAGCCAAGGAATTTGCTCAAGCCACCCCAAATGCACACTTGGTGGGGTTGAGCCTCATCCTGCATCGCTCGTAATGGTGAACATGGCCGAGAGGTTGGGGATGTGCTGGCAAGAGTGCGACTCTTGACGAGCATGTCATCGACATAAACCTCCATGGTGTTGCCAATCAGGGGAGCGAAGATGCCGTTCACCGACGATATGTGGCCCCGCATTCTTGAGGCCAAGGGCATGACCTTATAGCAGTAAAGGCCACGATCCGTGATGAAGGAGGTATGTGCCTGGTCCTCAGGATGCATGAAAATCTGGTTGTACCCCGAGTAAGCATCCATGAAGCGGTAAGGGCGTGGCCAGCTGTGGCATCAACTAACCTGGTCGATGCGGGGTAGGGGGAAGCTATCCTTTGGGCGTGCTCGATTGAGGTTGGTGTAGTCGACACACATGCGCCACCTTCGACTTTCTGACCATCACCACATTGGCCACCAGGGATAGTCCACCTCCTTGATAAATCCAATGCTAGTTAGCTTGTCACCGCCTCATGGCCTCGTGATCGCCTCGGGTCATAAGCACGACGCTCGCCGAACGGGTCGAACGCGCGATTAATGCCGAGCCTGGGATATGATCTCGTGATATGCCGCATGTCATTGTACGACCGCCAAGACCTCGTAATTAAGGCGGCGAAGGCGACAAGATCGTAACGAAGCTCCGTGAGAGAGAGGTGCTAATCCCACCGCCGTCCGGATGTTTTCATCAAGAGTAACCACCAAGATCTTCCACAGTGTTCGCCCGTGGGTAACAGATTCTCCCTAGGGTCCTCCGCCGCCGCGCCTTGAACCTGTTGGGGCCTGGTTATCAGCGGGGCCTCGCCCGATGTTGGCGGTTGGTGGACCCATCACGCCGTAGCGGGCGCCAAGTTGGTCTCCACGCACCGCGCCTGTGCTATGAGGTGTAGGAAACTTGAGCAGAAGATATGGGTGGAGATGAATACCTTCATTTGGGCCATGGCGGGCGGCCGAGGATGACATTGTAGGTCAGGGGCAATCGATAATGAGGAAGGGAGTGGTGATTGTCCTCACTGGGTGTCGATCCGATAGAAATGGGAGATGAATGCTTCCAATGGTCGGACCACCTCACCGCAGAAGCTCACTAGGGTGTGATGCTTCGCTGAGCAGTGAGATGGGACCCGAGCTCGCTGAAGGCCTCAAAACATCACACCGATCGAATCGCCAAAGGTCCACCGTGATACGCCTACATCAAAGTTAGAAATGTCGGCGCGGATAATGATTGGATCATCGTGGGGAGGATAACACCGCGCTCTTCCTCCTCGCTGTATGTAATGGGAGCCCACCGATTTGTGGGTTCGCAAGCGCCCCCTTTCGCCACCAAGACCTGCGCATAGGTGGAGCGGACATAATGTTTGATGGAGTTGTTGGAGGTTCCAGCCAGGTGGGACCACCATCGATAGTGGAGATCATGTTGATCCGACGCTGGTGAGGGTTAGGTGGGTGGGAGATTGCTCACATACTTGTCCGCCGCGAATAAGTCTTCGATGATGTTGCGCAGGCAACACAAGATTCGTGTCGTGTCCACCGAACCGATGAAAGCGGCGTAAGACACCCGTGTTGGGCATGGGCTTGCCGCTCGGTCTCCGGGAGGCTTGGGTATTATAGGCCTCGTGCACCGTGACATTTTCGTAGGTGGTGTTCTGTGGTGGTGAAGACCTCAACCGGGCTTGGGTGAGAAGGGCGGAGCCGATCGCCGCCTGGCGGGTTAGCCACCGGATCGGGTGGTGGTTGTTATGTCTACCCCGCTTGTTATTGCTGAAGGTATGCCGTAGTTATCCTTCCGCTCAGTGCCGGGCACCGGGTACTGGGCGGAGAATGTTGAGGCGGGTCGAGGTGGTGCAAGCAGTGTGGGGATCAGTGAAAAGATGATGTGCCGGTGGCCGCCACGCTGGAGTTGAAGTACGGCTTTGGCGTGTACCGGCTTGCTTCATTAATTCAAAGATACGTGTTCCAAGGGTTGTGAACAAGGTACCAAAGTTAGACTCTCTGAGGCCACTCTTGAAAGCACCAAGGCGCGACGATCATCGGTCTCGGCAGCGGCGACTCGAACTCGGCCGCATACTCACGAAGGGCTCATCCTCACCGGCCAAGCATGTACAGTCGTCCGCAGAGTAGAGGCGATCACCGATCATGAAATGGTCCAGAAAGCTCGCATCACAAACGTATTGATGGTGCGGGGCTCACCAGATAACCAATTCAGTGGCCGCACCACCGAGGGTAGATGGGAAGAGGAGGCACATGCCCTCGTCCGTTAAGCCTTTACACCCCATGGCGGCGATCGGAAAGAATGTATGTGGGTGAGGATCCTCCGTGCGCAGAAGGCAATGCGGAGGGCCGGATCTCTTCTCCGTGGAAATTAAGGATGCGCTGAAAGGGCCCAGGTCGTGGCTTTGCCTGCAGTGATTGGTGGTTGCGCTGCTGCCATTCTCCGACGTCGGACTTTCTCAAAGAGAAGTCTCATTGCCGGCGGCATGAGGGAGAGTCTCGCTGCCGGAGGTCCGTGTGTGTGGCCAGAGCCGGATAAGGGTCAGTCCATCGAACTCCTCGGTGTGATAAGGCTCGCGCTCTTCCGAGTAATCATGCTCCCAATCGCTCCGAGTCCCCATACCTCTCCAGAGGCACATGGGTTGGCCTTGGTGGGGGCCTAGGTGTGTCACCTTTGGGTCTTGGAGATTAACGGGATAAAAGGGGTCCCGCCTGACGGTCCGTGATACGGTCCCGCAATCCTCAGATCTTCGTTGGTTCATGAGGCCGGTTCCTCGGGGAGATATGAGAAGGCGCGACTTGGTCGCCTCCGATGGAGGGGGTCCTTACCTTTGCCGGGCCCAGCCGATTGGGGGCCATGGTGGGAATGCTCCATTGGTTGGGCCGTGCGCTGTGTTCCCGGTAAGGTCGCTGGGAGCCTGGGCCGGTTCCGCTCCCGGGCCAGACGCAGAGTCGTGTTCCAGCCGACATTCCCGGAGTGAAGATGGTCACACCTCTCGGACATCTTGACCACACCGCGCGGAGGAGTTCCACCTCGCCCGGAGGTTAACCTCACGATGGTCCTCCGAGAGGTACCTCCCGAGGGATATCACTGGGCATCGCGCTATCCTCGATAGGCATGGCCGAGTGTGGAGTGAAGAAGAGGCGACGGGTTGGATATGTGAAGGAGCCACCAGGCCGGGTAGAGAAATATGGGTTTCTGGCATCGATTCCCACAGACGGCGCCAAATCGCTGATGCTCCTTTTCGGGAGGGTCAACTTAGAGAGAGGGGTTGTCTTTAGCAAGAGAAGGGCCTGGGCCTTCTGTAGGGGGCTAGCCTGCAAAGACAAAGATAGGAGAAGCAATCGTAAGCTTCTGACACTGTGTGGTGCACGGCCAAGGCTCTCCACGATGCTTGAGTCAGAGTGAGTGACTATTGCAAAGCAGCGAATAGTGAGAGAGAGCCGCTACCATTTTTCTTGGTTACCGCTCCTATTTATAGGGAAGTAAAGGTAGGAGGTTTGTACAAAGTTCCATGTGGGACTTTGTGCAAGTTGTCGTGATGATGACACGTGTCTCCTGTGGTTCTAGGTTTGGAGTTCGAGCGTGGTTGTCCTTCTGAAGAGCATCTCCTTTGGTAGGGAGGAAGACATGTCTACCTTGGTGTTCAATCACGCTTGGTTAATTATGGTGTAAACAACAATGATGAATGGTAATTATAGTTACTGTCAACAACTCATCATAACTGTTATTGCTAATAATGGTAAACATATTTCAGATTCTGTGTGTTTCAATGGTTTATGGTTTATTTGAATTTGAAGACCAATAATCTTTGGAAAGGATATTTCTAATGTGGAAGTCCTGTTGGATTTATGTACAATGGTGAAAGTTCTCCTGAACCCTTGAATTGAATCAGATTTAACTTTGGAATCTTTCCCTTTACAAGGCTTCCTTAGTGTCTTTGTATTTAGATAAAAGAAATATATTTTCTACTTCATTGCTGCAAGGTAAGCAAGATTCCTATCTGGTGATCCAGGTCAAAAGTGCCCATTTGTGGAGAGTAGGTGGCGGAGTCTATGAAAGAGAAAGTAAGAAAAGAGATAAGAACTTGAGACCTACTTGTCTTGCAATTGTCATATCACTAGTTGTTGCCCACTTTACCAGATGCATTGTGAACTTATGAATCCGAACTTTATTTGCTTCTTCTCTTCTTTCCTCTTTATTGGTTTCTGTGGTCCATTGTAGATAGAGACTCCTGCAAACTATCATAATTCTAACTATGAAAGTTTATTTTCTTTTTCATTCCTTTCTTACCTCATTAAAAAGCTCCAACATGCTCCATAAGTTTTGCAGAATTCGGGTCTGTTTGGTATTGTTTTTAGGAAGGCTAAAAGTACTTTCAGTAATCTAAAACTGCTTCTAATAGCTTTTTGGCTGAAAAATTAAAACATATTTCTGGGTTATAAAAGTAATTTTTTGTGTTGTTTGAAGAAGCACATTTCCCCATTTTTCGACTTGCTTTTAACAAAAGCACTTCCAGCGGAAATGCTTCCCAAAGAAACACTCCAAAACATGCCCCCCCTTCCTTTCCCTTCCCTCATTTCAAAAGAGGAAAAAAGAAATTGTTGGTCCATCTATGATCACTGACTAACCTAGAAGATTTCCAAGTTGCACTGTTTTGACTAGAAAAACGGGCATTCATCAGTTTAGCAGTCAACACCCAGTGTATGATGAAGCATGCTGATAATGACAATAAAAACATTATGTATTAGGTGAGTCAATGGTGAAAACCAAAGCCCAGTCAATTAAAATTTTTAAATGTAAACCATATTATATATTAATTATATTTCTAGATAAGTATAATGTTTACATGCTCACATATCTGCCTGAATGAGAAAGAATAATGACAGCAACATCTAAGGGAAGGGCACTATATGCACTGCACAGATTCCCATATGGGCACCAATTAGGGTTCAAGTCAGGACAGTGGTGGCCCACCACAACAGTGTCTTCAACCGCACGTGTGGTGGATTAAATTCTTCCCATTTTGTGTTGCAGAAGAACATGCATGCTTTTTATTTGCTTCTTAAATGGCTCCTCCTCCCATGTGAGCCATTTGTATAAAAGTATATTTTTCCCAAGTGGCCCGTGATTAGATTAGCCTTGTATGTTTAAAACATAATCTAACACAAAATTACTTGATTTAAACAATTGTATTTTCTTTTGGCCTTTGTGATTAATAAATAATTGCGTGATTCTGTGATTTAATTACCACCAATTATGCAGCCTTTTGTGTTTCCTTCGATCCGAAGTACTTGTTTTTTTTTTTTAATTTTTTGTTGGTACTTTTGGCTTTTGGCTTTTTATTTAAAGGTGTCAGTTTATGATTTATGCTAGCCATCATTGACTTGTATAGTAAGGAGATTCTGCTGGCTTGGCTTTTTCACGCCACGATGTCTTTGGCTATGGTGGTTGGTTGCAGTAGTGCAGAATAATTTAACTCATAAAGTTTTCTTATCTACATTATTATTTTGGGTGCCAAATTTTCTACCAACCCACAGTTAAAAAAATTATCACAGGTCCAGTTATTTTTGTTTGTCTCATAATCAGCATATATTATATCAAAACTTGTTAGTATTCAAATCTTGGTAGATGTTTTTTTACATGTCAGTCATTGGAAGTCGTTGAGTGTGGATCATTGTCTAACATTTTGATTTATATATTACCGAATGAAATCTTTATCTCATCGGTTGAGATGCATAATTGTGTTAATTGACAATTTAACAACATAATATATTATAATTCTAATATCAATATGAGAGTATATCAAATAGCGATAAAACAAATGAATTGAAATGTAGAGATGTCCATAATAAGGATCTTATTTTTATTTTTTTGTCAATTCTTCAAATGTTTATCAATTAGTTGGTCATATGAAAGGTCTGATGAAGGGAATATGAAGAAGTAACATTATTTCCTACTACTTTTGAGTACTATTGACTTCGAATTCGTTGATTCTCACCTCTTTTGGACCCTTTGCATCGATGGTAAGAGTCTTCCTCTCAGCCACCAAAATTAAATTTTATTCATTGTCTATAATATTGTTTTTATGAGGCTATGACAAAGACTTAATCAGGATTAGTGGGCTAAAGTTAGTTGACTTTCTGTTTTTCTTGGAAAATAAAACGTCAATGTTTACTTCTGTCTCCCATATACTTCTTACTCATATCACAAAGTCAATCACACATCACCACCCATGACCCATACGAAGTACTCTAGAAGATTCATTATTTAACTTCAAAGATAAACCCTAAACTTAAGCACTAATAATAATGACAATATCCATTATAGTTGAAGTTAAAACAACACCACATGGCTCGTGCTTACTTATCACCATGAAACAAGTTTGTTTCATCTGCATGGATGAATTTTGTCTACGCGAGAGACGTAATTAACAATGTGACAATAAACTTCGGACAAATAATTTTTGTTGCATTCAAGAAATATTCTCTCAGTAATAGGTTTGACAGCATAATTTTAATCTAATATGTTATGTTGTTTATCTAAATAGAAAAGGGACATTTTGGAAAAAGCAAAAGGAGAGAGAAAAATTTTAAAAGAAGCAAAATGGACAAAATGCCCTTATTTATTTTAGATTTCTAATCCAATACATTCTGCCTGATTCAAAGTTGATGTTTTTTTCTTTGAAAAGCTTTTTCGAAAGTAAAATTTTTTATGTCTAAAACCTAAAAAACCTAATAGGAAAAAAGCACACGTGAATAATACGTTGTGAGACGTATTTTAATCTGCAGATAATAGCACCTCCGAGCATGTTGACTGGTTGCTAAGCGCAAACCTACATTATCCAAGAACCTTGAGTTTATTATATGAGTCCAACAAAAAATAATAAGGAGAAAACTAATTAAAAATAGGGACATTTTAGAAAAAGCAAAAAGAGAGAAAAATTTTAAAAGAAGAAATGACAAAACGCCTTATTTATTTTTAGATTTCTAAGAATCCAATACATCAGACGCTTGATTGAAAGCTTAATGATTTTTTGTCTTTTATGAAAAAGTTTTGGCTTTTTCCAAAAGTGAAAATTTTTTTATATCTAAAACCTAAAAAACCTTTAAAAATAACGAATTTGATGAGCAATGACCATCAACAAAAAATAATTAAGAGAATAATCAGTGATCTGAAAATTAGGCAATCCTGTTTTTCTTGGTCGTTGGGTAAGTTGGTGTGCTCCGATGGTTGGGATCTCTCTCTTTATCTGTTAATCTGGATCGCCTGAGTTAATCAGCCTTTGTCGGGGCCACACGGTCATCTTAGAGCTCGTTGTTACACGCTCATCCACTTGGTATGGGCCCGGTGAGGATTTGACAGAATGCGCGTGGGGTCCATTTCCATTAGCAAAGTGGGTTTTGTCTTTTATTGGATTGCCGTGGCAACGTGGGCGCTCTTGCGTCCGTCCAAAAACACTCGCGGCCCACCTACGTGGGTCCCTTAGTGCTTAGCCGACGTGGGCCCCGCCGCCGGTGGCCATTCGACCGATTTCAGACCCTATTTAAGTCTTGCAATCATTGTACACTTGAATAAATTACATTACCTTCCGGTCTCCGACCAAAATGAATTTGAAAAAATTAAGCAAGATGAGAAAATGTCAATTGGGTGGGTGGGTTGGCGTGTAGGGCGATGATGAAGTAGAGATGGCAACGCGGCGAAGCTGGGATGACATTAATGTCTTCCGTCTCCTCGGATAATCGGCGTGCTGACAACGTCTGTTATTAATATTTGTTCTTTAATAAAATTTTAAAAAAAAAAATCATATTTTAGTGCATGAAAACACAACAATTTGAGAACACAAAATTCTTAAATGCTAGTTTCTGAATATTCAAACTTGATGAGTTGATTATCGCATGAAGCTATGAGTAGGGGTTTTATTCCACTCACATTTGTGCTCATGGATATACACAAAGTATCATGAATATCACTAACAAAACAAGTAAGTGGTTGGTTTAATAAATTTGTATGTACTTTATACAAAAACATTAACACATAATAGTGTCGTTACTTTTTCTATTATACTATTGAGTAATGCTACACTTATCACATTTATATCCTACATTTTCAAAGGGTGATTTTTTTAATTCGGTTTATATATAATCAAAGGGTGATTTTTTTAATTCGGTTTATATATAATCACATGCTAATAAGAATTGAAAAAACCATCTAGAAAAGATATAAATGTCCACCACAAGTAGCATCTGTCACCCTTTATCCTTTCCTTATTGAAAGGCACTGAATTGTACTAAACAAGTTGAAAATCAAATGAAGATCATTAAATTTAAGAGAATCGTTTTTGAACATTTATCCAAATGCTATTGTCAAACTTAGATCAGATGTGATGCGTGGGATAATCTGAGTCTAGGGTTTTTGGAGGGTAGGCGATGACTACCTCAAGCTGCGACACGCTATAATTATATAACCATATCAACTCCCAAATTATATTTATGGGATAGAAAAGCAACACGCTGCATGATAAGTGCTTGTTTAGAAGCACTTTTCAAAACGCGTGAAAAGCACTTCTACCAATTTTATGCTCTATCTTGAACTCATTAATTTGGTGTATGGTTCTCACTTGTGACGCAACCACACAGAGGTGTGATCATGCATGCCCTACCCCCCACCTTTTTCATATGATTCAATTGTTTAGAGTTTAAGTCAATCCTTTTTTCCATACTCGCCTAATTCTCTAGAGCTTAGTCGCTTCTTTGTATTTATTACTTTCTCATCTCAATAAAATATTATCGCTTGCTATCAAAAAAAGGAAACCAAACCTTTTTATAAGTCAAAGTCAATGGGAGCTAAAATTATGGCTCACACAAGAGGGAAAAGAGACAGAAAGATATTTGTTTTACAAAATAATTGTTGAAATGGAAAGAATCTGAGTTTCCTTGTGTTGGGTTCTTTAAGTTTGTTTAAAAAGAATATAATTTTATTGATTTTATTCAGTATATTTTGTAATAAATCGTAACAAAAAATATTTTTATTTTAAAATATGGATCGATCAAATGTTACTCCCCCTCTTTCTCCTTAGCGAATGACAAAAAAAAAAAAAAGTTGACTTTTTTAAAGTAAACTTGGCATTAAGAGTGGGATGATAGGTTATGAAAATCAAACTTAACAACTGAAAAGTGAAAAGAAAACCTAATAACAAACCCAACACAATAATTAACCTAATTAACCCAAAACCAAGCCTAATTTTGTTTTCTTTCCTAATTTCCACATTAAAACGAACTTATTGCTTTCAAAAATTTCAATGTTAGGTAATATGTCATTGTTTAAATTATTTTTGAAGGAATATAAATTTCAATACATGTAAACTTCCAAGCCTTGCATGTGTTTTTAAGACAAACGATATGGGGTAAGGGAATACGACCTAGGGCATCGAGTGCATGTGTAATACTTTTAACCACTAGAACTACAAGCCTTTTGCACATGAATGCATATGTTTAAATTCAATTGTTTACCAAAAATAAAAATCAATTTTTTGTCAAAAAAAATAAAACCAAAAAATTTCCCTGTTTGGTTAATAGGAAATGAGGCTTGAGGATGGGAATCAATTGCTTTTTCATGTTTGTAAGTCTAAACATGAAAAATGGTTGCCTGACACATGGAAAATGTTGGGTGTTGGGGGTCTCTCTCCTTGGGTTTTGTTTTTCTCATCATGAGAAAGTTTGGGAAAATGAGATGAAATTAAATGCATATTTTTCTTGACCATTTTGTCATCATCAACAATTTAGAATTACAATATAGAATTAAATGCATCCTTTTTTAATTTGATTTCATATGGGTATAATTGAAAAATTAAACAAACTTTGTTTTACATCTTACACAAACCAAACATGTGAAAGAAAGTAAATTGGTATTTCCCATAGTCTGAAATATCGATAATATCGACGAAATATCTAGGATATTTCAGTTTTTTTGAATCACGGATATTTCGAAATATATCCATGTACATATCATATAAATATCGACAATAATATCGGAAAATATCTATAATATCGATGTAAAGGAAAAAAAAGGGAAAAAAAAGAGGGGAAAAAAAAACACAAAAGGGATTTGAATCCCTCCCATTTTACTCCTCCAACACCTTAACCACCACATATAACTTATGTTTTAGTGATAATATGCTAAAATATTTATATTTATATGGGTGACATATTAACAATTACATGCAAAACTATTTTGGGGATTTATCATTTGATGAATACTCTTCACAATACACTTACTCTATACATAGAGATGATGAAGAAAGTGAAAAATTTGAACCTCATAGGAATCCTATGTGGTACTAAGTCACTCATGTATCTTATCATGCAATGTATAATGTAAAATATTGTAGTAAATCATTATATATAAATGATTATGATGTGTTTAATCTTTTTTTCATTAATTACTACATATTTTCTACACTCACAGTGTTTACTAGCTCGTTGTATAATCAACTTAAATCAGTTAAATCCATCATGTAATGCATTTCATTTTAATTTTTTTTGATAAACTAATAGATAATTGACTAAATAAACATTCTCTAAAGTTTAAATAAAAATTTCTAAGTTTTTTTATAATTTCCGTGGTTTTTATTCAATTTTTATCGATATTGATAATATCCCGATATTTCCATCGAAATTTCCATGTTTTTGGACTATCGATATTTTCGATATCATCGATATTTTAGACCAGGTATTTCCGGGCCTAACTTGAATGGATGTTCCACTCCATTTACAAGCGCGCGTGGTTCTGTTATTTCGGTTAACTGTTCATATATTTTGCCCACTATTAATCTGTCTTCTTCTTTTGTCTTTCCCTCCTCCTATATTATTCTCATTTTATTTTTAAATTTTTCTTTTGTACAAAAGGCCATCCATTATTGGTTATAGATTAGTTTTTCTGGGTCTGATTTAGAATCACATAAAGCAGTTGCTGTTGTTGCAGACATGTGCTTTTTCTAAGTTTCTATTTCTTGGCCTATAATTACATTAATTTATAGCTCTTCCTCCTTTCTTGCTCCTTCTACCTCCGAAATAAAAGGGCCTCTCAAAAACCAAAAAACAAAAATCTGTTTCTTCTTCATGTGTATCCTAAATATCTTTTCCAGCGTGTTTCTACAATCCCATGGTTCTCTAGAAACTGCTCCTGAATTATATGAGTTGTTTTGTGTTGTTACATGGAGGAGAACATAGAATCTCCTTTCTTCAAACTCAGGTATGTTGGCAAACATCTTCAGTTTTTGTTTTTGTTTTTTTCTAATGCAATCTATCAATTCTGTGTGTTATGAGCTGAATGAGAAATTGGAATATGTTGAGAAAAATGAAACACCAAAAACCCAGAATTTTTTGTTTCTTCTTGTCATTTTGGGGCGGTTTGTTTTGGAAGCTAAGATTGGCGGCCTGCCAGAGCTGTGTTTGTTTGTTTGTTTGCTAAGAATTGAAAATGATATTTGCTACATGTGAGAAAAATGTTCAAACCCAGGTTGTTGTTTTGTAACAGGGCAGTAATTTGGGATGCAGGGAACAACAGAACCACAATTGGGAGATAGAAACCGAATTCCAAGGTCGCGCTTTTGCTGAATTTCAGGGTATTGTAGGAGATTTTTTTTCTTTCTTTGACTTGCTTTGAAGAAATGATGACTCTTGTGGATCAAAAATGCGAATTTTGATCTGGGTTTTTGCTGGAAAGAAGAGGAAATATTCCTGCATCATTGATTAGAATTAGTTTGAGGAGAAGGAGAGAGATAGATAGACATACAAATAGATATATATATATTTCTGTAGTTGATTGCAATGGAGGCAGAGGCACCAGCTGAGCAGCCGCAGGCAACGCAGCCAAGCTTGCCGCGGAAAAAGATGACGAAACAGTTAACGGGAAAGCGCGATGATACGCCTTTGCATTCTGCGGCAAGATCAGGAAATATGGGGGTGGTGATGGATATCCTTGAAAATACAGAAGAGGCTGAATTGAAGGAGTTATTGGCAAAGCAAAATTCATCTGATGAAACAGCCCTCTATGTTGCTGCAGAATATGGTTATGTTGATTTGGTCAGGGAGATGATCAAATACTATGATCTTGCTGATGCTGGAATCAAAGCAAGAAATGGGTTTGATGCATTCCACATTGCTGCCAAACAAGGGGATATGGGTATGTCTCCACTTAGACCTTTCTGTTTTTTTTTTATAAATTTTTATTGTTACTTTGTTTTTGGTGGTAAATTAATGTTTTTCTCTTGTGCAGATGTATTGAATGTGCTTATGGAGGCTCATCCAGAATTGACTATGACCGTGGATCTATCAAACACCACAGCTTTGCACACGGCTGCCACCCAAGGGCATACAGAGGTGGTGAACTTTCTATTGGAAGCAGGAAGCAGCCTGGCAACCATTGCTAGAAGCAATGGCAAAACCGCGCTGCATTCTGCAGCAAGAAATGGTCATTTGGTGGTTGTGAAAGCGCTTCTGGAAAAGGAGCCTGGTATTGCAACACGTGTCGATAAGAAGGGGCAGACGGCACTTCACATGGCAGCAAAGGGGCAGAATCTTGAGATGATGGAGGAGTTGATTAAGGCAGATCCTTCGTTGATAAACATGGCTGATAATAAAGACAACACGGCATTGCATATAGCTACTCGAAAGGGTAGAGCTGAGGTAAATTGACTGACCTTCCTACAAATTTGCTATCAAAGAAACTGTCTTGCAGACATCTCATTGAGATTTCATGTCTTGTTCATTGAATTGAAAGCATCATAGCAACTTACATTAATGGTTTCAATGGAAGTCCTTGGCTATGCATTGCTATAATGGAACTTGAAAGATATGGCCAATTAGAAAGTCAAATAATAAGGCAGTGGATTGCTAGATTTCAATAAATTTCATTTATCACATGATTGTGGTTATTTCTCAGCATCTGATAGAAACAAGGATCTACTAGTGGTTAACTTTTGCCAATATTCATTGAAATCCTCTTGACAGTAGTCTTGTATAAGCTTTCCTTCATTGACTAAGTTCTGTGATTTGGGCATCTTACTTGCTTTTGCTGGACAACTTTGGCGCATTGCCGGGTTCTCTCCCCAAAATTTTATAATTTCTAGATTGGTTGGGTTTTATAGGTGCTCATCAAGCCTTCCTTACCTTTTATTGGTTACCAAATTAGAGAAAGAAATTGTACGTTTTAATCTGACAATCATAATGCTGGTTATATGTTTGCAGATTGTTAAGTTGCTACTCGAACACAGTGAAACCGACACAAAAGCTGTTAACAAGTCTGCAGAAACTGCCCTTGACACTGCCGAGAAAACTGGGAACTCGGACATTAAAGCTTTTCTCCAAGAACGCGGTGTCCAGAGTGCTAAAGAAATCAAGCCACAGGCTACAAACCCAGCTCGAGAGCTGAAACAAACTGTGAGTGACATAAAGCACGAAGTCCACCACCAGCTAGAACACACTCGCCAAACCAGAAGACGCGTCCAGGGCATTGCGAAACGTCTTCACAAAATGCACACAGAAGGCCTTAACAATGCAATTAACTCCAACACTGTTGTTGCTGTCCTCATTGCTACGGTTACCTTTGCAGCCATTTACCAAATCCCTGGCCAATATGTGGATGACCCGAAAGACATTCCTCATGGGCAGTCGCTTGGGGAAGCCAACATTGCTCCCAAACTGGCCTTTATGATCTTCTTCATCTTTGATTCCATTGCCCTTTTCATTTCCCTGGCTGTTGTGGTGGTGCAAACTTCAGTGGTGGTGATTGAGAGCAAGGCCAAGAAGCAGATGATGGCAATCATTAACAAGCTCATGTGGTTGGCATGTGTTCTGGTTTCTGTGGCATTTTTGGCACTCTCTTTTGTAGTGGTGGGTGGCCAGAAGTGGCTAGCAATTGGAGTTACAATTATAGGAACAGTCATCATGGCTGCAACTTTGGGCACTATGTGTTTCTGGGTAGTTAGGCATCGAATTGAGGCGAAAAACATGAGGAGCATTAGGAGATCATCGCTGGGCAGCAGATCGAGGTCGTTGTCATTGTCTGCAGTGATTTCTGAATCTGAGCTCCTCAACAATGACTACAAGAAGATGTATGCAATTTGAAACACTTCCACATACGCGCTGCCAGATTTTGTTTCTTCCTTTTGTTCATCATTGGGCGTAAACAAGTCTCTATAATGATTATAAATTAACTTCCAAATGTATATTCCCTATAAGGAGCTGATCATAGCTTTTTTTCTCCTTTAGAATGGTTTTGGCTTTTGTTTAGTTATACCAAATGAGAAATAGGAACAAAGTGTTCAACCAAACACCATCGTTGACATTGAAGACTCAGAAAAAGCACTAAGACCTTGGAGAATCGTTAAGCATATGGCAATCATGAAGTTGACAAGAGGGTCTAATCATAGTAAGACAATATATTGGTTGTCATGTTCCATTTCCACCTAACTAATTAACATGTAATGTACTTACATACATATGTGAAGGCCAAGATCAGCATCATCAATTAATATATTGCTGAAAATTCACTGCATATGAGCCCATGGTGAAGCCACTACTTTGGTACATGAGATGGTAGAGGTCCACCCATTAGCAAAGAAAAACATTACAATTTGGAACAATCCATGTATCTAAATCACATTATTGATCATATCTCGATTCATAAGTAATTTATGTATTTGAATCACATTATTGATGATATCTCTTATAAAGGTGAGATTCACGGTCTCACTTTTATGACACATAATTAGCAATATGATTTTGGATTTTAACATGAGATGATGGAGTTTCAATCAACGGAGTGAAAAAATATCAAACTTTATACGAGATATGATCGGCAATGTAATCAATAAACACGAAAGCTTGACACTTACATAAATAATTTGGAATTATAGCTAGGAGTGCCAATGCATTAGTAGGGACGACATATGATAATGCAGAGAGTCGTTGTCGAGGCGGCTGCGAAGATGATCTCAAATAGGGACAAGGGTATTCAGTTGCAGGATTTCCCCTAATTTCTTTTCTTCTTATGTAGTTATTTATTTATTTCTGGGACATCCCTAAATAAAATAAAAAACAGAAAATCAAATAATATGGGCCTACTAATGGGCTTCAAGGCCCAATCCAAAATGAAGCCCAATAGAACCCGTATTTCTTGAGAAGCGGATTTTAATGGGCTTTGACCCGTTTTTGAAAGAAACGACTAATTCGAGTCGAAACGTCTCTAAACAGAGTAATTGGAGTGCTGCAGACTCGGAGACTCACGGTGAACCGAAAATGGACGACGAATTGCTGGAATTGCAGAGGCAATTCGAGTTCGCACAGCAGGCGAAATCGAGCATCAGATTATCCGATCGAAACGTCGTCGAATTGGTCCAGAAGCTTCAGGAGCTACACATCATCGACTTCGAGCTCCTCCACACCGTCTCCGGCAAAGAATACATTACTCCCGTAAACCTCTCTCTCTCTTTGTTTTGCAATGGACATGATAAATTATCTGATGAATTCCCTTCTATTTTGTTTGTATTTTCGGTGACGAAACATTTTGGTTTGAATTTCATCCCAAGACAAATGAATAATGTGTTTCTATATAAACTAATGGTGGAAAATAATTAATTTTTCGTATTGTTGCTGTTATTTTATTTGATCAGATATTTGTCATTTGAGTACTGTGTATGTGTGTGTGATTTTGTTGGAATGATTGAAAATTTGATGATGGTGTGGCATGATACTAGGATCAACTGAGACATGAAATATTGGCGGAGATTAGTAAATTAGGGCGTGTTTCGGTAATTGACCTTGCGGACACTACCGGGGTTGATTTGTATCATGTTGAGAAGCAAGCTCAACGTATTGTTTCGGATGATCCGGGGCTTATGTTGATTCAAGGGGAAATAATATCGCAGTCGTATTGGGATTCTGTCGCTGAAGAAGTCAATGACAGGCTTCAAGAATGTAGCCAAATTGCTTTGGCAGAACTTGCAGCTCAGTTACATGTCAGTTCAGAAATGGTGGCATCTGTGTTGGAGCCCCGCCTTGGGACTGTGGTAACTTCTTTTCCTGGTTTTGAGTGATTTTGGAATGAGGAAAGGAAAATTATGATATGGGTTGTCTCTTGATGTAGGTGAAAGGTAGGCTTGAAGGTGGGCAGTTGTATACTCCTGCATATGTTGCACGTGTTACTGCCATGGTTCGTGGTGCTGCCAGGGGTATCACAGTTCCCACCAACTTATCAGTGTTGTGGAGTTCTTTACAACAGTTGCTGCAAGAAATGGATGGAGCCAGTGGTGTGGCTGTTGAAGGTTCATTTTTCCAATCCCTGTTTAATGGGCTTGTAAAGGAGGGCGAGATTTTTGGATCACTTCGAGCTGGAGTTCATTGGACACCGAATGTATGTCTCATAATCTGGCTTCATTTGGTTTAGGGTGCTTTCTGTTCATTGCATAGGATGAATGAATTAAGAATTCCATAATCTGATTAACATCAACTTCTAAAATGTTCCAGCACAAACTTGCTGAACAAGCATTTCAGCTTTGTTATTACAGAATCACTTCAATACATTGACCTTTTGGTTTTTATCTAAATATTGTATCTCTGGTACAGGTCTTTGCCAGTGCTCAAAAGGAATCAATTGATTCTTTCTTTTCACAGGTATGGAGCCCTTTTCTCTTGCCTATTAATAACACATCGTTCAGATTCTGAACTTCAAATTTAACATGTATGCCTCATTGCATGCTCAGTTGGTCTTTTAATTTTCTTTTCAACTTTGAACCTTTGAATTGGACCCTTTTACTTTTCCTTTCCTTTTTGAGACTTCTATTCATTCAGTAGCAGGTGTAAGGCATTTCAACAAGTGTAGTCTATGTGGTATTGGACTGATATGTCAACATGGCCTGAAGTGTTAAGTCAGTATTTAGCAGTATTTTATTAATTTGTAGAATGTCAAGATTATTCGTTGCTGCTCAATTGAAGACTCGAACATTTTCAAAGAAGTTGTCATTTTGTGGTTACATAATTTTCTAGGAAACCAGACGTTTAGACATTTTATGTTATTTCTACCATTTTCTTTGGGAATAGGAAAGAATATTCTAAAATGTTGATGATTCGTTCTTCTAACTTGTTCTTCAATATTATGCAGAATTCTTTCATTAGCTATGAAGTTCTGCACAAACTTAGAATTCCTCAACCTATTCAGTTCTTGCAGGTATCTAATTGCTTTCATGTTCATGTTCTGATTCTGGAGCTCATAGAATTTATATGTGAAATATATTTGTCTTCTCTTGTTTTATGTAATTAAATTTTTGGTTATGCACTCCAATTTAGTCCAGATATCCGGAAGGTATGCCTTTGGTTACTACATTTGTTCACCCCTCGATGATTGAGATGCTTGATGCTGCTACTGAAGATGCTCTCGAGCATAGTAGCTGGTAAGGAAACATCTCTGATAGTCTTATGAATACCTTACTTTCTTTCCGAGTGAATTCATCATTTTTTATTTAATATGCATTAATATTTTAGTATGAAACTTTATCACTTGATAGTTGATACTGTCCTTATTCCCTTCCTTACTCTTTGTGCCCATAATTAGATTACATTCATGGATGGACAAAGTGGCCATCTTATTATAATCATCGTGTTGTTTTTCTTTTGGGTGTGGACTTTTTCCATTGGAGGTCATTTAATATGCTGTTCCATTATAAATTGGATACTTGAAAAAGTCCTTAAACTCATCAAAATGGTTCTTGTGGATTACATAGACATAGAAAGATATTTTGTCAATGTTCTTGGATGTATTTCCATTGTACCGTTATGTTAAGACAACGTCGCCATTTCATATTTATTTCATGGTATGATTGGATGGAGCGATGCAGGATTGATTCTCTCTCTATACTGCCGATGTCCTTTGGGTCTCAAGATGCATCTAAACTTTTGTCCCTCTGTCCTTCCATTCAGCAGGGTCTTAAGGTGCATTTCTGATTCCAAGTCTGCCCTTTTATTCACCCACTTGATCTATTGACTCTAGTCTGCATCTGGTTTTGCAGTCTGATAAAGCAAAAATATTCGGGGAGTCTTATGTATTTAGCAATGGTTTTATCAAGGTATGTCCTCTGGAATAGATTATATAATAATTATTCTTAACTTTTAAGGGATTTTTAAATCCCCTTATTATTTAAAGATCTAATGCCTTCTAAACTTTCAAATGTACAAACATGCAATTTATGTTTTATAAAATAACTTTAAAACACCATTACTTCCATTATACATATCTATTTTCCCATAAATTTGTATTTTCTTTTGAAAAACGTTTCATTGAGGTATATCAAACAAGACACATGATGAATATTGGATTTTACATGGTTTGGTGGAGTTTAGTTGCAGTTCCACAGAGTCCAGTTGTGTTGTAAAGGTTTACATGGTTTCTGAAGTTCTCGGATGCAAGATATCCACATGTTCTCCATCTGCCAAGCCTTATTGCACTGACAATTTCTTGCCTGAGATGTGTTTATCATTGAAAACATAAAAGAAGTTACTTTGCCATAATTAGGATGATACATGGTATTTAATTTTTTTTTTTTTTTTTATAGAAGCAAGCAATGAGACTTGTAGACCTTACTTCTGCAGGTGTTCTTTGTGATTTTTTGTTTTGTTTTTATTTATAAAAAAATCTCTTTTCCACTGCTTTGAATAGCTCTCTTTTCTTTGCACCTGAAACCAAAAAGCTAGGAAATTCAGTAATTTTTTATGCAATTCTACATCCCGATTTGGTCTCATGAAATCTGATGCTTTCAATATGTCTTCATGGCAGGATGTGTATGATCGCCTGGAGAAAGAAATGGAAACCTTTAATGTTTCAGGTGCTTCTGGTACTGTGGTGTCAGATGATTTGCGTGAGACAAAAGCTGGTCATGATGCAAGCAGGTTGAGTGAGTCAACTGAAAATGTTAGTGATAGCAGCAGTAATAAACAGGCCATGGAGAAAGGATCCAAAAAGAAAAAGGGCAAAGGGGCTGGGAATATGATAACAGGTCCAGCTGAGAATGAGCTGGATAACCAGGACCGTGCTCCTACGAAATCTAAGAAAAATCAAAGGAAAGGGAAGAATATCTCTTCCGAACAAGTTGCAGAGTCAAAAGCAGCTGCTAAGTTGGTAAAAATCAAAGAGGAAAATCTCAACATTCCTTCAGAAGATTGGGTAATGAAGAAGATTGCAACATTGGTACCTGATTTTGAAGAACAAGGTCTGTTGATTCTGATTCCTGCTATTTTATTCATTTTAATTTTCGAGACCATTAGCCATGGATTTGGTACTGAGATTTAACAGAATCAGTGGACTACTTTGGTAGGTCTCGATGATCCCCAAACAATTCTAAGACCTCTGGCAAACTATTTGAGACCTATGCTAATCAACTCTTGGAAGGAGAGAAGAAAGGCATTGTTTTCAGAAAATGCAGAGAGAATGAAGCAATTGCTTGATAGTTTGCAAAAGAAATTTGATGAGGTCAGTGCTCTAGTATGACATTTTTTTACTGCAGCAACTACTTTTATTGTCTAATTACTTAGTTCTTGCACTGGGTATTCTCTTGGGATTTAAGAAGCATCCGCTTGTGCTTTCTGGAACCTATTGATTTAGAGTCTTCCATATGATAAAGTTCCTGTTCTTTCCTGCAGTCTTTCTTAAACATGCAGCTTTATGAAAAGGCTTTAGATTTGTTTGAAGATGACCAATCAACTTCAGTAAGTTTTTCCTCTAGTGATGTGTATTAAGTGGTTGTAGTTGTTGATAAAGTGGACTAAAGAAGGCTCATCTATGATCCACAGGTCATTTTGCACCGGCATCTGTTAAGAACAACAGCTACTACTATTGTTGATATGCTTCTTCAAAATTTGGTAGATATTGTCTTGTTCATGGCCACAATATGTACACATATGCATGTAGCTGAGTTGGTTCATGGATTCTAAATGATAGATTCATATGATGTAGGACGTGCACAACAAATTGAAGAACGGAGATGAAGTTGCAGAGCCTCAGATTTCAGAATCTATTTCCCTTAATCTGGGAGAAAGAACTTCCATTGTAGGAAATTATCCACTTCTTGATGTTACTTTATTTCATGTTCCAAAGAAGAGTTTCTCAATTTGTTTCATAATAATGGAACTGCTTAAGCACATTATACAATTAGAAAAAAACCTAAGTCAAACTTTTATTGTCTCTTGGGTTTTGCAGGCCAAGACTCTTCCTGGATCTCTTTCAAATAAAGCTCTCGCTGTAGTTGAAGCTTTGGAAGGAAAGGTCTGTTCTTGGTTGTTAGAACCCCGTGCTTTTCTGTTTCCGGAACCTATCTGAATTGACTAATCGTGAATCTTGTGCTGACTATTCAATTTAACGTTTGGTTGTTATTTCTGTTTTAAGTTATTTCTATTTTACACAGTGATTGATTGTTTACTTAATAATGAATTTAGGTTGCACCCTTAATTAGTTCAGAACTTTGTTTTGGATCTCCTAATGCTTCTGTTTTTGCAGATTTTTCATTTTATACATTTAATTATTTCTTCGGAAGGTCACCCTTGAGCAGTAAAAACCTGCTCTTGTTTCTAGCTTGACATCGTAGTATCAATTTCTTATTCTTTGTATGCAATGGGCCAGGAAGAGCTTGATTATTTTTACCTCTGAAGGTTACCCATCAATAAATGAAGTAGTTGAAAGTTTAGAAATGTCTCTTAAGGAAATTTTTGTTTATTTGCAATCATTATAATTTTTACATTTTCTTTTCTGCCTGGTACTTAATCAAAAGGTTTTGTATATATTGCACTATTACTCAAATATTGAATGTTCTGTGTGGCAGCGGGTGGAAACATTTATGACTGCTCTAAGAGACATTGCAGAAGAGAGGTAGATGCATGCTTATTTGTATTTGTGATGAGTTCCATGAAGTATTTCTTTTCCCTAGAAGTTAATACACACCTTTTGGTTTCATTTTCTAAGCGGCTTGCTCTTGAAAAAGCTGGACAAGAAATTGGAAAGAACACTTCTGCATGCATATCAAAAGGTTTTCTTCTTGTATAAGGATTTGTCAAAGTTGCTATCCACAAATAGCTAGATTCGTAACTTGATCTTATGGAAATGAAAATTACCTTTTCAGGTTTTTTTGGTAATTCCTCTCTCATGTGTTCTCTCTGTGTCATTTTCAGGATTTGGTGTCTCAAGTTTCTGCTGAGATGGATCCAGTTTCTCTTTTAGCAAAAGTTGTTTCCCTGATTTACGTACAGGTCAGTTAATTTTTAGTGCTGTCAGCTCAGACTTATAGCACACACATTCATGCTTCATGTTGCTTGCCCAATTCAGTAACATGAATTTTCTTATAAGTAGGTTCACCATAAAGCTCTTCAAGCACCTGGAAGGGCCATCGCTGTGGCTGTTTCACGGCTGAAGGTATGTGTTTACAAGAAAATAAGTGGCTTTTCTGATAAGTGCTCCTAGAACTTGGGCATATAGGTTATTATCTTCGAAGAGTGTGGTGACAAGATATAATTCTGTCTCCACTCTTTTCCTAACTTAAGTTCTTATGCTAGATTGATTAGGTTTCATATGAACATTTCAGTATTTCAACTTTAAACAAGACTCATCTTACACAAAAACCAATTAGAATTTTAAATTTGCAAAAAGAAGTCATCTTTTTCAATAAATTTTAATTGTGTTGATTATGCTTTATTTTACTTTAAATATGATTTATTGCACAAGATCTGTTGAATAGTAAGTTCCAATATTTGATTCATCACCAAAATTATAATTTTTTAAAGAGAACTTAAGGAACCTAACACAACAAATTGCAGCTAAGTTTTAACGTTTTCTAAATATCCTTATCAGAGTTCCTAAGATTGATTTTCCATTTGAATTTTGAACAGAAGGGTACATTGATAAACATAAACAGATCCTCTCCTTTTCTCTCCCTCTAGCGATATATCTGATAAAAAATAAACTTCCCTTTTTGTTCTCTCTTAGACAACAGACACTTGTCCCCTTTTCTTGTTTTTCTAAGGATAAGGACACAATATGAGCTCTGCTAAATGCTTCAGTTAGGTGATTCTAATATCACTGAGCTTAAATGGTGCTCCTGTATTTGTGTGCATATTGTTTCTAAACTGCCCCTAATAACTACACGGTATTTTCAGGATAAACTAGATGATTCAGCCCACAAGATCTTGACAGATTATCAAACTGCAACAGTGACCCTCTTAGCACTAATATCTGCTGCAAGTGGAGATGTGAGTAGACATTTTGCATTTTTCTTGTCAGTTTCACGGGTTAGGAGTTATGTCTTGATTACAATTGATCCATAAATTTCAGCCCTCAATAATCTTCTTTTTGTAGCACTTAATTGTTATTTTTTTCTTCAAGGTTTACGTAATTAGTAGAACATTTGGAATGATAAGTTGGAAATGTTCTGCTAATTGATCAAGTGTATGATTGGATAAAATGGTTTACTTGTTTTTTTTCCCCCTTTTAATTCTTATTTCTTTTGCTAGTCATTGGACTCATTACCTAATGTAAGCAGTCTCTGTTTGCATCAGGGAGAAGATTGTACATCTGATAGAATTTTGAGCAAAAGGGAGCTGCTAGAAAATCAAATGACTGCACTCAAAGGCCTCGTTTTAGGCACCTCAAAATCTTGACTCTCTGGCTCGAATACAAGTTTCTGAAAGTTGAATGGACCTTTGAAAGAAGCCTTACCAAAGAGGTTTCAGACAGAAATGCTTCTTTTCCTTGAAGACGTTTGTGGAGTGGTCGTCTCTCCCAGACCGACAAGAATAGAGAGATCCAGGAAACTAGAAATGCTTGAGTCATTTCGTTTTTGCTTGAGCTGTGCTTGAAGTATGTGGTATTTGATGTGCCTATTGAGCTATCAGTTTGGGCAAATTAGAGATTAGCATCGAGATTATCCGAAAAGGAAAAAAGAGAGTAAAAGAGATTGGCGTTGAATTATTGCCTCTACATCCATATAACTTGTAAAAGAAGTTGAAAAGAAAAGGCATACAAATTAGTAGTTCCCTTGAGGGGGACATAATTGGTCTTCAATTTGGTCTGCATGCTACACTTATCAATGCAGTTCGTTTTTGGGTATATTTGACAAGCACAAATTTGCCTTATACTGCCCTAGTTTAATAAATGCCGTACATATCAAGTTCTAAATTTCTTATGCCCCTCTTTAGTCTACAACCGATGGCAAAATTCTCAGTAGGACGTAAACATGGGTGGCTCTCTTCAGTTTGATCATTTAAGAAATCAGATGTTTGGGTTTTCTGCTGGAACATGGACAACTGGTCCTCGCGCAATACGCATCAGTTAAAGATAATGGGAGCTCGAAATTGGAAGTGTATGCGACAGCTGCAACTAGCCATTGGTGCATGTAGAAAACCCACTTTAGGTGAACATAGGCTAAACTGCTGCTGAGACCATCCTCTAGAAACTTCACCACAACCCCCCAATTAATCATGCATTTCAACATCTGTGGAAAAAAAACATAAGACATCTTGTGCTTGTCTTGGCGTTACTTCAACTTCAATTTGGGTCTTGCTAACAAAAATCCAAAGATTGAATTAGTGATATAAGACTTCGATTGAAAGTCCAGCAACGGCAAGACAAACCGAAGATTCATGTCCCTTGACAAAAAGGACAATGTTAAGAGCAGCCTCACAAAATTTCTCACGATCCCTTCCCATCAGTGGTTGCACTTTTAAAGAAATAAGGTCAAAAGCTCCTAACACGCCAAGCCCTCTTAAAATCACAGTAACTATCTGATTGATAAGTAACAAGTTTTACCTCCAATGTTGCCCCTTTCAGCTAAAAGTTATAGTGGCAGCTACTTTAGGCAACAGTTCTCATTCTAACAGTTTAATTGGTTGCTATTGCCCCACATTTTTGTAAAAAAGAAACGCGCAAGGGACTGATTGGCTGAACACTGCAACAAGATCTGTAAGACAATTGCTTACAACAAACTTACGTTCTAATGAATGAAATCCATAAACTGAAACTTTACATTCTAAATAGAAAATGATTGTCAATGCTGCGGTAAGACCGGTCTCTTCTCCAACGCCTCATACTGCAAGACAAAATTATCCTGCAACCAAAATAGAGGTTCAACTCAGGGAACTAAAATTTGGCAAATTAGCATACAATAAATGGAATATGTATCAATCAGTTCAAACCTTTCGGATCGTTTCAAATGTGTTAGGATCAAAGCAGTGATAAGATCCTCTCTCATACGTGTTTGTCTTGACGAGTGGCTCCATGTTGGGGACCCTTATGAACCATAGACGATGCTCCTTGTGATAAAACCAGCCTCTATTATTGCTGCCAACAGACATCATACTGTGTTTAGTACAACCAACCATGCCTTGTTGATATAAATTGCAGAAGTTAAGACACTCCACATCATCAGACAAAAGGCACACAGGATTTTTTAGCATGATTTATGATAAGGTAAAAAAATACTCCACTACAAGCTCTTGATGGGCAAAAAATCAAGGATTTTATGATTTTACTCTATGAAAAGTGATTCAAGGTATAGTCATACAGGGAGGGCACAAAATTATAAACAAATGAAAGCTTACAGTTCATTGGCAGCATATAGTTGCGCTTCATCTTTAGGCATACTGCAAAACACAAAATAATGACTCCGTGAGTTCAATACTTTAAAGACATGGAAATAAATTGAAAGAGGTCCAACAAGAAGCACCTGTAAAAGATATAAAACAACGTTTCCACGGAAAACTTTGAAAAATACCCTTGCTGCAGCCACCAGAAATGAGATTAGAGCACAGAGGGACAATATACAGGAAGAAGATTGAATTTTTTTAAAAAAAAACCAAAGAAAAAACAGCTCACATGTAGTGCAGGCGGTTGTTTAGCATAATAACATTGTGGAACACTAAACTCTGGATCACCCTTAGCTGGCTCGTCAGACCATGGAGAACCAAAAGTCTTGTGCAGATTTTCTGTTGAATTCAAGTTTAACCCAAGCGTAGTCAAATCAATCCCAAGTGCAAGGGATGTTAGATCAGGATCACTCATCCTTATCACACTTAACAACCCAAGCAAACCAAATGGGTCTGGAGCTGATTGCGCTGTCTGCATTGATTTCATTCCCTGATCTCTAAATGATTGATTGACAGCTGACATCTGCTGCAGGCGAAACTGGGATTGATTTTGGTGTTGTTGATACTGCTGGATAAGCTGGTCATATGAACCCATACCAGAAACTGTATTTGCAGAATTTAGAGGTCTTAATCCAATTCCCGGAGGTCCACTAGTCTGAAACAATAAAGTTTCGGTATTAGATCGTTTAATTGCACAAGAATATAAATAACTGCCTATAACTGAAGCCTTTCCGAGTGTGAGGATGTAAAAGCATTCCCTTTTCCAGCATTACTATAATCAATTTGTTTGGACCAACGTCTTTTAAAAAAAAAAATTGCTTGGGGTAACGTATCATTTCAAATCAGTTCAAATCAACAAATTAAATTTAAAAAGAATTTCAATAACTGAACCTTTCAACATTAATGATTTCCAATGCTGGGTTCACAGTGAAATCTCCACTACAATCTAGCCCAAAGAGAAATCACATTATAACATAACAACAATTTGTAGAACCAAACTAGCCCACCTGTGAGTGATAGGTTGAATGTGATGATGGGAATATGTCTGAACCATGCAAATGGAGAAGATCCTGATTGTTTACTTGCGAAAAGGAGACACCACTACTGCTGACTGATGGAGCATGTTGTTGTTGCTGTTGGGGACGATGAGAAGAATAAGTCCCCCCCAAATTAAATCCAGCGGACCTTCCCATCTACAAAACAATATACGAAGATGAGAACACACCAAGAATAACCAAGTACTTATACGAGGGTAAGCAAAACAAAATAGGAAACTGAAAGGAATCTTATTTTATATAGAGTTTAGAACCCACTGAGAAGTGCTGAGATTGCATCATCGACACAGTATTGTCATGAAGTTGCTCTTTCTGGTGAATATCCATCGCATATTCAGCATTACCACCTGCACAAGATCTAATAATAAGGTCAAAAATCCGCAAATAGGCAACCTACCTCACTTACAGGAATGTTTCCCAACTATCAAACAATATGTATGTGCCAAGAAAACAATAGAATGCTAATCATAATAAGTACATCCAGACACTATATTCTCTCATAAAGAGATTAGCATATTGGCATAACAGCAAAACATTTACAAATCTCTGTCAACTATATTTAATAGATTAGAATTGATTTAATTTCTGAAATACAAAGGGGGTGTTTCAAGATAATACAACGGAGGGTGTAGTAATTGACTAAAAGAAGAATAATCCTTTCCAATGCTAGTATTTCCAACAGTTTTGGGAGCATGTTATTCATACTTGGGGATACATATAATTCCTGTTAGATAGAGAGAGAGAGAGAGAGAGAGAGAGAGAGAGAGAGAGAGAGAGAGAGAGACAATCAGCAAAATGTGAGTGCAAGTTCAGAATACAATTAATTGTACAAAAAGTTGGGGAATAAAAAAGTAAAATCACCAACAATGACAGCTCAAAGATATTCACATCTGCAAAGCACCTACTTGAAACAAAATTTTCAAAACATTAGTCAAAGGGCAACACTTAAAATATGCAACTGCAAATCATGACAACACAGGTGCAGACACACTCTTCAAGGTTTTCTCCTGGGTTAGATTTCTGGTATAAAATGGTTTGAAAAAATATATACTGGAGAGAAACACCACTATGTAGAAAGTAGGACTAACATTTACCATAAACCAATTTGTGTTATAATAATAACAAAAATAATTTATTAAATATATCGCACCTTTAAATCCCGGCAAAGCTGGAAAATCTTCATTTTGGATGCTGAACTCTTGATTCTGTTGAACAATAGGACTAACACCAAGACCTTGTTTTCGCAGTGAACCTGAAAATTGCTATATTTTATTCCAATTACAGGAGAAACAGGATACATACAAAACTGCGTCGTCTTTCTTACTAACCCAATTGCCCTTGAGGCCCTCCTGCAGAACTAGGACGACTTGTTAATTGAGGGAAATCATTGATGTCAAAAGGAGAACTGTCATTAGAATTCACATCATTCAGCATTCCCATAGAGCTCAAATTATTCACTTGTACGTGGCTTTGAGAAAGTGGACCTCCAGCATTAGGATAGGAATTTCCTAGCATCGAAATTACCTGTGGAGACCCTGAAACCAGAAATGTCAACCATGCAAAAGATGTGTAAGTAAAACATGACAGGAAATCAAGAAAATGCATTTTAAGCACCAAGAAGCACCAGACATGCATGTGCCATAATAACCAATACATCTCCGTCCGGTAGTTTTCGGACTGATATTAAAACCCAAAAAAGGCAGAATAGCCAACCTGTTGTTCAACAGTTTGGCAGACAGCAGACAAGTAATAAAAATCTTTGACTTTGACAGGATTTGAAGCATTTACCAAATTTATACGCAAACAAAGAACATAAAATCTTACTAGACCAAAATCATATTAAGTTCAAACATAAAATCTTACTAGAACCCAATTCATATCAGTTTCATTGATAACTATAGTTCTAAAGGTCCTAACGAAGTAATGCCTAAAGGAAGCATATACCTTTCAATGACTAATGTAACAGTGCATAAATACACTTCTAACTGATTCTACTGGCATAAGATAATTCAGACAGCAAGTAAGGTAATATACCTTGTGGTAGCACACTACTCATCAAGCGATTCTGCCCTTGGACGGTTAAACTTCCAGATCCACTATTTGCACTTAAATTTAGACGAGATGCGAGACCAGGCACTGACAAGCCTCCACCAGAGCTGATACTCCTCCCAATGTTGCCCCCACCAACCATGTTTCCCATAGAACTCGTAATCCGAGGACCTGCATTTCCCAAAATTGGGGACACACCTAATCCTGGAACAGCATTCCGGTTACCAATTGCAGCAGATGTAGGGAGAATCCCAGGAATAGAACCGCCAATTCCATTTGTGCTACTGCTAAATCCAGGGTTTCCTACTACACTTATACCTCCTCTATTAGTGACTCCCGAATGTCCATGGGAGCTTCCATGAGATAACTACAAAACAGATTTTTTAAAGGAAAAAGAAAATGCAATGAGGTAGAGTAGAGGATAACAATAAAAACATGAGGGGGAGAGAGAGAGACAGAGCCAGTTCATTGATTCTGTCAACATTCTCAAACTACAATTAGCAAATGGAATACATATCCATGTACCTGAGACAAAGCAACAGGAAGATTATTTGATGTGAACCGTCCACCAGAAAGGCTTCCAGTTGGTTGTTGGACTCCACCAGAAGGAACATTATTTAACGTTGAGTTTCTTGATGTTAATGTACCTTGCATGTTGGGAACATTGAAGCTTCCATGAATGTTATTGAATCCCTGAATAGTTCCTGCAGAAAGAAACTTTCAATTCCACTAACTTTGAAACTAACACAAGAAAATCCAGCAATAATAACCCACCTGTGTGATGAAAAACAGGAGAAGCGGCACCAGACTGACCAGAGAAAGATGTGGCAAATCGCCCACTACTGTCTGGAAGATTTGAGCCAGATCCGTTTAGAGAAGACTGTGTCAAATTCACATAATACGTGACTAAATTATTCATCAAATACATAAGACCACTAGAGACTCTTATATTCATCTTAATTCTTAAACCCCACAACTGCAACAATACCCATACAGCATACAACATTTGACACAATCTCTCAAAACAATTGCAATCACCAAAACTAAATCAAGATTGTTCCTGACAGTAAATAGTTTGAAAGTAAAAATTTCTCACTTAATGCCCAAAAGAATATACTCCATCATGCAAAACATACCAACGCTAAAGAAAGAAACATTCATGAAAAGGCCACAGATTTAGAAACAAAAACATTCACAATCATCGTCTGCTCCGAAACTACATGCGAAGAAAGCACAAATCCAAAAAGAGCATCTCAGAGAAATGTTAAAATTTAGAGAGAAAAAACACAAAGAAAAGTGCTTGAAAATCTACACGAACAAACATAAATCAAACATTTCTTTATATTTATTATAAAAAAAAACCAGAGTTTAATCCCTAACCAATCCAAAACATTACGCAAATAGACCGATTTGTTTTTATTAAAAAAAGGCATTCTGAGTTAAGATGACACTCTTGATATGTTATTAAAATTTTGCTACTTCAAAGTAGTTATGTGGACAAAAGACAATACATTAAGTAACCCCGACATTGCATGAGCATCAAAAGGTCATGCAAAAATCATTCCTTGCTGAGAAATAACGCTTGTACGAACAACTTGATGAAGCTCTTCTCTGTGAAAAAATAACCAATAGCCTGAAAAGGACAACATGGTTGTAAGAGATAAGACTAAGGACTAGAAAGATAAATAAATCATTAAGAGATGTCAAGAAGCCATCAACCAGTATAGCATGAAATTCACCCAAATGCCTTTTTGTGTCAAAAAATTAACCCCAATGCTGCAACTAATATAACTGCACAAATCAAAACTATCAATCAAGCAAAACAGATGCATCCATAACAGCCTGTTTGATCTATAAATTTCAAAAACTTGGCATCAACTGAAGTACAAAAAAATTTTACTGAGGGATACAACAACCAACACACACAGAAGAATAAGAGAATTTACATCAATACAACAGTTGTAATAAGAATCATACACATCTTAGGTCTTTCATCACCTTAAAACTCCATCAAACACAGTTTCATTAGGCAAGGAATTGACTAACTAAAATCAGCTTTACAGAAAGTCCATATCTTCTTGCTTTTCTTCCATTTTGCAAGACCTATATGTTACTAAGGCAATATCTCCAACAACAAAAAGTGTCCAAAATTTTGATGAACCCTACACTTCCATTATGCAAATACAAGTATCAATTAAAATAAGGTTGCATGCTGGATATACAACTAAAACAACATAACAAATCAGGATGATACGTATATACACACACACAGAGATGGTCTTTTCAATTTCCTTAAAGAGAAAAAAATAAGCTATGGAATATGTTAAGGTGAACAATTCCAAATCTGCAAATAACAGAGTTCCTAAACAACTCTCTAATATGTCCGCAGGCTTCACCATCAGCTTCCCAGTTTCAAATGCAAGTACTCATGACATAGAGAATGTGGAAAACATCACCCCATTTCAATATGAAAACACAACAAATCAATGGAGTAACACGCTGCACCAGGATTAACTCATCTAGTTTCAAAACTGTCCATAACCTAATCCCATTTCCGGTTACTAAAAAATTCATAGACAATCGGTAACTTAGGAGTTGAATTCTTTTTTCTCTGAGACTAAGGAGAATTTGAAAAATAAGGAAGGATCTCCCCGCCATAGTTAGGCTTGGTCGACGTAAGCCACAAATTTTAATGAATACAAAACTAGCATAAAGCATAAATTCCACTACTTTCTGGTTTCTTCATTTGTCCAGATTTTCTCTACAGCCAAACAAAAATGCGCAAAGCACAGCAGTCTCAGTCATTTGATGTTAAAATCTTAAAAACAAAGAACCACTTTCAAAAACCCTAGGAGAGAGAATTAAGTTGATATGGCACCAAAACCTAAATTTGCTCAGTCACAGGCACAAGGATCCACAAAAGAGGAACGAACTCAGAAAGATTGGAGATCGAACTCGGAACGAGTCGGGATCGACTCCGACTCGGCAAGAGAGTGAGGGTCGCTGAGAAAGAGAGAGAGAGTACCTGAGGAGCAAATCAGCGATAGCGAGGGTTCGGTCTGAGTCAAACAGCGAGTTTGATTGCCCGGAGGAGAGAGAGAGAGAGAGAGAGAGAGAGAGAGAGCGTCAGAGATGAAAGGAAAGAAAGATTTTCGATGATAAAGTTTAGTGGAGGATGAAAGGAAAAATTGTATGCGGCGGCGAGTAGGTGTGGATGGAGTGGGCCTCTCTTTGTGACCTATGGATTGGAGGACCTATTGGATCTGGAGGCTTTGGTGGCCTTGGTGGGCCACGGTGGAGCGTATTAAAAGAGAGTACTGTAGTTGTGTCTATTGGCCAAAAAGTTTAATGACTAAAATGGAAAAAAATAATACATTAGAAAGAGATTTTTATTGGCACTCCATTATTTGCTCTTTACACTCCATATTAATTTTAAAAATAAATAACTTATTTTACCATTATACATAATTACCGTTAAGGACAAATAAAATTAAAATTAAAATTGCTCACTACACCCCACATATGTTCATGCAACCCTAGTTTGACTTTTTTCTCAAACTATCATGTTCATAAACCCTAAACCCTAGATTTATACGTTTATATTGGTGAAAAAATATTTTGTATTTATTCATGAAGGGTGAGATTGAAGTTAGAGAGGCTTCGAATGAGGTACGAGTTTAATTTTTTTTTGGCATTTTGCAAGTTTAGTATTTCATAATGGTCGCTGGTTGCGTTCAAAGACATAAGTACCGAATGCGATAGGTAAATTCGGTAGGATGCCACCGAAACGCTGCACCTTTTTTCAGTTGGGTTTGATAGGTCATGAACTTAATATTCGGTGGAGATCCACCGCAACATGGAACGTAGTTCAGCGGTTCACTATTGAATTTTTACCTGCGTTTTAGTGGCATCGAACCGAAATTTATTTATTTTTTCAGTAACTTATTGCCGAACAAAACAAGGTGATGCCCTTACTGAAGGCAACAATATGGGAACATAATATGTAATGGACTATAGTGATCAATTCACAACTTATTCGGTAATTATTTGTCTGAAATCGTTTTTAGTATCATCAACGTGGCATTAATGTTTCAAATTTTATCTTTAAATAATATGAGTTTTATGTGTAGATATTCAATGGTAGAGATGCATTACTTAGATGGGCTCGTGCACAAGAAAAATGAATAATATTGTCATTGTAATTAAAAGGTTTGATTATAGAGGTGAGGCCAAGAGGAGACCTCGTGTAATACTTGCTTGTGAGAGGAGCGGTAACTATAAGTTTTGCAAGTCTAGTGAGACAACTAATATAAGGTCGGATGCAAATAGTGATGTGAAAAAATGTGCTAGGGACATTGGTACCAAGAAATGTGGATGTCCATTCTTGTTAAAAGGTGTCAATATTGGTGATGGGGATGATTGGAAGTTGAAGGTGGTTTGTGGAGTACACAACCATCATATTTCAGAGTTTGGTGAAACCCAGAGATATTTTGGTCACCCTTAAAGATAGAGATACAATAAATGTTTCAACTATGAAGACAATATACAATGCTAAGATCTGAAATAAAACCAAAGAATTTGCTGGGAGAACCCAAATGAAACAATTGCTTACTAAGTTATCCGAACACAATTATATTGAGTGACATAGGACATTTAGTGATAATGTAACTGACCTGTTTTGGGCATACCCCATTAATATTGAGATTTTGGGTGCATTTCCACATGTACTTATCATAGATTGCACATATAAGACTAATAGGTATTGTTTCCCACTATTGCAAATTATGGGGGTGACATCTACTAATATGACATTCTTTGTTGCGTATGTGTATATGAATATTGAGAAAGAAGATAATTACACATGGCTATTGACTGCATTGAGGAGTTTGTTGGATGATAATTGTTTTTCTGGTGTTATTTTCACCAATCGAGAGTTAGCAGTCATGAATTCTATTACGTTTATATTTCCGAAAGCACGACATTTATTATGTAAATGACATATTAACAAAGGAGTGTTGACAAACTGCAAGAAGTTATTTGGGACCCTCAAACAATGGAAGCAATTTAATGAGGAGTTATTTGGGACCCTCAACCTCTGCGTCAACATTACTATCATGAGTAGGAGCTACATCTTCAACCTTTGTAGTATCCTCAAAGTGATCTTGGGGAGCCTCTCCTCGTTGAGGTCGAGATGATGAAGCCTCAGTAGTACCTCTGTGAGTCATCTTCATATCTAAAAATAAACAATATTAAGTACACACTCAGTAACTTATTCAGTAGATGATCACTGAAAAACGGAAACAAATTCTGTGGACTATCACTGAAAAAAGAACACATATTCGATGGAGTACCACTGAAAAACTGAAATACATTCGGTGGGAATCTCTTGAAAAATAGAAACAAATTTGGTGGACTACCATCGAAACAAGGTAACGATTTTGGTGGTAACCCACCGAAAGTAAAATTAATTTTAGTACAGATCAGGTTCAAATTCGGTGGACTACCACTGAAGCAATGTAACCATTTCGATGGTAATCCACTGAAACTAAAATTCAGTTTCGTAAAACCAGGTTCGAACCATACACCCACAACGTTGAAATCAAAAATTAAAATCAGACTGTGGCTTTTCAAAAGTGAAATCAAACGTAGGCTTAATCAACACTTAGAAATCTTGAGATGGCTGAGGAGATGGTGGTTTGCGACGGGATGAGGCGTTTGGGGTTGACTGTGGGGTGTAATGGCTATGTTTCAGAGATGGGTTTAGGTTTGCAGAGATAGGTTGTGCGATGAGGTTTGGTGGTTTGTAGAGATGGGTTGTGTGATGGCTCTGTTTCAGAGGGGATGGGGTGTGCGGTGGAACTTGTTGTAAATCTGATGGGGTGTGCGATGAGGTGTGTCTGCAAGAGGAGGGAATTTTTGATGGGGTGGAGTTTGATTTCAGATGGAGTGTGTCTGAAAGGGAAAGGGGTTTTCGATGGGTGGTGTATGATATGAGATGGGATTTACACAGTGAGTTAGGGAATGGGGTTCATGATGGCAATTTAGGAAAAAAAATAGGGTATAATGAGTAATTTAAAATTTTATTTAAAATTTAGTAGGGTGTAAAAAATTATGCGGTGGAAAGAGCAAATAATGGGATTCATATAGAATTTCCCCACATAAAATTACAAAAATCAAACAATCATGAATTTGTTTGGGCAAGCTAAAAAAAGCATGAATTTTGTGTTTTCAATATTCGAGAATGCATTTGGTGTTTTAATTAGAAAACAAATTTTGCGAACACAGCTAAAAAAATATTTATCACCCCCTCGTAGAGTCTCACTCAATTTCATCCACATATTGCTCGCTTTTTCTCACTTTTCTCACTTTTCCTCTTAATCTCTATCTAGTTCTTTCTCGAATTCGATGATCTCCCTCTAGTTTTATTGGTCAATGGTCGGTGATGGTTTAATAGTCAGATTGGTTCCGTTGCTTTGACGATGGTGGGGCTCATTCGATTGGGTATAAGTGTTGGTGGTAGTCATTGTGGTGGTGGTGGTGGTGCCGATTGGGTTCAATTAGGTGGTTGTGAATTCCATTGGATCTATGGTGGTGATTGTAGTTAAAGTTACGAAGTTTGATGGTGATGGTTGTGGTTCGAGTGGCCATGGATTTGTTGAAGAATGTAATTTCCCACGTTGGGAACTTGAGAAAGGAAATACAATATATAATTGAGTGATTAAACTACTAATAACACTAAGACCTTTTTGTGATAAAACTCAATACCTATTGGGATTTTTAAGTGGTTAGGTTGGGGACAATTTCGGTGCTGCTAATAGTGGGTCGCTTGCATTGACGAACCCACAAAGACGTAAGGAGGTGCAACTTTGCCAGGAAAAAGCCATGGAGGTGCTGGATTTGCCCTTCTACTCTAGCGCCCACCAACTACTTGAGGGGAGTCTTACTGTCGCCCGAAACAGAAGCCTCCCAATTTGAAGATTGCACAATGCTCCCAAATCTCAATTTGAATATCAATGACTTGGAGATGGAGACGGAGACGGTTTGGTAAGTGCAAGGTAACCCATGTTTCGCTATAATAGTTTTGATAAGATGATATAAATGGCCAATATCTTTTCGTATAGTTTTACAAATTCAATTCATCTCTAATATAACAGTATATTTTAAGGGTGAGCTATGTCTGGATTGGTTCGGGTTTGACCCCAAACTGCCCTGATCGACCTGAGCTCTTCGGTGTAGCAATTTCGGCACCGACGTTGAACCACCACCTCTAGTTAACCGGAGATCTCGGTTAACTAGTTGAACAGTTTGGATTGCCTCGGTGCCGGGTTTAGACCGAAGAAGAAAAGAAGAAGGAAAAACTGAGGAGAAGAGGAAAAGAAGAAGAAGAAGGAAGAGAGAGAGAGAGAGAGAGAGAGAGAGAGAGAGACAAACAGAGAAGAAGAAGAAGAAGGAAAATAAATAAATAAAGAGAGACAAAGAGAGGAAGAAGAAGAAAAAGGCAGAGACATACAAAGAGGAAGAAGAAGAAGGAAAAGAAAAGAAAAAGAGACAAATGAGGGACTGAAACATAAGAAGACGAAAAAGAAAAAGATAAAAGATAGAGAGAAGAAGAGATGGAGACAGATGGAGACAGATGGAGACAGATGCGTTTTTTTGTTTTTGTTTTGTTAGAGGCATGCGTGTTGGTGGCAGGATAAAGGTTTTACTTTTATTTTTTACTTCTTATATATATATATATATATATTATATTATTACTTATAATAATATTTTATTTAGTATATGTAAATACCAGCGGTTTGGTTTGGTTAAACTGTGGTTTTCAATATCCAACATTGAGCCTCTCTCTTAAAACATTCTTGTATCCGCCAGTGACTCGCTTGTATGATGGTTGTCTTTTGGGATTTGTCGTGACAATAATTTGATGGTGGGGATGGTTGATTAGGTGGAGGCTAAGTTGTGGAAACGAACTATTGTTTTTGGATATGTTGAAATTGGTGAAAATTGTGAAAATATCAAATTGATTTTTTTTTTCAAAATTATAACTAAAACTTTGACTCCATTTTACTTTTACCACTAAATGCAAGTTAGTTTTTTTGAAAATTGAAACAAATAATTATCCAAAAATAGGGCACAATTTTTTTTGAGTGCCAATATGGCCTGACATAAGGGCATAGTTTTGCAACTCTCTCTTCCACTAAAAAAACAAAACAAAAAATCAAAATAGTAACACCAATTAAGAAGAAAAAGAAGGAAAGAAAAAAAGAAAAAACAGAGAGAATCTTCTATTTGTTTATTAATAATAAAAAAAAAAGGTCATTTAGAAGGGTTGGGGCTAGGCTACCTAGTTATGGGAAAATATCCTAAATTTTGGGTCGGATTTTAGCCTTGTAGCATACATACAGAAGAGCAAGGAGGTGCAGTTGCACCTCCCCTCGTCGGAAAAATCCATGGAGCTGAGTTTGCCCCTTTGCTCTATCTTGAAGGTGTCCACCATAAGAGAATGCCTGAGCGAACTTTCTGTGTTTGGCTACTATGTGCAAGTGCATTGTGCTTTAAAAAAAAAAGTGGCCCAAACGACGTCGTTTTAGACCATGCCTTTAAAAAAAAGAAAAAAAAAAAGAAATCTGCTTCAATACGATTTTTTATAATAATAAAAGTAGTACACCCGAACGACTATACTATTTTGACACATGGCGAAATGGGCACTAGCCGCTAGGCGGGTGACGAAATGGGCGCTGGCCCCATGCGAGTCCTCTTTTTATTTTTATTTTTATAAATAGTATAGCCGTGCTGTGATACTCAATATTTTTAATAATAAAAATAGTATAGCTGTCTGGCTGTACAACGGTTTATATTATTTAAAAATAGTATAGCAGGGAAGCGTTATTGGTTTTTTTTATTTTTTTATTTATAAATTGTTCTTAATAAATAGTATAGACGAGCGGCTATGGTCTTTTACATATGTATGCATATATATATATATATGGGTATGTATTTTTCAACAATACATTTGTGTTTTATACACGTCTCACGTTTTCTTTAAAAAGCAAACAGAAAATAGTCGTATTGTACATGTACATACATATTTCTAATGTTTTATACACGTTTTTTAAGTAAGACACACAAAATTCACGTATTATATAAATAATTGTCACATATTATTGACTAAGAATAACATATGTTATAAAAATTATATTAAAATATCATATAATAGAAGATTAATATCTACTTTCGATATGTTGCAAATTAATATCTATAAGGTACAAACTAATGCAACTCGGAGGGTCCTTTTTTATTATTAATTTTGTAATTAAGAGTATAGCCGTCTATACCAGGATTTTTTATATAAAAAACGTATAGCCGGTCGGCTATACTTTTTTTTGATACGTGACTTTAATCGATAGAGGTTCTTCTTTATTAAAAATAATAATAATAAAGGAGTCAGCCACACGGCTATACTCCATGTTTTAAATTTTTTTTAAAGACGTGTTGACACGTGGCGCCTAATGACTGAGAGTTCTCTTTTTTATGTTTAAAAATAGTATAGCCGCACGGCTATACTCAGTCTTTAAATTTTTTTAATTTTTTATTAAAAAAATAGTATAGCATGGAAGCGTTACTGGTTTTTTTTATTAAAAAAATTATCTTTAATAAATAGTATAGACGAGCGGCTTTATTCACCATTTTAATAAATAGTATAGACAATCGGTTTTTTTTTCTTTTCTAATTTTTAATTTTATAATTGTCTTTAGTAAAATTGTTTGTTTTTTATTTTTGACACGTGGCTTTATTCTTAATGTTTGCATTAACTAAGGGCATTTTATAGTATTTTGAATGTTTCATCATTCTCTGCATTTTGCTTTATATATATAGATAATAGTGTGCATATAAGAGTAGTTTAAAAAATAACGTACCTATTACTTCTTTTATAAAAATAATGTACTTAGTATGAATTTACTTATTGTTCAAATAATATATCCAACTTTTATAAATGCATTTTTGATATAATTTACCTAATAAGTTCCTATTATGTAATAATATAATACAAATTTATAGTTCACCTAGTATGGGTATATTGTAGGTATATTAAAGTCTGCACATTTATAGGTATATTGTGAAAATAATTTACCTACCCATATTAGATATATACAAGATATATAGGTAAATTTGTAGGTACATTATATTGTATTGATAATAATTTACCTATTTTATTTTATTTGGACAAAGTTTAAGGGATTTTTTATTGGTCGAAAATTTAAGGATTTTTTATTGATCAAAGTTTTAGGGATTAGAAGGAATGCCCCAAAAAAAAAAAAAACCAAAGTCATTGACATGCTTGGAAACGGTCAAATTGACTTATTTGACGTCTAGTGGCAAACAATGTAAATATGTAGGAGTACTATGACCTTTTATATCTTATGAGAAATTTTAGTTTGAATTTGAATTTTATACATAGATTTCAAAATTAATGATTTGGTATTTAAGAAATAGAAGTTGTAGAAACCTATATTTGACCAGCCCAAAAAAAAAAAGAAGACAAATCAACATAAAATACAACGAAATGGTACTGCTCGAGTAGAGGTATACCAAGCATGGGATCAACTCAAAAATCAAAATGGCGTTGCATGCAATCATCCACACACTTGAATTTTCCATAGCACACACTAATACAATAAAAACTAGGGTTATCTACTATAGACGTCCTTGAACTTTGCCCCCAATTGCAATTGGGTCCGTGAACCTTTTTTTTGAGGCAATTACATCCTTTAACTGGACAAACAGTTCCAATTAGGTCATGCCATCCAACTTTGTCAAGTTGTTTGTCAAAATGAGGGGTAAAAGCATCCTATCGAGTCTAAAGACTCTCCTTCGCTTTTTTCTTTTGGTTTGAAACTCTCATGAGAAATCCCGAATTAACTGTTTAGAAATTTCATTATGATAAAGCTGGTCATCAGCTTAGCTTTTTGTTGCATTTCATTTGAAAGTGAAGAAAGAACCTGAGATATCTTGCAGCTGATTGATTTCTTGCCTAATTCTTGCTCATTCCCAAAAATAAGCAACCGAAGTGCTTGCAGCTCCTCCCACTCTGTATTTGGCAAAGGTAGGCAAAAATTCTCTTCAAACTAATCCATTTCGACAATTTCCTTTATATAGTAGTAGCTAGTTAAATGAATTAAAAAGGCAATTTTTGAATCTGGGTATAAATTGTAATCTAGTTTTGTTTAAGTTGTACAAATCAATTAAATATGCAGGATCTTTGGCTTCCAACAAACTTAAAAGGTAAGGAAAGGGAAGGAAAAGAAAAGGCAAGAAAGATGGACCTGACCTGATGACAAAATCCTTCACCAACTATGTGGATATAAAGAAAGAGGCTATGAAAGATTTGGACCTTGAAGCTAGGGATAATAATGTGGAGATGTCATCTTCCACGAACCATATGCACACCGACCTTGGTCTGTTCTTGGAAGAGGCCGAGAAGGTGAAGCAGGAGATGGGTTCTGTTCGGAACATTCTGGGGCATCTACAGCAGCCAACGAGGAGAGCAAGTCGCTTCACAAGCCTGAGGCTTTGCAGTCCTTGCGCAGCAGAATTAATGCGAACATTATGACGGTGCAAACTAATGCAACGAGGAGGGTCCTTTTTTATTATTAATTTTTTAATTAAATAGTATCGCAGGGCGGCTATACCACTATTTTTTTTTATAAAAAAAAGTATAGCCTGGCAGCTATCCTTGTTTTTGATACTTGGCTTTAATCGATAGAGGTTCTTCTTTATATATAAATCTTTTATTATTATTTTTTTAAAAGAGTACAGCCGCACGGCTATACGCCATGTTTACCTGTGTTGACACGTGGCGCCTAATGGTTGGGGGTCCTCTTACGGCTATACTCAGTTTTTAAATTTTTTTCCAAGTGTATAGCCGCCCGGCTATACTATTTTCACACAGTGGGCTGCTCTGTTTTTCCTTTAGAAAATAGTATAGCCATGCGTTCTGGTTGTGGTTGATCTTGAGCTGCTTCTTGCTTTGGAAGTAGAAGTACTCTTGGTGATGTAGTCACCGCCCCTTCACAAGTATATAATACTAACCTATACAAATTGTGTATCAATTTTTACTTTGTCTTGCATTGCAAATGCTCAAAAGAGCCTGCATATTTTACAATTGATTTCAAGAAAGATAAGGTTCTTTTTGAAAATTCTGCAAGCTAAGTATTCTTCAACTGGTCACACTATCTCTAGGAGGTTTTCCCTTAGGAATGACCGTCCAGTAGTTGCGACATCACAAATGCAAAAGAGAGATGAGAGGCCTGCCACCTTTTTGGCTTTGACCTGCAATCATCTCCTGATTCACTTTTATATGTGTTGTTGCATAGGGAACCTGTTGTGTCAAACTTTCCACATGGGCACTCTACCATCCTCGCCAAAACAAAACTGAGCATGGCACATCATTGTGCTCTGGTGTTTTTGTATGCCTTGCAAATTCTCCTTTGCATAGAGAAAACGAACCATCAACGTAACCAACAGAGGAGATAAAAGATCAAGAGTCCTGAAAATTCCAAGAAACGGATCTCCTTGTAGAAAGGTCCTACTGCTGAAGCTGCAAAATGCACACATCATGTGATTAACTTGCGTATCAGATGTAAATATCAAATAATTTGGCATGCAAAGCAAGGCAAAAAGTAAATGAAATCAGCAAAAGACAATGTCCATGGATGCATCTAACAAAACATTAGCTTATTTGTTTTGGTTGTCAAATGGCTGCAGCATTCCTAAGTTATTACATACATTTGGCTCTTTACAGATCAGGTCAGTACCATTACTGATTTCGGTTCATCATCATGTCACATTAGTCCCACCAGTTTTACCAAATCTCAGTTTGTATATTTGTTTATCCATCAATTGCGTTCTTAAGAAAACGCCCACAAAGAGGATGCGGAAATTTGAGAAGATCATCAATGTCTTCCCTTTCAGAGGCAACATCATCAGTAGGTTGAGGGCGGGGAACAACCCTAGCTCTGTATCCAAAAAAGTGGTGACCAGACGAGACTGTTGTATATGGAAACTAGAAGAAGATAACAAACTAATGTGAATTAAATTATAAAGGCGCCATCTATGCTTTTACTTACCTTTTGAACTTCCACCGGAGGGACTGGATTCTGCCAATTAAAAGAAAAAAGCAACAGAGTCAATGTCAAAAATAAGCAGGGAAGGAAGGAATGGGATGGGGTTGCGACGAAATCCACCAAATTAATAAGAACTAGGATAGGATTGGATGAGGAGGGAACTATAAATTGAATACAGGGTTAAGGCTTTTGGGAGACAATTAGTTCAGGATAAGAAAAAAAGGCCAAGGGTTTAGGGGTTAGTAAGGGTATAAATCGTTTTTATCAGGAACTTAAGAACAGAGATATACAGAGGATAATTAGATTGGAGAAATTACAATGCGTGCACAGGTAAACAATACAGATGAACCTCTATTTTCCCAGCCAAGCATGTTTTGTGATGGAAGTGCGAAAAATGTCTTATGAGCTTTTTTTCTCTTCTTGAATTAAACAACCACTATCAGGCAAAACAACGTTGCTTATTTTTGGATAGCGAAAACAACATATAAGGCAAAAGAAAAGCACAAAACAAGCCCAAAAGCTACTAATAAGATGAGTTAACCCTCCAATCAATGGGCCGCCATGCCTTTTCTTTTGTTGTCATTTAAAAACATAGGAAATTTGGGTAGTCGAGATTGCCTTGGAAAAATTACGAACAATTTAGCCAATCACGTTCTGCAACAGTTGATGCAAATGGGATAATGGTTGAACAAATATAAAAGCTTAAATGAATTAGATTTTTCACTTGAGGAGGTGTAATATTTCAATTTTTTTTTTCTGTTCTTTGGTGGGTTGGTTTTGTGTTCCTATGCAAGAGGAGGAGGAGACAAATCTTTAATTTTTTTTTTTTTTTTTGCTCTCAGCAAACAAGAGGGCATGATCAAATGTCAAAATCTATAACAGAAATGCAATATCCAAAGAATGAAAAGCAGTTCGACCAAGAAGAACCATCAATGGGTGAATATTAATTGCATAAAGATTTATCAAGTTTCAAGAAGAAGAACCATCAATGAAGAACCAAACCAATCAATCTATTGCTTAACCAAACCAGAAATAAATAGTCAGAATTTGAGATTGGGGCCTAAAAACTAACCTTGTTATTGGCAAGACCATAGAAACTCCACGATAGGATGGCTTCATCATTTCCTTCCACTCAAGACAGACACCAAGTCAGCAAATTTTGTATTTTTTTTCTTCTGCTCCATGTCGTCAATGCGAAGAGAGAAGAGACCAAGGCGGAGTTGGCAGAGGGAGGAATTGTCGTCGTCGTTGGTGTGGTGAGGTGAACATGTCGTTTGGGAGAGAGCCAAGAGAGAAGAGAATAAGGCAGGAAACAGGGAGAGGAATAGAATTAGATGAATTAAGAGTCTCATGATCACTTCTTCTATGGACTTGACTTGTGATTCACTGCTTCTGCTTCCCAATCTCAATCTCAAGCTCAAATTTGCAACTAAATTTTTTTTATTTCGGGTTTCAGACTTTCAATCAATTGCAGTATTCGAAAAATTGGCCTAGGAGGCAGCTAGGCGGGCGCTAGGGGGCTGTGCGGGCCTCCTAGGCGGGTTGGGTCTTTTTCCGGTGTCGAACCCGGAGGACGAAGCAGCCGAAACCAAAGTGTTGAAATTGGATTTTAAGACGGTTCATCTGCCATGGAAGCTGTAAACAATTCATTCACCCCTGACCTAAATAAACCTTCCACATTTGAGGGTCTTCATTTTAAACGATGGAGGCAAAAGATGTTGTTTTACTTTACAACGAAATAATTAGCTTCTGTCTGCACATGTGATAAACCATATGCCTCTGACAATCCCACTCCTGAACAAACTTGGGCCTTGCAGACATGGACTGAAAATGATTTCTTGTTCAAGAACTATATTTTGAATCGTTTATCTGATGATCTTCATGATTATTATTCTTCTTATGATACTGCTAAAGATTTGTGGGATGCGCTTCAGAAAAAATATGATACAGAAGAGGCTAGTGCAAAGAAATTTGCTGTCAGTCGCTATTTGAAGTTTCAAATGGTGGATGAAAAATCAGTAGAAGCACAATCTCATGAACTATAGAAAATTGCACATGAAATTATTATTGAAGGCATGAATTTAGATGAACAATTTCAGGTGGCTGTTATCATTGACAAGCTGCCTCCCAACTAAAGATTTCAAGAAGGCTTAATTATGTACATGCGGTGCTTTCCAACTTATCTCAGATTACCACCTGTGGTGGAAAACGTCTCAAAGTACCCAACGTGCAAAAACTGTCTCACGTTACCCTTTCCGCCGCTCAGTTTTTGAAGTTCCGCACGAATGTTACTGCTCATCTCCCCAAAATTCCGAACAGTAGCCCCTCCCCTTTGTTACTGTTCATCACTTATTTACCCTCCAAAACTCAGAAATTTCTCCTAACCAACACAACTAGCAGCAAGAACAACTCGAGAGGTTGAAAAATCATACCTGGATCGAAGAAAATGGTGCTCGGAATCGCCCGAACGAGCAATGGAGATTTTGGGTAAAAACCGGCCAATTTCTTGCTTTTTCGGTGATCCAGACGACGGTTGGCAGCGGCTGAGATGTGAGGGTGGTAGAGGACAACGTGCTGATTCTTTTGATATCCATGTCGCCGCTTGGGGTGGCCGGAGGAGGCGATGGCAGCCCAAAAACTGGTGCGATGAACGGTAACAAATGGGAGGAGCTGCTGTTCGGAATTTTGGGAGATGAACAGAACGTTAGAACGGAACTTCAAAAAATTGACGGAAAGGGTAACATGAGACAGTTTTTGCACGCTTGGGGTACTTTGAGACGTTTTCCACCAGTGGTAATCTGAGATAAGTTGGAAAGCACAGGGGCATGTACATAATTAAGCCTTTCAAGAATGCTCACGTCACAAGACCAAAGAATTTTCCTTGGAAAGCTTGATCACTCGTTTGCGTATTGAGGAGGAGGCTAGGAAACATGACATGAAAGAAGAAGTTTTGCTCATCTCCAACAACAAGAAAAATCACAACTCCAACAGGAATCAAACCCCTGCTGCTCTGAAGACAAATGACAAGAGTATGAAAAATCAAAACAGGAACCGCAACAACAACCACAATCGAAATGGTCAACACAACCAAAGTCGGAATCCTCAACACTATCAGAATCGGAACCTTCATCAGAATCAGAATAGGAGTCAACCCCCCTCACGTGATGATGATTCGGGACAGCTTTCTATGTTATAATCACAAGCAGGGCACCTTGCCCGAATCGCAGGAATAGGTCCCTCCCAGCTCCTCAAGTGAATATAACTGAAGAGCAACTTATTGCTATGATTTCAGAAATCAAGATGGTTGATGGATCTGAGGGCTGGTGGGTAAACACTGGCACTTCTCGCCATGTTTGCTATAATCATGCCTTTGCCAAGACCTATTCTGTGAATGATGATAGGAAAGTGTTGTTGGATGATTCTCACACAACAATTGTTGTTGGAACTGGAGAAATAGAATTAAAGTTTACTTCGGGAAAGACTGTCATCCTCAAAGATGTTCTGCACACTCCAGAAATAAGGAAGAATTTGGTCTCAAGCTATCTTCTCAACAAGGTTGGGTTTACTCAAACAATTGGAGCAGACTTGTATACACTTAGGGTCAATTTGACATTGCTGTGCTGTGAAAATAATCACTGTAAGATTTGTTGTGAGAGAAATCAGCTGCGAGAAAAAGCAGTTTGGAGTTTGGTAAACTTTTTGTTAAAAGTGTTGTTGGTACTAATTCTCACATAATTAGAAAATGCTTGTCGCATAATCATTAAACCCAGTGCTTCTTCGGAACTGATTCTTGCATAATCAGAAAATGAAAGCACCTCATTAGATGCTTTCCCTTATAGCTTTCTCTCACAACAATTTTTAATAATAAATTATTTTATCATAGTTTACCAAATGGGCTGAGCTTCCCAAAGTTTTTAAAAAATAACTTATCATCCCAAATAAGCAATGCCAAACTGACACTTACAAAAAATGGAGCAGCATCTTTTTGGTGGGGGGAGATTCTACTCATTGTTTGTTATGTGCTAAATAGAATTCCCAACTCTAAAACTAAAATTTCCCCTTACGAAATTTTGAAAAATACGAAACCTAATGTATTGTATTTTAGAACTTGGGGTTGTTTGGCTTACATGCGTATCTCTGATCCAAAAAGATCAAAATTGGCTAGTAGAGCATATGAATGTGTTTTTCTTGGGTATGATGTTAATAGTAAGGCCTATAGATTTTATGATTTAAAGAACCATGTTGTAATGGAATCTAATGATGCTGATTTTTTTGAAGATTAATATCCTTTTAAATTGAGAAATAGTGGGGGTTCAACATCTAGTAATCTTTCTCTATCCAGAAATAATGAACCTAGAGGTACAGAGCTTTCTGAACCTAATTTAGAACCAAGGAAGAGTAAGAGAGCACGAACTGCAAAGGACTTTGGATCTGATTTTCATATATATACCTTAGAGCAGGATCCCACAACTCTCCAAGAAGCTCTGTCTTCTTTGGATGCAGATTTTTGGCAGGAAACAATAAATGATGAAATGGACTCCTTGGAGTCCAATAAAACTTGGCACCTTGTAGATCTTCCACCTGGTTGTAAGTCAATTGGTTGTAAGTGGATTCTTAAAAAGAAATTAAATCTTGATGGTTCAATTGAAAACTATAAGGCTCGTCTTTTAGCCAAGCGTTATGGGCAAAGGGAAAATGTGGACTTCTTTGATACTTATTCACCTGTCACTAGGATAACTTCTATTCGTGTACTGTTTGCTTTAGCTGCTATTCATGATCTTGTTGTGCACCAAATGGATGTTAAAACAACGTTCTTGAATGGTGATTTAGAGGAAGAAATTTACATGGACCAACCTGTGGGTTTTATTGTTCCTAGAAAAGAAAATAAAGTTTGGAAATTAGACAAATCTCTTTATGGTTTGAAACAGGCACCTAAGCAATGGCATGCAAAATTTGATAGTTTAGTCATCTCAAATTGTTTTCAAATAAATGAAAGTGACAAATGTATTTATTTTAAGCAAGAGAATAATGTTTGCACTGTTATATGTCTCTATGTGGATGACTTACTTATTTTTGGCTCTAATATTCATGCTGTGAATAGTATCAAATCTTTGTTATGTGCGAACTTTAATATGAAAGATTTAGGTGATGCTAATGTGATACTTGGAATTAAGATATCTAGGTCTGAAAAAGGATTCTCTTTGGTTCAATCTCATTACATTGAAAAAATCATTAAGAAGTATAATTACTTGGACTGTAAACCAGCATGTACTCCTTATGATCCTAGTGTAAAGTCTTTCAAGAACATTGGTGACAGTGTTAGACAAACTGAGTATGAGAGCATCATTGGTAGCCTTCGATATGTTACTGATTGCACTAGGTCTGATATAGCTTATGCCGTAGGAGTACTATGCAGGTTTACAAGTATACGTAGTTTGGAGCATTGGTATGTTACTGAGAGGGTCATGCGGTACCTTAAAAGGACGATGAACCTTGGATTACACTATGAGAAGTTTCCTGTTGTCCTAGAAGGATATAGCGATGCTGATTGGAATACCCTGTCAGATGATTCAAAGGCTACTAGTGGATATATATTTAATATTGTTGGTGGTGCAGTTTTATGGAAGTCTAAGAAACAGACTATTCTGGCTCAGTCCATAATGAAGTCAGAGATGATAGCCCTAGCAATGGCTAGTGAGGAAGCAGGTTGGTTGAGAAACCTACGCTCAGATACCTCCTTGTGGGAGAGACCGATACCAATTGTACTTATCCACTATGATAGTATTGTAGCTATTGCAAAAATTCAGAACCGTTATTATAACGGCAAGAGGCGACCAAATACGTCGCAAGCACAGTACTATTAGAGAGTTTCTTTCTAATGGGGCTGTAAGAGTGGATTATGTACGGTCTGATGAGAATTTAGCTGATCCTTTGACGAAAGGACTAGAACGAGAAAAGGTTTGGAAAACCTCAAAAGGAATGGGACTAAAACCCCTAGAAGGTTAAGTCACTTATGATGGTAACCTAACCTATAGTTTGGAAATCCCAAGAAATAGGTTCAGTGGGTAATAACAAGTCATTTAGTGTTATGAGTGGAGTCATGCTATTGTTCCATATCCATCCTTAGAAGCATGAAATCCTAAAGCGATTTAAGGTTAAGTTGTTTATAACTCTTAATGAGATCTATACTCTATATTGAGTGGATATCTAGCTATAGGAATATCTTTGATAGTTTCACCTATGTGAATGTGAAAGTGAGGCCGCTTTCTATGAAAATTTTGGGGGAAATTTTCTAGCATTCACTTTATTGGGATACAAGCACATGGCCGTAAAGTGCTGGCTTTTGAACCTCACCTTAGTAGGGCTATGTGTGTGGTGTTGTTAGAGATAGAGTTCAAAACTATATGTTACTCTTGTATATTCTAAAGCTCTATCACTATGTAAAGGTTCAAGTTGAAAAACACCTCTACTTATGCATAGTCTTATGATATGTTGCTTAATGAATTTATTTCTAAAATAAACAAGTGGGGGATTGTTGAAATTGGTATGTTTTAAAAAAAAAAATATATATATTCAATAATTCAATAATTGCCTTAAATTATCTTTATTAATAGGAGGTATTTTCTATTAACATTGGCTGATTTTTTCAACTGATGCATTTGTTGTCTTTAAAGCCCACGTTGTTGCCTTCTTCCTCTTCATATCTTTTTCTTATTTTCTAAACTAAGTTTTCTAAGCAACGTAGAAAGGTGTTTGTATTCGGGTCCTTCCTTAGTGCAAGGAAGAACCTAGACGGAGGAGATTCTGAGGCTGTTTTATCCTGGGCATGTAGTGACCTTTTTTGAATTAGTTGCACAAATTGGGCAAAGCCACGAAACTTCTTAAAGAGAGCGACTTAGTACACGACTCATCCCAAGAATCATTCAAAGCTTCACAATGAATTTTTTTGGGTAATATTGTTCTTTTAATTTATCTGCATCAGCACGAAGAAAACAAATTGATGCCTGGGTTGATAGAGAAGCGAAATGGCTGTCACTGCAATCCGTCCTCTGCGAGTGCAAGCTTCATGTTCGTTTTGAACTTATTAAAAGAGTATAGCCGCGCGGCTATACCGCAGCTATACATTTAAAGTATTCCAATGTATTTAGAAAGTATAGCCGCATGGCTATACTCTTTGAATACTCAAACCTGACCGTGGCATTGATCATCAATGCTTACATGGATGAACGCAGTGGATACAAACGTTAATATTGGCTTGTTAATTTACTCATGCATTTGCTAAAAAGCACTTGCGTTTCGTATGACATCGTATACGAAAGACTGACTGGCAAGCACCCTTGTTGTAATGTCTAACAAAAGAGCTAACACAACTTCTTGTAATGGTACTTGTTCAAAAGCTCATGAATGATTCATCTTTACAGTATATAAACAGCTAAACATGTGATGCTCTCCCATAAGGGCAGGCCGTAAAGAGACACAATTGATGCTCTCCCATTAACAGTACTAGTAGTTCTGAAAGCTAGCTTGTACATTCCTGCTGCTGAAGCATATCTCTAAGTCTTCGAACAAATACGTCAATGCAAACCTGCAGTATCATGTAATTAGTGAAACAGTGTTTCAAATAGTTTGGTGATCCGCTTAAAGTTGAACATGACAAAATTAATGCAATATAAGACACCAAATAAGAGATCCTGTCTTGAGTGGAATGGCTACAGCGAAGACATCTTTTTTGGTGTTTTACTTTATAACTATATAGTACTATAGTAGCAAAGCAAGCGAGCCAATGCATTATGCATGCACCAAAGTTATTAAAGCACTTTCTCATATAGAGGAAACTAAGACACCAACAGCAGCAAGCACCAAGTGACACAGTTTCGTAGATGAACTTATTTTATAAAAAAACCAAATGCATTTGATTTTCTATGTAAAAAGGAATTTAGAAGCTTGTGACTTGGCTTTGTATTTTTCGTCCTGTGAGACAACAGTAAATAGGAGTTCTCTGCCAGGCCTGGTCACAAGATTCACCTATGCATATTACATACAATTATCATGTTTCTAGCACGCAGACATCTTTGATTAAATTGAGTTATAAGATAAACTGTGAAAAGGTAAAAATGGAACCCAGAAGTTTGAGAATACGAACTGGAACCCAGAAGTTAGAGAATACAAACTTTCTAGAGGGTCCCAGAAACTGCAACAGCCTTCCAAGTGATTATAGATAAATGCCCATGACAGCACTTTCAGAGCAACATTCATTTAAAATCAATAGCAAAATCCAAGTAGTCAGCATTCTAAAAATGCTCCCTGATTTGTTTCAATTATATTTAATATTTCTTAGGATGTCTAGAAATAGAAACATATCCCTGGCATGAGACTAGCTTTCTTTCTTTACTGATAGGACCCATAAAATGCCTCACATCATATTTTCTTCCGAAAGGTAGCAGGTGATCGACTTAAAAACAGCTGCAAACATGCAACAAGCTAGGCAGTAAACACTTTCAGTAAGCATAAGCAAACATTCTGCACAGCATATCTCATGTTAATTACTTTAAAAACTAGACAAAACAACAACTATATAACAAAAGCTCATCCTAAGAACAACAAACACCACACACACACACAGCAAATATCAAATTCCAAGAGACTGAATAAGCAAACATACATGGTAAACAATGACCCAAAAAGCTGTCCAACTGCGGCACCAGCACCAATAAAACCAAATAATCTTGAACCTGACTGAATACAGAACAAGTTAAATGCGTGACAAATTTTTTTTAAATTTGTGTGACAGGGTACAAACCTCACTGTCCATAACATCGATTACTCGAGCCCAAGTTGAAGAAATTGTTATTAGATTATACAAAATTTGATAAATACAATTTTTTTTCAATCATCAGAAAGAGTTTCTAATACTTGAAAAAAAAGAAAGTGATTTCGTTATATTCATACCCAGAGGAGCAACCCAATCCTGACGTAGACATTGAACCAACCAAGGTTCTCCCACCCTATGGAATATGCACTACTGTCTTGAATCTTGATTAACATCAACACTTTGGCCATTTACTCAAGTGGAGGACATATTGACCAAAACCCTATTTTATCAGGAACTGAAGAACTAGATATACAGAGGACAATTAGAAAGGAGAAATTAAAATGCATGCACAGGTAAACAATATAGATGAACCTCTATTTTCTTAGGCAAGCATGCTTTGTGATGGAAGTGCGAAAAATGTCTTATGAGCTATTTTTTCACGTCTTGAATTAAACAACCACTATCAGGCAAAACAGCATTGCTTATTTTTGGATAGCGAAAACAACATATAATGCAAAAGAAAAGCACAAAACAAGCCCAAAAAGTACTAATCATATGAGTTAACCCTCCAATCAACAGGCCGCCATGCCTTTTCTTTTGTTGTCATTTAAAAACATAGGAAATTTGGGTAGTTGAGATTGCCTTGAAAAAATTAGTCTGAAAAGAAAAAAAAAATCTAGATTTTTGAGATCATGTTGAAGAAAAAAACTGAAACTAGTATTAACTTATCATCACCTTCTTCAATCCTTACCTGGACTAGTGCCCGTGAAGCATTCTCTAACTTATCAACATCCACCTCAATACCACAATACTCACGTACCAAGCGGTATGTTACACTAGTGTCAGAATCTTTCCCCCTGATGCGTTCCCTGACAAGAAAGAAATAAATAACAAATTTCATTCAAAATATTGGGTAGCTTGATTGATTTATTTACTTATGAACAATTTAGCCAATCACGTTCTGCAGTTATGGAGCAGTTGATGCAAATGAGATAATGGTTGATGCAAAAAGAGATGATTCCTCTTGCCCAGACCAGATTACTCTTATTAACTCATTGCTATTCTGAGTGAGGTGCATGATCCCAAGCAAGCTTACTCACTTCCGGAACGGGAGAATGGGAACAGGAAGGTCCACGAGCCATGCATACGGGAGGAGGGCTCTTTTGTCTGTCTTTGGTTTTGGCTGCAACTGGAAGGTGTTCCTTCTTCAAGGTATAGGCTGGCCGCAAGATGTCCAAATTTTCCTTCTCAAACCCTAAGTCTAACCCGAGCTGTCTCTCTCTCGCTCAGACATAACCCGCGACCTATCTTCTTCTTCAATCCTCATCTCTCTCTCTCTCTCTCTCTCTCTCTCTCTCTCTCTCTCTCACATAGCATCATCATCATCTCATTTTTCTGAGTCAGACTCGCCCAGACACGCCCAGCGCCTAGGTGCTGTCTAGGCCGATTTTTGGAACACTGATTAGTTAAATGAGCAGGCAGTCTGAAACAAAATGCTTTGATAACAATGTTGAAGCCGTAGCTTATCATGTGAATCTAAAATCATCAAAACAGGAGAAATAAAAGAGCCACCATGAAAACCCTCTGGGCGGCCGCCTGGCCAATTTTTCAAACACTGGCTGGTTAAATGAGCAGGCACTCTGGAACAAAATGCCTTGATAACAATGTTGAAGCCATAGCTTAACATGTGAATCTAAAATCATCAAAACAGGAGAAATAAAAGAGCCACCATAAAAACCCTCTGGGCAGCCGCCTAGCGCCTAGGCGCCGCCTAGGCCCATTTTTCAAACACTGGCTGGTTAAATGAGCAGGTACTCTGAAACAAAATGGCTTGATAACAATGTTGAAGCCGTAGCTTAACATGTTTGGTCAGCAGTGTCCTTCCGCCTAGGCCGATTTTTCGAACACTGCCTGAATTACATCAATGCTTTAACAGTTTATTAGCCATACCTACTTATGCTGTGTCTCTGAGACAGCATGGTGATTAGTGGCAGAAAGACTACCCTCTTTAGCCAACCTGGGAGACTTTTGAAGCTTCTCTCTTTTGCAGCGGCGCCAGGCTGTTTGCAAAACACAAGCTGCCCTTGGTTCCCATTGCTGCAAACCAAAGCTTTTACTGGCGGACCTATTAAGGTGCAAGGAGGTGCAGCTGCACCTCCCCTCGCCGGAAAATCTCTTGCAGCTGCAACTGAGGCTGCCTGAGGCGCAGTTCTTGTGAAGAAGATGACCACTGCGCCCTGGTTTTCTTTCTGATAATACTAAAATGAAACGACGCCGTTTTGAATTTGGGGAATGAAATCCTCTTAATGAAACGGTGTGTTTTGTGACCTGAAAACATTTCATTTTAATCTTATTAATGAAATCCTTTTATTGAATTCCTATTATATCCCCGTGAATTCAAGCCCAAATTGGACTTGCTGAGTTGATATCCCCGTGACATTTGATTCAAAGCCTGGTTAGTTTTGTGATTGTATCAAAATTTATATATGGCATTACTTTCTTTAGTTGATATTGCCGGATTAGTTTATTTACTTTTTTTTTTTTGCCAACTTCTTTAGTTTAATAATATGTTATTAAGTAATATCTTAGCCTTTTTTTAATTACTTTGATTAGTAATGTCATAGACCTATACCGGCTAACATTCATCAGGAGAAGTCTCATTCAGCAAATGTTTGCCAGCTTAGGTCTCTGTCGACAAAATCATTTGTCGGGAGAGGTTTTTTTATTTTATTTGAAATTAGTTTCTTTACTTTTTTTTGCCAACCATTTTTGTTTAATATATGTAATTAAGTAAGATCTTAGCATTTTTTAATTACTATAATTAATAATTATATTTTAATTAATATTATTTAGTTAATATTTAAATATTTTAATGATTTCATAAATTACTCAAATATTCGAATATATTTAAGGAAATATGACACTATAAATCCATATTTTTATTGTTGGTAATATATTAAAAGAGTATAGCCGCACGGCTATACACTATAAATATTTTATTTTAAAGGTCTAGCAGAGTGGTTTAAAAACAATATTCTAAACGTATAGCCGCGCGGCTATACGCTTCAAACTAGTTTCTTTACTTTTGTTTTATGGCAACCTTCTTTAATTTAATTTATGTAATTAAATAAAATGTTAGTATTTTTTAATTACTTTAATTAGTTATTACATTTTAGTTATTGTTTCTTTAGTGAATATTTAAATATTTTACTGATTTAATAAATTACTTAATAAATAGTAATTAATTATTTAAAAGTATAAAATTAGCTTCTTTACTTTTGTTTTTTGGCGACCTTCTTTAATTTAATTTATGTTATTAAGTAAAATCTTAGTCTTTTTTAATTATTTTAATTAGTGGTAGTCTATTTTCCAGTGATTTCAATGGGAGAGGAATTAAAGGGATCTGACTTGGGCTTTGCATTCCCTTCAGTGGTCTCAAGCTAGCAAGGTAGCCATTTGATTTATTGTTGCATAGAGGAAGCTTAGTGGCCTGAATTGTTGCTTCCTTCTCCTTTGGTACTGAAGCTCCAGTGGGGGCCTGTATATATACACAACAGAAGTTTGAATCAAGTGTTTCTTTAATCACAGAGATGCACTATATTTCTTGATTTATAACAACTTTTTTGTCAATAAAAACAACCATGTTAGCATGTTGTCTTAATAAAGTTTTCCATTTTTTAAGAAGAGATCAACAAGCTAGAGAATTTAGAAATGACATACCCCAAGCATGAGAAAAGTGAATGCTTGATTGTCTGCACCAATATAAATTGCAATCAACTTTCGCAGGTCAGCAAGGCCTGCATCTTTTACAACCTTAAGTGTTGTAATGAACTTCCTTGGATTCTTTTTTGAAGGCTCCCATTTCACATACACTTCAGTATCTGCATCAGTGAAGGGTTGTAGTTCTCCTTGGAAGCCAATGCCATCTCATCACATACTCGACTTTTATTTATCTCTTCTGTCAGTTTCTGCTCATTTTCTGATTTAACTGATGCAACAGTAGGTGCTGGAGTTGTCACATGTTGAGAGAGCCCTCTGTAGTTTCCACGGAGTGTAAATATGTTGCGGATCCTGACAAGCCTATCATCCGTCCCCCCTTGCCATCATCTTCCCTGGATTTCTGCTTGGCCGATTCACAGTTGGTGTATGTTGATAATCCTTAGGTAAAGATGTCAGGGATCCCATATTATAATTACTCTGGAGGCTAGACCCATCAACCATGCACACTCTCTTTTCCTCCATAACTTCTTTCTCCACTTCTTCAGCTTCCACATTTTCCTTAAGTCCTTCCTCTTCTTCCATTTATTCTTCCTCAAAAACAGTGCTTAGGCATACCCTATCAGCATATTTTGGTTCAAAAGAATCAATGTTTACAGCATTTACATTGATAAGCAACCCCACCTACAAATTTCACCTCACGAGCAAAAGGTTCTTGATCACCATTGACTCTACCATTCCTCCTGCATCATCACTGGCATAGATCCCTAACAACCTTTTGGCAAACTGGGTTCCATCATGGTCCTTCGTCCCACTCTCCTTACCATTTCCATCACCTTAGCGGCATAGCTCAAGCTCAATTTCCTCCAACCACCGCCTCAGCATTTCAGCTTCCTGCTGCTGCTGCAATATCATTTATTCCATTCTCCTCTTCTCCAATTCAACAAAATCATTTGCCATACGCTGGCATTCCTCTAACTTCTTTTCCAACTCACTGTCAGTCACCTTCAAGTTGATTTCTTCCTCCTTTTTCCCAGATCCCGTCCCTTCCATAAGCTCAAGTTTAGCTCTCAGTGCAGCAACCTCTTCTTTCTTCTGTAACTCCCTGTGTGCTTTTCGCTCTTTCTCTTTGAGCTTACATTCCCTTTGCAGTTTAAGGATGAATTCATACATGGAAGCAATCCTTCATCCTAAAATAACAGCAGATGAATCTTCAGTCCCAATTTTATCCTTGATTAGCATGTGAGGACCCCGGACAGTACAGTTTGCTTTTGCACCATATTCAAGGGTGGAGATTGTCTTGTGTATTTCCTCTGGGTCTGGGCTTGCACACAGTACCATTAAAACTTTTGTTTTATCATCTTCGAAAGAATCTTGCACAAAGAGAACATGAGACCTGTCATTCACATACAAGGTTAGAGGGCAGGGCACCATATAATCCCTAGTAACTGACATTAGTGTGAATAAAAGTTACCTGTAGAAGCATGGTCAGTTTGCTGTCTCTGAAAGGCACATGAGAATCACCATTGGCAATGGATTCAACCACTCTTTTGAGAGCTATGTTTGCTTGGTTGATCTTTGCAGTCTGTGAATTCAATAACACCATAATTTAACATTTGTTACAATGACAATGAAAGTGCTGCATACAGTATCAGCATAAATTAAGCACCACCAAGACATTACCTGCATTTTTGCCTCAAATCCAATTTGGCCAGCTTGCTCAATATTTTCAGAGCCAGCCATGTCCACAAGCATGAAGCGTCCTCCTACTGTTGGGACATCAAGGATTATCTTTGCAGAAATAGAAAGCAAGTTATATCCAACCAGTGACAAGACCTGGGGAAGAATTATCATATATTTGAAAGTCCAAGGGAATCCTACCATGCAATGGCTCCGAGAACTTCTTTCATTGCAATGAGTACTCTTAACAATCCTTCTCTTCTCCACTTTCTAAATCTTTTTGGAAATTTTCCCAGCCTCATTTCTAGAAATGTTGGTTGCATTCTTTGCCTTCTTTCCCATCACTTCAAGCCTAACCTGCAGGTACAAGTATTAGTGCAGAAAAGAGCAGCAAAAAGAATATTCCCCTTTATGATTTATGAGACTAAACCACATCCCTCATACAATGTAACCTTTATCATCATCATCACAGGTGATGCTCCCTCAAAAATTGAGAGTCTTGAGATTTTTATGACGAGTTCTCTCTAATTTAAACCAACACAACCAACTCAACCAAATTTACAGAGAGCCAACACAACCAACTCAACCAAATTTAAAGGGGCCAACACAACCAAATCTACAAATTCAAGCTTGCGCAGAAAACCCATTTCCATATCAAAACTTACAGTTCTAAACACAAAAAACATTTGACAGAAAACTCACAAATAATTAAGAATTCAGTCAAAGAAAAGAGACCCAGTTAATGTAATCATCTTGGAATTGAAGCCATTCCCTCTAATTTTAGCCCCACCCCCTCCTTTTCCTTGTACACAACCATATCCAAATATCCAGACCTGAACAGAAAATCGGCCGCCTAGGCTGGCTAGGCGGTCTAGGCGGTTCCAATATATATATTTTTCCAAAAAATAGTCTAGCCTAGCGGCTGTACTCCTGAAATAATATATTTAAAGAATAAAGCCTGTACTCTTCTCCCTCACCCCCGTCTTTTCCTTGTAAGAGTAATTTAGAGCAATATCCATTATTATTAAGCCATTACTTGATAGAGGTTCTTTTTTATATATATAAAATAATAAAATAATTTTAAAAAATAAAATAAAAGGAGTACAGCAGCACGGCTATACTCCATGTTTTTCATTTTTTAAAAAGACATGTGTTGACACGTGGCGCCTAATGGTTGGGGGTCATCTTTTTTATATATAAAAAATAGTATAGCCGTACGTCTATACTCAGTTTTTAAACTTTTAATTTTTCTAATTTGATTTTTTTTAATTTTTTTTTGAAAAATAGTATAGCAAGGAAGCGTTATTGGTTTTTTTTTATTTTTTTTTATTTTTAAAATTGTCTTTAATAAATAGTATAGACAAGCGGCTATAGTCTTTTACATATATATGCATACATATATATATATATATATATATGTATTGGTACGTATTTTTCAACAATACATTCGTGTTCTATACACGTCTCACGTTTTCTTTAAAAAGCAAACATACAATAGTCATATTGTACATATACGTATATATTTCTAATGTTTTATACACGTGTTTTGTACAAAATTTTCAGTAAGATACACAAAATTCACGTATTATACAAATAATTCTCACATATTATTGACTAAGAATAACATATGTTATAAAAATTATATTAAAATATAATATAGTATAAGATTAATATCTACATTGGATATGTTGCAAATTAATATCTATAATATACAAACTAATGCAACTAGGAGGGTACTTTTTCATTATTAATTTTTTAATTAAATAGTATAGCCGGGCGGTTATACCACTATTTTTTTTTAATAAAAAAAAGTATAGCCCGGCAGCTATCCTTGTTTTTGATATGTGGCTTTAATCGATAGAGGTTCTTCTTTATATTTATTATTTTATTTTTTTTAAAAAAAAAAGAGTACATCCGCACGGCTGTACTCCATTATTTTATTTTATTTTTTTCGCAAGGAAGCGTTATTGTTTTTTTTTAATAATAAAAATAGTATAGACGAGTGGCTATACCACTATTTTTTTTTTAATAATAAAAAAGTATAGTCTGGCAGCTATCCTTGTTTTTGATACGTGGCTTTAATTGATAGAGGTTCTTCTTTATATATATATATATATATATATATATATATATATATATCCCAAAAAAAAAAACAAATATTTCAGCCGCACGGCTATACTCCTTGTTCTTTAAATTTTTTTAAAAGATCTGTGTTGACACATGGTACCTAATGGTTGGGGTCCTCTTTTTTATATTTAAAAAATAGTCTAGCCGTGTGGCTATACTCAGTTTTTAAAATTTTTAGTTTCCTTCCCACAAGAATTGCATTGGTTTGATTTTTTTGTAAATATGGCACCTTAAAGATAAAAATTAAAAATATTGATGAGGACTCGAGATAATTCATTAGTAACAATTAACCCACTGAAATAATTTTTTTCTAAAAATGACGAAAAAGAAAAGCCCAACCCTTTCCCGACATAGCATTGTTCTCAAAGTTGTTGTCTAACCCTCTATTTGGATGAGGGAAAATAACTCAGAATTTAGGTAAAAGTCGGGAATTAAAGAAGAGAAACTGACAATTCCCTTGTTTGGCAACTTAAGCGCGAAACTTATTAAATGACGCGTGGAAAAAATCATAGAAATTGAGGCATCAAATTCCTGAGTTTAATTTCCACCAAAATAGGCGTCATTTCACAATTTCCATAGAGTGGGAATTCATATTTTCCAGTGTGCCAAAACTTACATAAAAAAAACGCACCAAATTTTCACTTAAAAAAAAAAAACAGCGCCAAAACCTATGAAACCGAGTATAGCCAGAGAAGTAAGGAGAAGGAGTTCTTCTTGGGTTACATGGCTCTCTGGATCAAGTTTGAAGGTTAGTCTTCAAGCCTTTCTCTCCTTCAATTTATATATTTTTTTATTTTAGGATTACCATGGTTTCTGAATGGCTATCAAAATTGGGTGTTTCTAACTAAATTTATGAATGTTTTGAATGGGTTTTGTGATCTTTGTGGCACTATGGCTGGATTTTTGGGAAGTTTTAACAAAATACTCTATGCCCATGGATATTGGTGTGTGATTGGTGTTTATGGTACAGCTCTGTAGTTGTTTGCTAGCTTTATCACTTTGTGTTATCACCTTGCTCTGTAGTTGTTTGTTAGCTTTATCGCTTTGTGTGAGCCATTAGATGTTGATTGTAAGCTACACCAACTTGCTCGTAAGCTGCAACTTGGCCAAGGTGCTCCTTGATTCTTTGGGACCTGAATTACGTCTTATGATAGTGATTCATTGATTTCATCATTTATTTCCATACTTTTGTCTGCAACTTTTTAATCGAAACCCTTTCAGTTTCTCTGGTCATTGGTCCTTTGCCAAGTGGAAAAGAAGTATCAGGGTCTTGATTGCTGATTGCTTCTAATTCTAATTCCATAGGTACTAGAGAAGTTTCAGGGTCTTGATTGCTTATAGTTCTAATTCCATAGGCACTCCCAATTGAAATATATATATATATATATATATATTGCTGATGTTCATTGCACGTGGGGAGTGATTTGGTTTGCTAATATGCTTTGTTTGTTTAAGTTGAGTTATTTAGTTCATCAAACGATATGTTATGTTATACTTCGAGGAATACCTTCTATGTCGATTATCAGTTTTTTTGTTCTTTCAAAATATTTAATTTATGTCATTTATAATTTACATGAGCTATCCAAACATTGAAATTTTCAATTTTTGTCATTTACAAAATTCGACATACATAAATCCAAACACTGAAATCTTCAATTACTAGAAATTGAAATGACGGAAATCTAAATTCCGTCATTTTAAAATTCTATGTAATTTGCAATTCCTTCATCCAAACAGAGCAAGTTGGTGTAGCAGGAGATAATTCATTGGTAACAATTAACCCACTGAAATAATTTTTTTTGTAAAAATGACAGAAAACAGAAAAGCCCAACCATTCTTTTGTAAACAGTTTCGAAGTTGTTGCCTAAATGCAATTAGAAAGGAAATCGAATTCGAAACAAAGTTTTTGTCGACTGGATCATCATCCACGCACTTGAGAGCTCCGCCGCTCCCTTTCGAGATTTGATCTCGCTTCCCAAATGTTGAAGGTTGGCTGAGACTCACTGACTCACTGGGATGCTGAAGATGATGATGCGGAATATAGCTGCTTCTTCTTCTTCTTATTGCACTAGCAGGAGATGGAGAGATATGCCTTGTCTTCACTCTAACTCCACTGTTGTTGTTTTCGCCAACGATTACTTTGCTTTCCTTCACTCTCAACCTTCTAAACCAATCAAACCTACAAGAACCCAACTAGAGCAGCCAGTGAGAAACTCGCCCAAAATCACAACTGTTGAGGATGCTTTCAATGTGTTTGATAGAATGCTTCAAATGCGCCCTCCGCCTTCAGTTGTTCGTTTCAATCAAATATTGGGTCAAGTTGCGAAATTGAAACATTATTCGGCTCTCATCTCATTGTATAACCAAATGGATGTGTCGGGAATTGGACCTGATGTTTATACTCTAAACATTCTCATAAATTGTTATTGTCATCTAAACCAAATGGGGTTTAGTTTATCTGTCTTGGGAAAATTCTTCAAAGTTTGTCTTGAACCAGATGTCTTTACCTTCAACACTCTAATCAACGGCTTTCTTCTCCAGAATAGAGTGGCGGAGGCAGTAGGAATTTTCAACAAAATGATTGCAGGAGTTAATTGTCCGCCTGATGTGGTTACTTATGGCACACTAGTTAAGGGCTTTTGCATGAAGGGTAACAACAGTGCAGCTATTCAATTGCTTAGGAAGATGGAGGAAGGAGCTTGCAAGCCCGACCTAGTTGTCTATAGCACAATCATCGACAGTCTTTGTAAGGATACACTAGTTGATGATGCATTAAACCTCTTCTCAGAAATGATGTGCAAGGGTATTTCCCCAAATGTCATTACCTATACATCCTTGATTCATGGAGTTTGCAAATTAGGCGAGTGGAAAGAAGCTACAAGGTTGTTGAATGAAATGGTGAGTAAAAACATCTTTCCAGATGTGTGCACGTTCAATGTCTTGGTAGACACACTTTGTAAGGAGGGGATGGTTGGGGAAGCAAAAGGCGTGGTCGAAATGATGATTGAAAGAGATATTGAACCTGATTCGGTTACGTACACTTCACTTATGGATGGTTTCTGTTTCCGAGGAGAAATGGGCAAGGCAAAAAAGATTTTTAAGCTAATGCTTAGCAAGGGCTCCATGGTTAATGTTATTAGTTATAGCACATTGATAAATGGATACTGTAAACGTAAAATGATGGATGAGGCCATGACGCTTCTTCGGGAAATGTCTCGTAAGGGACTGGTTCCAAATACTGTTACTTATAGCACTCTTGTAGATGGTTGTTGCAAAGTGGGGAAATTAGGTGATGCACAAAAGTTGTTCTCTGATATGCAAGCTTGTGGCCAACTTCCAAATGTTCAAACTTATGCTATTCTACTGGATGGCCTGTGTAAAAACCGACAACTTTCTACAGCAATCCAACTGTTTAAAGAGATGGAAGGCAAGAAGTTGGATGTAAATATTGTGATTTACACTATTCTTATTGAAGGTTTGTGCATAGCTGAAAAAATTGAATCTGCAAAGGAACTCTTTTGTAGTTTATCATCAAGAGGGCTTCAACCGAATGTAAGGACATATACCATAATGATTAATGGACTCTGTATTGGGGGCCGAACAAGTGAAGCAGAAAAGCTGCTTACTGAAATGGAAGAGAGAGGTTGTCCTCCAGATGATTTTACGTATAACGTAATTATTCGAGGGTTTATCAATAACAATGAGACAGTAAGGGTGACAGGACTTATTCAACAAATGGTGGAGAAGGGTTTCTCTGCAGATGCTTCAACTACAGAATTGATAATTGATCTATTGTGTAAAGATAAAGTAGATCCTGCATTGTTGCCATTGATGCAAAAAGAGAATTATGAACTTAATTTGCCTCAGTTAAAGTTGAACAGATATTCTGACCGTCCCAATAAACATTGAAGCTCTTCCACCTCTGGCAACCATGGATGTGTTATATCTGTTATCTCTTAATCCATCATGTGACAATGTCGAGTAGTAGATATAACTTTCCGATAATCGTAACATGTTTGAAACAATTGGCTTGTTTTTTCGTACACCGGTCTTTTTAAGTTTCTTTCACACAAACATTGTGCAATTGACTGACTCTGCATGTTTTTGTTATTTTGCGGTATACAGACTTGGTTATATAAAGACACCATTGGGGGATATCCTGTGATCATGATAGAGAAATTTCAATGTTACTCTTTTAAGGTTGTTAAATTTATTAGGGAGAGGCAGGGTATTTGGACTGATGTAATCAGATTTCTGTGTTTGGAGTTCCTTTAGTTTGCTCCTCCGCTCTGTCTTGAAGGTGCCCACCACCTGTTTGATAGAATGCCTTAGCGAACTTTCTGTGTTTGGCTACTTTATGCAGGTGCATCGCACTTTTTTTTTAATTTTTTTTTTAATTTTAATTAATTATTTATTTATTTTATAAAAAAATTGGCCAAAAAAATGTCATTTTAGACCATGCCTTAAAAAAAAGGGAAGAAGGAAATCTGCTTCAATACAACAAAGAAGCCTTACCCTCTTACTCCATGAAACCTGCAAGCAAAGCAAATAAATCTTATACAATACAATAACATGAGTCCAACCTAGCGATGGAGAGGATCTAATCATCTAATGACACATGTGTTGAACTTGAATGGATTCTTGCGTTGAATTATTGTCTTGCCTTGAAACTTGAAGAGGCTCTTTTTTAGTTCTTGTTGTAGACCACAAGGTGAAGAACTCACTCACGAGTCACGCCACTGCTCTTTTTTTTTTTTTTTCCTTCTAGTTTTTTCTCTCTCCTAGTTTTTTTCTCTTATGTTCTTTCATTTTTTTTCTTTCTATAATATGTTTTTTTCTATTATTTTTTGTTGATTCAGCTCTCTATGTATTTATATAATCAGTAGCAAACTCGAATAAGCTGTGCAGAGTACGACTTGAGGTATGCATTTTGATTTGTTTGTTTAATTGATAATTTGTTATGCATTTTTATTAGGCTTAATTATGTACATGCTGTGCTTTCAAACTTATCTCATATTACCACTGTGTTTGTAGAACGTCTCAAAGTACCCCCAACCTTTTAAAAACCGTCTCAGTTACCCGTTCGTCAATTTTTTGATGTTCCGTTCTGAACGTTGGGCCCCACTTCCTTTTTCTTTTTTTTTTCTCCTCCTCTCCCCACCCCTCCCAAACCGGCAGATTTTCAATCGCTTATTTACCCTCCAAAACTCAGAAATTTTTCCTAACCAACACAACTAGCAACAAGAACAGCTCGAGAGGTTGAAAAACCATACCTGGATCGAAGCAAATGGTGCTCAGAATCGCCCGAACGAGCGATGGAGATTTTGGGTAAAAACCGGTCAATTTCTTGCTTGTTCCGGCAATCTAGACGGCGATTGGCAACGACGAGATGTGAGGTGGTAGAGAACAACGTCTGGTTCTTTTGATACCCATGCTGCGCTTGGGTGGCGGAGGAGGAGATGGTGGCCCAAAAACTATTCGGATGAACAGTAACAAAGGGGAGGGACTATTGTTCTCAAATTGAAGGGGAAGGAGGAGAAAAAGAAGCAAAAAGGAAGTGGGGCCCAACGTCAGTAATGAAACGTCAAAAACTAACGGAACGGGTAACGTGAGACGGTTTTTAAAAGGTTGGGGGTACTTTGAGACGTTTACAAACACATGTGGTAATATGAGATAAGTTTGAAAGCACATGAGGCATGTATATAATTAAGCCTTTTTATTTTATATATATATAGATTAATTAATATTAATTTTCGTAAATTAATTGATGATTTGATATGAATTTTGATAAACTAATTGTGTAATAGACAAAATTTTATTTATATTAAATATTGCCCCTCTGTTAAAAAAAATCTTGAATCCGTATTGTTTAAAGTATAAGGATATTTTTGGTTGTCAATGTTTTTAAAAAGCTTCTGTGCCTAGCAGATACAACGATGAAAATAGAGTGACCTACCATTTATAAATAAACTCAATCCTAAACATGTATTTATAAAAAAACCCAAACACTATTTAAACATAGAAACACACCCAAAATCAACCCCAAAGTCAACAATTGTATATTTTTTGGGTGTGTGTAATGATGGGTTTTGGGTGTGTTTATAAAGTGTTTTGGGTGTTGAGTTTTTTTATAATTTCAGCTCCATTTTGGGTATTTTAGTGAAACTCCCTAGAAACTGTTCCAACTAACCCCTCATTGTTTATGTACTATTCCAAACACATCAATTTTGTCTCAAATTCTTCAAGTTCGATCAATGTTATCTCCATCCTTTTATCCCACACATCAATCTCATCCATGAAGTCAATTCTGTCCAATTTTATGTCAAAACCAAGGGCAATATCATCAAATCAACAAGAGTTGTGCGATCGTTGAAACACCACACAAATTGAGGGTTGTTTAGCTTTTATTTATTTATTGAACTTTCAAATTAGATTGTATAAGGATTCATTTAGTGTAGAATTAATGAAGTTCAGAGGGTAAGATTATGTTTTAGTTGAGAGCAACGTTCAGAAATTCTAGCATCGTGCTTGCAGCTTGTGAAATGCAAATTTATTTGATAGTTCTTGTGGATCATGGGGGGAAAACATATTTAAGAAATTTCAAACACAACTAATCAGGAATACAATTTTGGCTCAATAACAACTATATAAACAAAAGGGAACTTGAGCAACTCAATACTGTAGTGGCCTTTCTTCAACCTGTTGATTTCTTATTTGCTCAGGTGTTCCTTGCTCTGGTGTTCCTCGGTTTTCATCATTGCCTGCAAACTGATTCATCATACCTTCTCCAAATTTACCCAACATCTGTGGGTTCATTGGTGCTCCTTGTGGTGGTAGGCCATTAGGTATATTGGCCCCACCTTTTTGTCCTCAAAATAAAATGCACAAATCCCTTTTTCTTTTCATCTCTTCCTCTCTTCCCCTCGAACTCAAATCCCCTTTCTCTCTCCTCTCACTGATGCTCTCTCTCTTTTTGCGTCGTCAATATTGGAGCCACACCTCAAATATTTATTTTGTTTCATGTGTAATGCTATTTTCTTTGAAGAGGGTTAAAAATTCTCTTTTTCTTCATTCTTAGAATTGCATTATAGGTTTCTGATAATTGGTTAAATTATTCTTTGAATTTCTTCTGTGATATATGCTTAAGTTTCGGGGGTGTATTCAATTGAGATTTTAATAGATTGTTTTGAAGCTTAAAATTCTAGTAGTATCCAATTAGGATTTTTAAGTAATCAATAAAAATATGGTGGTATTCAATTGGAATTTTTAGATAATCAATCTAAGTCTTGTGATATTCAATTAGGACTTCTAAAATATAAGAAAAAGTAAGGTTGTATTAAAAAACTTACCGATTTTGAGGTATTTCGTTAAATGGTGTATTGTGTGAGACTTTTGAGTGGGTGATACAAAATATCAAACCCTATTAAAAAAAAAATCCCACTCTCCTATGCCTCATTCTCACCTGTTTTTTTGTTTTTGGGGAAGATGAACAAATAAAGATAAACAAGGTACTCATGTCTTTACTAACCTGACTCGATCCTTATGTATTTAGTGGATAGACTCAGATAGCTGTCTTTGTTTTCTTTGCTTTCTCTAGTCTATCTTTGTTTTCTTTTTCTCCTGGCTGTTTGGTTGTAGGAGGTGTTTCCCACCTTTCTTTTGGCTCATGTCTATATTGTTCGGTTGCTTTCATCTTATGGATAATCTCTTTGCCCAATAAAAAGAGAGACTCAGATGGCTTACCTTCAGATATCTAAACAATAATTTCAAATATGTTGCTTTCAATAGTTGTTCATATTATGCAATATGCATGCATTTTTCTTAATAGATTTTCAGCTCGTTTATTTCCTTTGATTTATTTGTCTTTCTTTAGTAAACTTGTGGAATCAATTTGAGTGAAAAGTGTTCTGTACTAGTATCATGTCATAGGTGGACCATTTTGACTTGTTTTCAGCTGTCTAGTTTCTTATTTGAATTGATTCAATTAACTTGTCTGTTTTAATATTTATAAATTCAATTGATTCAAGATTTTTCCTTGTTGTAGCTTGTGTTGGCGTGACTTGTGGATATTGACTTACTTTCCTTACACACCAAGAATTATAATTATAATTGATTTACTTTAATTCTTGATTTCCTATTGTAAATAGATTTAGGAATTTATTATTTACTTGCCCATTCATGTTTAGTTGTATTATAAATATGACCTCCTACAAGAAGAAGAAGACATAGAAAATTCCCACAAACAAATATTCTCTCATAGTTTTCATATTTTAGCAGCTTGTTCCTATGTCAATTCTCAGTTCCAGACCAAGTTTAATAGTAGCATGGTTTTAGTTTAATGACAGTTATGTTTGAATTTTGGGACCGCTATGGTTTTAGCTTTATAACAGGATGATTCGAAGAAAGCCATACATGACAGATAGTAATGATAACTTGAGCAAAGATTGGTGTAATTTCAGCTTTCTGTTTCTTTAAAGGCTTGGCATCCTTTAACTAATGGATGAAAGATGGCTAACCCAAATCCAATCCACACTTCGGTGAAATCTACTTTGGAGAATACAAGAAAGTCCTACATGAATTAAAATCATAAGTAAAATCTTGTATTTACAATCCAGTAAAATCTTGTATTTACAATCCATTAAAATAATAAGAAAAATAATGTAATTACAAATTATGCTGAAATCTATTACATTAAAATCCTGTAATTACAATCTATTAAAATCTCAATTGAATACACCCCATCTTTCTTGAAAATTTGACCATGGTTGTATATATCGATGGTTTGCAATATTCTTGATAAAAATTGATATATTTTTTAATTTGTATTGGAAATCCTTTCAATTGCGGAAAAAAAGAGAGAGGGAGAGATTCGACCAAGAAAAAAAGTGAGGAAGTGATAACTGATAAAGCGAGTTGGGAGAGAGAAAGAAAAGGAAAATTGATGAGAAAAGAGAGATAAAGGGGGTGAGATATGAGAGAGGGGGCTGAGATATGAGAGAGAATAAGGGGGTTTTAAGTTGCAAAGGGAACACAGATGGAACAGACGTGAAAAAAAAAGACATTTTGAGTGAGGGAGAGAGAAAGGGGATTTAGCTGCAGGGAAGAGAGGTAAAGATGAAAGGGAGACTCGGTTAGAAGAGAGTGAGAGTCGATGAGAAGAGAGAGAGGGAGAGATGAGAGAGAAGAAGAGGACTTTGAGTTGTAGCGGGGAATAAAAATGGTGGAGTAGGCTTGAAAAAAAAAATATCTGAAGTGTCAAAAGTGTTTGACAGTTGTCAGGAGTTAATCGGCTGGGGATATTGAAGGACCAACTTATAAACTGAGTTTTTCACATCCATCAACATCTTAGACCAAGTTTTTGTAGTGTAAAAAAAGATAGTAGGAATGACATGAATTGTTCTTTTTTGTTTGTCCAATGCTAAAACATAAATGCATGACACAACTACCTCTCTATAAAATACTCTAAATAAAAGGGTTAATCGTTTTATTAGTCCCTGAATAAAAGGGGAGAGGATGGTACTCTTTTTCTTCAATTTTTTCCAAAAAAATAATTTGTAAAAATGATTTAACTGAAAATTGGATGAAATGTTGAGGATTTAGACGGTAAGGGGGAAATTGGCCAAAAAAAGAAGTTCATATCTTTGATTTTATATTTAAAAAAAGAAAAAAGATATGGGGTGAATCGAAAGCTAGATAAAAGTTCAGGGGGCAAATCACCAATTAACCCTTTGTAATAACGACGAGGAAACATAGCTTTCTAGTTTCTAAGCTAAATTTTACCTAAAAAAATAAGAAGTATAGTTGTAGATGTTATAATACATGAAAATATATTTATTTTTTGTGGTTGGAGCGGATGCTCTATAAAATGGGGACGGATCCTCTGTCCCCAATTTGGTGTCCCCTTCGTGTCCCTTCTCTAATTATTCGACACATGTCATATAACTTAACAGAAAATTAACTTTGTTAACTTGTTTTATTTTATCATTAAGAAAAATCCTTTAAAAAATATATAAAAAATTCCCCGAGACAAAAGTGCAGTGAACTTAAAAACCAATACATCACAAAATGGAAGAGAGATGAGATATGAGAAATCACAATCCCTAAGAGCATCCACAATGGGCTCTCTAAACCATCTCCTTAGACAAATTTTAGGGAGGAATGATAAAAATGCAACTCCAATCACGCTCCCTATCTACCTTCTAAAATAGGGAGTCCTCTAGGAGCTCCTAAATTTGAGGAGAGAGAAAAGACTCCTAGTGGCTCCCTATAATTTAATGTTGCTTTATTTAATGAGTATTTCAAACCTTTATTTAATGCTAACCATTTTTTGTTTTATTTTTTAATAGAGATGGACCAATAAAAAAAGAGTTATAACATTTATGACTCTCCAAATTAGGGAGTATGGTTGGAGTTGAAATTTTTTAGAGAGCTCCTAAAATAGCTTTCTTATATTCTTAGCCAAATTTTAGCTAAGAAATAGAGAGCGTCATTGTGGATGCTCTAAGAAGAAGACATCTGAGTCACAAAATGAAACCAACTCATCTTTTACTTAACACAAATGCTAGAACGATGAAGAGACTGTTTGATTTATGAGAAAACAAAGGGAAGATACGTGAGTGTTGAAATCAATTTGGAGGATTCTGAGCAAAAAAAAGAAAAAACCATGAAATCGATTTGGAGGGATATAACTCCTATTCAACCTCTCAGTTCACAAAATCAAATGAAATTGAAATCCAAAGAAACAAATCAACCAAAACCCAAAACAAATAACAAGTTAGAACTAAAGGGACACTCCGAAACCAAAATGAAACAAAACCGAGACGGAATCAACAGTCCAAAAGAACAGAAGCAAACTCCAAAACCCAAAGATAACTCCCAAAACAGTAGAAAACAAATAGAAAATTTGGACATCTTTAACAACAAGAAGCTCTCCACAACCAAGATTCATGTCCATGTAGAAACAGCCAAAGGCACCTCAAGATCAACTCGCACTTGCTCTATGGGATCAAAGGGGCATTGACTTTGGCCCTTGAAGGCAATGGCCTAGGGTTACTGCTGGGATGCGTATGCTCCTTTACTTGGTATTTGCTGAGTTTTTAATTTTTTTTAATGTCAAAAATAAAAAGAAGTTAATAGAGTTAACTCTCTATTAAGTTATATGACACATGTCAAATAACTAGAGAGGGGACATGAAGGGAACACCAAATTGGGGACAGCGGATCCGCTCCCCTATAAAATAGTGTAAAAGATAGCAAGAGAAGTATCCAAAACTCAAAATGTGAGAGACAAGGACATAAATATGGCACTGATGCGGAATATAGCTGCTGCTTCTTCTTCTTCTCATTGCACCAGCAGGAGATGGAGAGGTATGCCTTGTCTTCACTCTAACTCCACTGCTGTTGTTTTCGCCAACGATTACTTTGCTTTCCTTCACTCTCAACCTTCTAAACCAATCAAATCCACAAGAACCCAACTAGAGCAGCCAGTGAGAAACTCACCCAAAATCACAACTGTTGAGGATGCTTTCAATGTGTTTGATAGAATGCTGGGCCTTCAGTTGTTCGTTTCAATCAAATATTGGGTCAAGTTGCGAAATTGAAACATTGTTCGGCCGTCATCTGGTTGTATAACCAAATGGGTGCGTCGGGAATTGGACCTGATATGTGCACTCTAACGATTCTCATTAATTGTTATTGTCATCTAAACCAAATGGGGTTTAGTTTATCTGTCTTGGGAAAATTCTTCAAAGTTTGTCTTGAACCAGATGTCTTTACCTTCAACACTCTAATCAATGGCTTTCTTCGTGAGAATAGAGTGGCGGAGGCTTCAGGAATTTTCAATAAAATGATTGCGGGAGGTAATTGTCCACCTGATGTGGTTACTTATGGCACACTAGTTAAGGGCTTTTGCATGAAAGGTAACAACAGTGCAGCTATTCAATTGCTTAGGAAGATGGAGGAAGGAGCTTGCAAGCCTGACCTAGTTGTCTATAGCACAATCATCGACAGTCTTTGTAAGGATACACTAGTTAATGATGCATTAAACCTCTACTCAGAAATGATGTGCAAGGGTAGTGCCCCAGATGTCATTACCTATAACTCTTTGATGAATGGAGTTTGCAAATTAGGCGAGTGGAAAGAAGCTGTAAGGTTGTTGAATGAAATGGTGAGTAAAAACATTTTTCCAAATGCGTGCACGTTCATTGTCTTGGTAGACACACTTTGTAAGGAGGGGATGATTGGGGAAACAGAAGGCATGGTCAAAATGATGATTGAAAGAGATATTGAACCTGATAGGGTTACATACGCTTCACTTATGGATGGTTTCTGTTTGCGAGGACAAATGGGCAAGGCAAAAAAGATTTTTGAGCTAATGCTTAGCAAGGGCTCCATGGTTAATGGTATTTGTTATAGCATATTGATAAATGGATATTGTAAGCGTAAAATGATGGATGAGGCCATGATGCTTCTTCGGGAAATGTCTCGTAAGGGACTGGTTCCAAATACTGTTACTTATAGCACTCTTGTATATGGTTGTTGCAAAGTGGAGAAATTAGGTGATGCACAAAAGTTGTTCTCTGATATGCAAGCTTGTGGCCAACTTCCAAATGTTCAAACTTATGCTATTCTACTGGATGGCCTGTGTAAAAACCGACAACTTTCTACAGCAATCCAACTGTTTAAAGAGATGGAAGGCAAGAAGTTGGATGTAAATATTGTGATTTACACTATTCTTATTGAATGTTTGTGCATAGCTGAAAAAATCGAATCTGCAAAGGAACTCTTTTGCAGTTTGTCATCAAGAGGGCTTCAACCGGATGTAAGGACATATCACATAATGATTAATGGACTCTGTATTGGGGGCCGAACAAGTGAAGCAGAAAAGCTGCTTATCGAAATGGAAGAGAAAGGTTGTTCTCCAAATGGTTGGACCGACAACATAATTATTCGAGGGTTTATCAATAACAATGAGACAGTAAGGGCGATGGAACTTATTCAAAAAATGGTGGAGAAGGGTTTCTCTGCAGATGCTTCAACTACAGAATTGATAATTGATCTATTGTGTAAAGATAAAGTAGATCCTGCATTGTTGCCATTGATGCAAAAAGAGAATTATGAACTGAATTTGCCTCAGTTAAAGTTGAACAGATCGTCTGACCATCCCAATAAACATTGAAGCTTTACCTTTGGCAACCATGGATGTGTTATATCTGTTATCTCTTAATCCATCATGTGACAATGTCGAGTAGTAGATATAACTTCTACAACTTTGCAGTTTCGGCAAAAACCAACCAGCCTTTGATTAAGGGGCCTTCTACAACTTCTTTTCAATTTTTTTGATTTGTAATAATTTTGTGAAGGACGGTGAAATTTGCTAACCCTTGATTGGGTCTGAATGCTCGTTTGGGAGTGATTTAAGATGGGGAAAAATCATTTATGGGTAGAAGCACCTCAAACATGCTTATTGAAGTGATTATACGGAGAAGTGATTATTGGCCCATCCAAAATCACAGCCAAAACGCGCCCTTCGGTCCTTTGGTGGTGAAGCGAACTTACATTGTGTTTCATTTTGAGTCTAGCTTTTCTGGTCAGGAGCCTCTGAAGTTGAGACTTGGTTTAATTGATTTGCCTACGGTTCTTTTATTCATTGGTCAATCAAATTTTTAGATAAAGCCAAATTTTTACCAAAGCATCTATTAGCCAAAAAGCAAAGAATGGTTGGGAAACCTTGGAAATAGAGGCAATATTGTTGATGGGCCAGGACATGGTTTTTGTCATCATGGAATTATTCATTTGGCCGTTAATAAATACGAGATTCTCTAACGAAGAGAGTTTTTGGTCATTTCGCAAAATGAAAAGAAGCCAAAGAACCATATGCATAAACAACCCAAATATTGGATCGGCCATATTGCTCAATGTACGTTTTGAACTACTTTTCTTTTTCCTTTTTTAGCATAATCTGCATATAAAGACCAAAAAAAATTATTTATGGAAGGCAAAACTACATATAGATATACTTGTTTTTGACACGTGGCTTTAATCGATAAACGTTTTTCTTTATTAAAAAAAAAAGGAAAAAGAGAGTATCATTGCTCATTCCATGTTTTTATTTTTTCAAAAGATGTGTTGACACGGGCGCCTAATGGTTGGGGTCCTTTTTATAGTAAAAATTGTATGGCCGCCCGGCCATACTCAGTTTTTAAAATTTTAAAAAATGTATAGCCGCCCGGCTATACTTTTTCATAGAGTGGGGCTGCTGTTTTTTAGAAAATAGTATAGCCGTGCGGTTATACTTGATTTTTTCTAATTTTTTTAAAAACTAGTATAGCAGTGAAGCGTTACTGGTTTTTTTTATATTTATTTTTAAATTGTCCTTAATAAATAGTATAGATGAGCTGCTATAGTCTTTTACATATGTATGTGTTGAGGCCAAAAAAATGCAACTTGGCCCAAATATATTTTCGGCCCAGTACAACACCAAGCGGAAAATCATTCTTTAAGCAACATGCCACTCTACAAGTTTGAGTGGGCCCAAGCCACGCGAATGCTGAGGCTTGTTGAGCGGGTTGTGGTATAGATGGTTACGAGCATTCACGAGGCCCATTGATGGTCCAAGGAGTGGAAGTTTTGGGCTACTTGGGAGCACTAAAACTCAAGCCCATTTCTTGAGTCCAAACGTATGGGTAAGCATGAGAGAAAACTTAGTAGCCTATCACCTTAAGAAAACCTAGTAGCCCATCACCTTAAGAAAACCTAATAGCCCATAACAGGTGAGAAAATCCCACATTAGCCAAAGCTTCCAGCAATCTAACAAAATCAAAGGGAACTCATAAGCAGTTGAAAACAAAACAACCCAACCCAGCACCTTATAAAATATCCAAAGTCGTGCATCTCTGTTAAAACCAAATCGCAGCCAAACCACCTAAACCAAGCAAACCCATGTGCTGATCACCTTTTTGACCAAGCACCCTTACCCATTCTTTCCTCTTCAAGCTTTGGTGAGAAAACAAGAAACAAAAGTGGGTGGCTCCTCACCCACATGGAGAAGTCCAGCTACCTAAAGACTTTGGAACCCTAAAAAGCTGTGTTCCTGTGGGTTCAGGCTAGGAAAATTTCACCAAACAAGAGTAAATGGAAGAAAGTGAGGAAAATGGGAGAGGATGGCTTGACAAAAGTAAGGTTTTCAGACCCTATAAAAGGAGCCACTTTCTTCCCAACAAAACAACACACAACAAATAGATCGAAGGCAAGCATCCCCTCTGGAATCTTTCAATTTCATGCTTTGTTCTTCCATCTTCTTCCTCTCTCTCTCTCTCTCTCTCTCTCTCTCTCTCTCTAGATAGAGCAAGCATCATCTCTCATCTCTGGAACCCTTCGATTTCAAGCCTTATTCTTCCATCTCTTCCCATGTTCTCTTCTGTCGAGCAACCCAGGAGCCTGGCGAAGCTTTTCGTCAAGCTGCTGGAAATATGCTAAAGTCACTCATCCTTCTATCTTCTTCCTATCTTTCCAATCGAGGGCAAGCAACCATATCTAGAGAGAGCAAGCATCACCTCTCATCTCTAGAACCATTCGATTTCAAGCCTTGTTCTTCCATTGCTTCCCATTTTCTCCTATGGCAAGCCATTCCAGAGCTTGATAGAGCCTTTGTCAAGCTGCTGAAAAATTACCCAAAACACCTATTACTTCATCACTAGCCACAACGCCGATCCAGAGAGCAAGCTTCATCTCTCATCCTTAAAACCTCTGTTTCTCATAGGAAATCCATGCCTTCTCTCTCTCATGCTAAAGTCACGAATGCTCAACTCCCATGCCACAATCTTCTCATGCCAAGCCCAAATATTTATTTGTAAGTAACTGTTGATTTCATTGGTGAAGAAGACCAAGGTGTTTCCTAAGGCTCAGCTACCATTTCAAAACACTCTTGGGATATGATCCTTGAACTCAGACACAGGGGCAGCTTTACTGTTTCTCTTTTCAAGAGCCCAAGCCTATTAAATCAGGCTGCTTGAATAAAAAGACCCTTACATTATGCATATATATATATATATGTTGGTACGTATTTTTCAACAATACATTCGTGTTCTATACACGTCTCACATTTTCTTTAAAAAGCAAACATACAATCGTTGTATTGTACATGTACGTACGTATTTCTAATATTTTATACACGTATTTTCTATAAAATTTTCAGTAAGACACAAAATTCACGTATTATACAAATAATTCTCACATATTATTGAATAAGAATAACTAGGGTAAACTGTCGAAATGCCCCTTGAACTTGTACCTAATTATCAACTTACCCTCTGGCTTTTTTTTCGAAAATTAAGGGCTCGAACTAAATTTTATTCTCAATTTCCCCCCTGCCATCTAAATTTTCAACATTTTATCAAATGTGCCGTTAAATGTAATAGCAAATGGGTCATTTCATATGTTAAAAATAATATATATAAATTATTTTAATAAACAGAGGGGCCCATCCCCTTCATCTCTTCCCCTTTTGTTGTAATTAAAAATAGGCTTAATTATGTACATGCCCCCTGTGCTTTTCAACTTATATCAGATTACCACCTATGTTTGCAAACGGCTCAAAGTACCCCCAACGTTTAAAAACCGTTTCGTTACCCTTTCCGTCGTTTTTTGAAGTTCCGTTCTGAACGTTATCGTTCATCCCCAAAATTCGAGCAATGACCCATCCCCTTTGTTCTGTTGATTTGCTGTATATTGTAATTATCGGTTTTACCTTTTTTCCTAAATATTTATAACTCCATGTTTGTTAAAGCTGATTTGCTGGAATATATTGGGAACACCATTGTTAGATGCATATGTTTTTTTTTCTTTTTTCTTTAAAAAGGACACCAACTGGCCCCATCTCTTTAATGTAAAAGAAAATTATGTTGGCAATTGACGAGGGAAATGGCCAGGAGAAAAAGAGTGTTAATATGTGATTATTAGGGGGGTGGGTCTGTGATGGGGATGGAGGTGTGTCTGTGGGTGAAAAAACATATGGGTTTGTTGGGGGGTGGGTCTGTGATAGGGGATGGAGGTTGGTCTGCGGGTTCTGGGTTCGTTGGGGTGGTGGTTATGGGGAATCGGGTTAGGATGGGAAGGGTGAATTTTCTTGGGGTAAAAACTGAAGGGAGGGAGCGGAGCCACACTGGGACCAGTGTGGTCCCGGCCCCCACTCAAGTTTTTTTATATTTTAAAAGTAATATATTGTTATGTATTTATATATGTATATTATTTCAAATATTTTACGTTTTGATATGTACCCACATGTGTTGTGGCAAACTTATTAACGCACAAGAAGGTAGTTCAAATTGAGCCCTTGCTCAACTGGTGGTGGTGCACTCCAGGTGTACAGATTACCTTATTTCTATTTTCAACATTTAAGTAAATATCTTTGTCCTTTTACTTTAATTTATTTTTATATTACTCCATTTACTTAAGTTTACAATGTAAATAAGGAAGTACCCCCTATTTGGATTCAAATAAAAATACTAGAAAATTAAATTCCCACAAAATGAAAATATGAAAAATCGGTTTTAGTGTAAAATACGATTTATGCTAAAATTGATGGCTCATTAAGTCAATATATACTTCATACTAAAATCCCATAAAATCAAGTTTTCTTATTTGATGTGTAAGGAATAAAATCCGCCAAAAATTATTTTAATTTTTCATACTTAGTCAATATTTTTTTTTCATATATGATATGAATGCATGAAGGGGCCTAAGGTTGTTTTTAATTTGGGAAATTTTGATTTTTTTTTCTTTCTATTGGGTTTAATGGATGAAAAAGCTCTAAAGATATTTGCTAAATTGCTACTCTTTGTCTATTCTTGCAATTTTCTTGCTTAGAATGTATTTGTTTATCCCCTTGTCGAGAACAACTATGATTGCAACCAATAAGCAATATAATACTTGACATATGTGATATATATACACTATTTTTTGTATGTATTGTGAGTTCGAATTTTTGATTCTTTATAATTTGTAAGAGGCCCCCACACACATGAAATTCAGCCAATGGAGAGAGGTAGGGGGATTGGTCTGGAGTGAAAGGTTGGTGGTCATGGGGGAATGGGGTGGAGAAGAAGACGGCAAGGGGGGAGGGGTAGGTCCATAGGATTTTTTTTTCATTTTTTTCTTTAATTTTTTGAAAAAATATTTTTTTTTAATGATTTGACTGATTATTTGATGACATGTTATTGATTTGGATGGCAGGGGAAAAATTGATAATAAAATTTAGTTCAAGACTCGAGTCCTTAATTTTTGAAAAAAAAGGTCAGGGGGTAAATTGGTAATTAGGTACAAGTTCGAGGGGCATTTCAGCAGTTTACTCTAATATTTATAAGGTATCAATTAATGCAACTATGAAAATCCTTTTTTATTATTAATTTTTTTTAAATAAAAAACCGTATAGCTGGGCAGCTATCTTTTTCTGACACGTGGCTTTAATCGATCGAGGTTCTTCTTTAATTTTTTTTCAAAAGATAGTACACCAAGACTATACTCCATGTTTTTAATTTTTTTTTAAAAGACATGTGTTGACAAGTGGCACCTAATGGATGGGGGGTCCTCTTTATTATATTTAAAAATAGTATACCCGTACGGCTATACCAGTTTTAAATTTTTAAGAAATATATAGCCGCGCGGCTATGCCTAGTTTTTCTTTGGAAAATCGTATAGCCGTGCGGCTATATTTGAAAAGAAAAGGAGACAAACAAAGAGGAAGAAGAAGAAGGAAAAGAAAAGAAAAAGAGACTTATGAGAGACTGAAATAGAAGAGGACGAAAAAAGAAAAACATAAAAGATCGAGAGAATGAGAGATGGAGACAGATGCATGTTTTTTCTGTTTTGTCTAAGGCATTCGTGTTGGTGGCAGGATAAAGGTTTTTACCTTTATTTTTTACTTCTTATATATTTTATATTACTTATAATAATATTTTATTTAGTATGTGTAAATACCAGTAGTTTGATTTGGTTAAACTGTGGTTTTCAATATCTAGCACTGAGCCTCTCTCTTAAAACATTCTTGTATTTCCCAGTGACTCGTTTGTATGATAGTGGTCTTTTGGGATTTGTTGTGACAATAATTTGATGGTGGGGGTGGTTGGTTAGGTGAAGGCTAAGTTCTGGAAACGAATTATTGTTTTTGGATATGTTGAAATTGGTGAAAATTGTGTAAATATTATAGCCGCACGGCTCTACTCGGATATTTTTTATAATAAAAATAGGCGTGGCGAAAAGGGAGCCATGCGGGTTTTTTTTATTTATAAATAAATGAGTATATTAGTGATTTGCCCCCTAAACTTGTACATAATTTTCAATTAACCCCTATCTTTTTTTTTAGAAAATTAAGGATATGAACTTTTTTTTTCCTCTAATTTCCCCCATACTGTCTAAATCCTCAACATTTCATCCAATTTTCAGTTCAATCATTTAAAAAAATTGAAGAAAAAGAGGAAAATTCACAAAGAAAAAAAAAGATAAGAAAAAGACATTAAAAAAAAAAAGGACAAACTACAGGAAACCCCATAACCTATAGGGTAATTTACGAGTTCATGCCCGATTTTGGGGACATTTATGGGTACATACATAACGTCACAAAAAATTACAGATCGCCCCCTCCGTTAGCGATTCCGTCATGAAATCCGTTATGTGCCGATGTGTCAAAAGTGGTACCCCTTTTTTTAATGACTTGGACTTCCACGTGGACCAAAAATTAATAAAAAATTATTTTAATGTTTAAATTATTTTTAAATCATTTTTAAAACACACACACACACACACACTCTCTCTCTCTCAGAAAATATAATCATTAAAAAAAAACTCATATTCTCTCTCTCTCTCTCTCTCTCTCGGGTTGATCTGCAGCCTTCCCCTCCAGATTCGAGTCCCAAGTCCATCACTCGCATCACCGCAAATAGAACGGCGATTCTGGTCGCTCTGCTAGTTTGCTTTCCCGACGACCCTAGCAAATCACCGCCTCCCAAGACGGCTCCGAACCGTGGTGGTCTCCGCTTGCCGAAGCGAACCGGCTTTGGCTTCAACCTCGCCGACGATTGGACCTTGTTCGTCGGGTTTCGTAGACGGCGGCAGAGCTGGGCCCCGCTCGTGACGATACCGTGGTGCGCCGCTCAGGTTTGGTAGTAGGCCGAGATCTTAGGGTTAGGGCTTTGCAAGAGGTCGGCCATGCGGAAAATTTGAGGAATTATCTGCGTTTTTTGTGTTCTGATAGTCGTTTGTTATTGGTGAAGGATATGCCTTTTTGGGTAATGTTCTTTTTCAATTTTATGTTTGTTTGAACTTTATCATTTTGTTCCAAAAATTAATCTCGTTTCTGGGTTTATCAGTTTACCCAGAAACTGATAATTAATCAAGAGGAATTATCTGCAAAAATTAATCTTGTTTCAAATGTGATAATTTGGAAATCAACCTATCACAGTACTTTACCAATATTCTTCTTTTCCAAGTTTCTTCACGATTTGTATTTCCTAATGTTGTTGTAAAATGGGTTTAAATTTGAGGAGAAGTTCTGGAGAAGTTGGGGTGGGTTGGGAGGGAGAATGGGAGAGAGAGAGAGAGAGTTGGGTTTGGAGGTGGGTGATGGAAGGGGGAGAGATGAGATTTTTTTTTTCTTTTCATTTTTTAATGATTTTAATATGATTTTAAAATAATTTAAACAGTAAAATAATTTTTTATTAATTTTTGGTCCACGTGGAAGTCGAAGTCATTAAAAAAGGGGTCCCACTTTTGACACGTCGGCACATAACGGATTTCATAACGGAATCGCTAACGGAGGGGGCGACTTGTAATTTTTTGCGACGTTGTGTATGTACCCATAAATGTCCCTAAAATCGGGTATGAACTCGTAAATGACCATATAGGTTGGGGGGTTTACTGTAGTTCGTCCAAAAAAATCTTGAGAACCCAACGTCCCCCACCCCGATTTCTTTCTCCCTAATTCTCCCATGACCACCCCTTACCTCTACCCAACCACAAACCCGAAACCCTTACGGTTTTTCACCCTCACCCACAAACCTTGAAACCCCTTCGATTTCTTATCCCAGGCCTGCCTAACCCCAAACTCCAATTCCTACCCACCAACCCCTGCCTGCCAACCACTCACTCACTCTCTCTCTCTCTCTCTCTCACTCACTCACTCACTCTCTCACTCTCTCTCTCTCTCTCTCTCTCTCTCTCTCTCTCTCTCTCTCTCTCTCTCTCTCTAGGCTCGTGTGGAGATGGGGGTCATCATTTGGCAGTGGCGACAATTGCAGACTTGCAGCCCGTAATCCACACCATGATTTTCTTCTCATAGTGTTGGTGAGAAAAAAAAACCCTCATCAACTAAACGGCTTTGCAAGTCCGCAATTGTGGTTGTACAAAACGAGAAAGAGAGACAGACTAAAAAACAATGGCTTCCATGGCTTACCAGTCACATCTCATGATCGGCTCCGCCGTAGAACGATATTATCCGCTTTGGGCCCCCCATACCCTCATAGTTTTGTTTCTGTGAACTCACGAGAAACTTCCCAGTGGGTCACCCATCCTGAGATTACTCTCCCCCAAACTCGCTTAACTTTAGAGTTCTCCTGACTCTGAAGCTAGTGAGCTCCCAAAAGGCTTTGTGCTAGATGGAGGTGGGCATATACATATAAGGCATATTACCCCTTATTCGTTAGTCGATGTGAAATGTTACAATCCACCCCTCTTAAGGACCTGACGTCCTCGTCGGCATACTCACACCACACGACAGAGTGGCTCTGATACCAAAGTGTCACATCCCGAGATCGGCTCTATCGTAGCACGATATTGTCCGCTTTGGGCCCCCTCATGCCCTCACGGTTTTGTTTCTGGGAACTCACGAGAAACTTCCTAGTAAGTCACCCATCCTGGAATTGCTCCCTCTCAAATTCGCTTAACTTCGGAGTTCTCCTGACTTCGAAGCCAGTGAGCTTCCAAAAGACCTCATGCTAGATGGAGGTAGGCATCTACATATAATATAAGGCACATCACCCCCTCTCTTTGGTCGATGTGGGATGTTACATTACCTAACAAGCTCCTCCTATAACTACAAGAATTACAAAAAGCTTACAGAGAGAAGCTTTTCCTCCTAATTGTTGAGGAACCCAGATGGAATGCAAAGAAGCAGAGCTGGTTCCAACCAGCGAAGTGGAGTTGGGTCTTGTAATATGATAGTAGGCCCTGACTTGGAGTTTCTATTATGTTTTTTTTTCATTATTTATTTATTTTCAATTTACAAAATGATCATTTTGCCCTCATTTTTAACGGCAAATTGGATGAAATGTTGTGGATTTAGACGGAGGGGGGAGATTGACGAAAAAAAAAGTTCATATCCTTAATTTTCTTAAAAAAAAGGATAATGGGTAAATTGAAAGTGAGGTACAAGTATAAGGGGCAGATCACTAGTATACCCTAAATAAATAGTATAGCCGTACTCGGATTTTTCAATAATAAAAATAGTATGGTCCCAAATTCAGCTGGGTTAAAATAGAATAGAACCCTTTTTCTTTCCCTCTCACACACAATATAAAATACAATGCCAAAAGCTAGAAACAAACCCTAAATCCTTAACCAATAAGGTAATCATTTACATCCTAAATTAGCAAGGAAACTCAAATGCCTCCCAATCCGCCTAAGATACAAATTTCCAATCCTTACACTACTAATCCTTACAATATCATCAAAGATAGCTTCTATTTGGATTTAAAAGACTGAACAAAAAAAAAATCAATGAAATCACAGACAGAGAAGGCAAATCATTATGAACCATATTAGTCATCCTATCAATTCCTATAAAAACCCTATACATTACAAACACTTGACAACACTGACTAAACTAAAAACCATCAAGAGCTTCCTCTCATTCAGCCACATTTAATTAAGTTTAATTTTGTTCATTCTGAATGGAAGAAATAGCTGCAACACGTTTACACTTGTATTTGCTTTGGTGATTATGTCGTTTTTGGCTATGAGGCAACACATTGTCTTTGAGGGTTCACATATGTCATTCTCCTGAAGAGTCCAACTGCCATTCGGAAAATTGTGAAGCTTCATGTAGGGATGAACTCAAGGATGATTTCTCCTATTTATATTCAATAACTGTTAAAATAAATCTTAACACAAAACGAGGTACGGAACTTTTTATCCAAGTTTAGAAAAAGGAAAGTTTAGAAAAAGGACTTGAGCTTTCTCGAGGAAACCAGTTGGAGGGAGGTTTGAGCGCCCTTTTACTCAGAGATGCTGAAGATGATGATACGGACTACAACTGCTGCTACTTCTTCTTCTTCTTATTGCTGGAGCAGCAGAGGTATGAATTGTCTTCACTCTTACTCCACTTTTCTCAATTATTTTGCTTTCGCTATCCCCGTCACAGACACCGCGGTCGAGCGACAAGTCGGTGCGAGATCTGCGATCCGGGGATTCGAATTCGATAAACAGGCATGAAAAGGACAAGGGTGTCAATGTGCAGGTGCTTGTGCGTTGCAGGTGAGTCGGAATCCGAGTTGGGTGTGAGGCCGAGTTCAGTTAAGTGTTGTTGTCTGAGTGAATGATCAGCTCAAGAATTGGTTTGCATTTGTAGGCCTTTGAGTGAAGATGAAATGAGGGTACATACACCCGTGGTGATTTCTTGTCATGAGAGTAGAAGGGAAGTGTCTGCAATTCAGAATATAGCTAACAAGCAGATTGATAGAACCTTTGCGTTTGACAAGGTTTGTTGATTAGAATGCTGAAAGTCAAACTCTTGTGTTTCATCTTGTTCTACTTTAAAAGTGGCACTAAGGTCTTACTAGATGAAAGGAATTCATGGGTTTTAATCTGTTTTGGCTCCTGAAGTTCCAAAATTTGAATAATGATTTTTCCTCAATTTTAGTGAAGTAAAATTGAAATATGTTGCTGTTGTTGTGCTACCTGTTGTTACTTTCTTTGCACTGGGAAATGATCAGAAAGCTGGATAATGTTGTTTAGGTATTTGGTCCCGCATCCCAACAGAAGGAATTGTATGACCAGGCTGTGTCTCCTATTGTAAATGACGTACTTGAGGGCTATAACTGTACTATATTTGCCTATGGTCAGACAGGGACGGGGAAAACATACACAATGGAAGGAGGAGCAAGAAAGAAGGTTTGGTGTTTTCGACTTTCAAATAGACTTCAGCCTATGTATTATTTTATGATTTTCTCCACATAGCTTGCTGACTGAATTTTGTGATTTTTGTAGAATGGGGAGTTTCCAAGTGATGCTGGTGTTATCCCACGAGCTGTTAAACAAATTTTTGACATATTAGAAGCTCAGGTTGCTGAGTATAGCATGAAAGTCACATTTTTAGAGCTGTACAATGAAGAGATAAGTGATCTTCTGGCCCCAGACGAGAGCACGAAATTTATAGATGACAAATCTAAGAAACCCATTGCTCTCATGGAAGATGGGAAGGGGGTGTCTTTGTAAGAGGCTTGGAAGAAGAGAGTGTGCACAGCAAATGAAATTTATAAAATCTTGGAGAAGGGATCTGCAAAAAGACGTACAGCTGAGACTCTTCTCAACAAACAAAGCAGTCGTTCACACTCTATATTTTCCATCACAATCCACATCAAGGAATGCACACCAGAGGGTGAGGAAATGATTAAGTGTGGGAAGCTAAATCTTGTTGACCTTGCTGGTTCTGAGAACATTTCACGCTCAGGTGCAAGAGAGGTAAGGCACAGAAGTAGTTTATAATCAATATAATGATGGAGTTGTCTTACTACATGATCTTACTGCCATATTTCCAAAAAAATTTGTGTTTTGAGTTTATTTAATCCTTATAATGGATTATGGTAGGACATTTTCTTATCTGAATCTGATTGAAAAGAAATTTTCACTTGCAGGGTAGAGCAAGGGAAGCAGGGGAGATAAATAAAAGCTTGCTTACTCTTGGCCGTGTCATTAATGCTCTAGTCGAACACTCTGGTCATGTTCCATATAGGTATTATTTAATAAATATCCCTTCGTGGTTTTTTTCCTGTATTTGCAAACCCCAGAAAGTAAATTTAATCACAATGATATTGTTTGGAATATCAGGGATAGTAAACTAACAAGATTGTTGAGGGACTCCTTAGGAGGGAAAACAAAGACATGCATAATTGCCACGGTATCACCCTCTATCCACTGTTTGGAAGAAACACTCAGCACCCTAGACTATGCGCACCGTGCCAAAAACATAAAGAATAAACCAGAGGTCAGAAGTTTGCCCACTCCCTGTTCTCACAAATCATAAAGGGGAATTGTCTTTCATTCTGACCCTTGTTATGGTTTGTTGTTGCTCATTGTTTCAGGTCAATCAAAAAATGATGAAATCTGCTCTGATCAAGGATTTATATTCTGAGATTGATCGGCTTAAGCAAGGTTAACTGATTTCATCGTTGCTCCTCTCTCTCCTCAGAAGCTTTTTCTAGTGGATAATATTATTTAATGATTTTTTTGATAGTTAGTTTATTGCAAGCTAAATTGTATGACATGTTTCTTATGTTTATTCAGAGGTATATGCTGCAAGAGAGAAGAATGGAATCTATATACCACGAGATCGTTATCTTAATGAAGAAGCCGAGAAGAAGGTCTGATTGTTGCCATTTAACTGAATGACGCAATTCTTTTCCTACATAAATTCACACAATGCACTGGTTACTGACCTCATTCCTCTCTTTTTACCCTAGGCAATGGCTGAAAAAATAGAGCGGATGGAACTTGATTCTGAATCCAAAGACAAGGTATTTCCATGAAGATTTTGCACTCCTTTCTTTGTAAGTATTACCAGACTACAGCGTAGGAACTAATATAATTGTTATGTGGTGGTGACCTAAGCGCAGCAGCAACTGATGGAGCTTCAGGAACTTTACAGTTCTCAGCAACTTTTGACTGTAGACTTGAGTGATAAACTTGAAAAAACTGAGGTAATACATTTGGGAAATCAAATTACATAGTCTCCCATTGTTCTTTCTGCTTTCATCCTGATAAAATTCAACACTTTATACTTCAGAAAAAGCTTGAGGAAACTGGAAATGCACTGTTTGATCTCGAGGAAAAACATCGACAGGCAAATGCAACCATTAAAGAGAAGGAATTTCTGATTGCAAACCTCCTCAGATCGGGTGAGCAAAGTGTCTGCTACAACGAATTTTGTTGTACATTCTACATATTCAGATCAGATATTGATACTTGCCATTTCATTTTACCTTCAGTTTATATAGTCGACATTTGATGGATCAAATAGCTTTTCCTAAGGACTTCCATTTTTGACTTGTTTGTCTTCTAGTTTGTGCACACGTAAAGTCTCATGCTTTCCAGATGGTACAATTTGATGCCTCTGAATCTTCCTTACAATAATATGCACTGTTAACTTTCAGAGAAATCACTGGTTGAGCGTGCATTTGAGCTTCGAGGAGAGCTAGAGAATGCTGCATCAGATGTGTCCAGTTTATTTGCCAAGATTGGTTTGTCTCATTATTTTGGATATTTTTATTGGGTCTTCCTCAAAACTTCTGGTGCTTTATTGCTAACCATGGCTGGTTTTCCAGAGCGCAAGGATGAAATTGAAGATGGAAATCGGATATTAGTTCAGAAATTTCAGTCCGAATTAACTCAACAGCTTGAAATCTTGCATAAGACTGTCGCAGTTGCAGTGACACAACAGGAGCAGCAATTGAAAGGTATGGAGGAGGATATGCAGTCCTTTGTATCAACCAAGGCAGAGGTAAGATCTAGACAAGAAGATGATTGTCTTTGAGCATTCTTGACATTTGATTGTCAGTCTATAACTACGTACAACCTAATTATTTGCCATGCTTTTGAAGGCTACTGAAGAACTTCGAGGAAGACTAGGAAAGCTTAAAAATATGTATGGTTCTGGTATTAAAGCTCTGGATGGTATAGCTGGGGACCTTGAAGGAAATTCTCAGTCAACTTTTTGTCATCTAAATTCGGAAGTTTCTAGCCATTCTTCTGCTCTGGAAGATGTAAGTATTAGTTCACTGTTTTTCAGTCTTCACTGTTCTTTTACTATTTCTGTACTTAACTTTGTTCATATGATTTAGCTCTTCAAAGGAATTGCTTCAGAAGCTGATGAATTACTCACTGATCTTCAAGGTAATCTTCACAACCAAGCAGAGAAGCTAAGTGCATATGCACAACAACAGCGTGAGGTTCGTAATATATTGTTGCTTTCATGGTTATTTGTTTTATTTTCTTCAAGAGTAAAATTCAAAAATCTCTTTTTGGAGTGAAAAATTTGGTCTTCAATTTTGTACAGGCTCATGCCAGAGCAGTTGAAACTGCACGGTCAACTTCTAAAGTTACTGTGGACTTCTTCAAGACTCTAGACTTGCATGCATCCAATCTGACCCAAATCGTGGAAGAAGCACAAACTGTCAACAATAAGAAATTGTCTGAACTTGAAGAGAAGTTTGAGGTGGTTGCAGTGTACTTTCTAAATTAAATGGGCCATTAACAACCTTATTAACAGAATTTAATGCTTGTTTTTTTTAATTTATATGTAGGAGTGTGCTGCTAATGAAGAAAGGCAGTTGCTAGAAAAGGTGGCAGAGTTGCTGGCAAGTTCGAACGCTAGGAAGAAAAAACTGGTATGTCTTGTTCTTAAGCTGCAGCCAATTACTTATTCCTTGTTCCTAAGGTTTTATGTCAGTAACAACTTTTTTATTTAGGCTCAATTAGTAACATTCTTTATCTATTAAATAGGTCCAAACAGCAGTAAATGATCTTCGAGAGAGTACAACAAGCAGAACCAGCAAACTACAGCAAGAAATGTCAACCATGCAAGATTCAACATTTTCTATCAAAGCAAAATGGACAGTTCACATGGAAAAAACAGAATCCCAGTTACCTTGAAGATACATTTGCTGTGGAAAGTGGAAAGAAAGACATGGAAGAGGTTCTACAGAATTGGTACATATTCTGGATATTAGGAATTTAAACTTTGATCTGGCCATGCTTCTGCTACCTGAATTTTTCTGGTCCATTACTTACACAAAAACAACTTGTGCAGTTTGAAGCAGGCAACAATGGGTGCAGAACAATGGAAGAATGCCCAGGGTTCCTTGCTCAGTCTAGAAAAGAGTAATGTTGCTTCTGTGGACTCCATTGTTAGGTATGCTCATTCCTTATAGGAAAGAAATATTGCAGGTTTTAATTGAAGATTATTCATTCAATTTTTTTCTCTTCAACTAGGAGGGGAACGGAAGCCAATCAAGCTCTACGTGATAGGTTTTCCTCTGCTGTATCAGCTGCACTAGAAGATGTAGACGCCGCAGACAAGAATCTCCTGTCTTCTATTGATCGTGAGTGTCAAGTTTCACATATTGATTTCACATTTGTCTTGCTAGGTTATATATTGGATTGCATGTTAACTGAAACAAATACTTGCAGATTCATTACAACTTGACCATGAGGCATGTGGAAATCTTAACTCAATGATCGTTCCATGTTGTGGGGATTTAAGGGAACTGAAGGGAGGTCACTACCACAATATTGTCGAGATCACAGAGAATGCAGGAAAATTTCTTCTGGATGAATATGTGGTAAGACTGCTAGAGTGCTTTTTGTACAATATATGTGTTTTTTATTCGATGACATTATGTTCTTTAATGAGTTCTTCGATTCTGCAACACTCAGGTGGACGAACCATCATGTTCCACGCCAAGAAAGAGGTCGTTCAATCTTCCAAGCATTGCATCCATTGAAGAACTCAGAACTCCTGCCTTTGAAGAATTGTTGAGATCATTCTGGGATGGAAGATCTGCAAAGCAGCAGGCAAATGGAGACTTAAAACACATCGCAGTGGCGTACGAGGCTGCCCAGTCCATTAGAGACTCTAGAGTTCCTCTCACTGCTATTAACTGAAGAGGGGGTAATCAAAGATTTAGAGGACAGAGAACACGTGTGTACATAACATGTATGGCGTATATATGTACTCTTGTAGTCACTGTGCTACGCTATTCGTTAATTGTTTCTGGAGACAGTGGATGAAAAATGATTGTGGATGGAGAAATCTATATAGTTAGGCCTCCTGGGGAAACTTCAAAACTTGAGTTCATTGAATTTCCCACTTTGTAACGAACTGCAATTGGATTATTGATGAGGAGTTACTGAGTGTTTTGGTTTGAGTGCTTTCGAAGCTTCTTCTTTACAGCCATAGTTCTTGTCAATCATAATACCTTCGATTTGCACCCAAAAGGATGCATCCAGCAGATTTATTATTTTTTTGTGGATTAGATTAATTAGAATAATTAGGCTATCAGTTGTATTTAAAAATAAAAATACCTTCTATAAATTATCACAAAGTCAATAACCTTAAACAGAGATCGAAACAGAAAACCATTCTATTCTGGTGCGAGTGAAAACCAATCTATTCATTAAACCAATATGACTCGCATATCATTCAGACCAAAAGCCACACTTTTTTGGGCGGATGGAATTAAGAACGGCGGTGAGGATACACTTTGGGTTAAAGTGGTCAAAGTGGTGAACAAAATATTTCCATAAAAAAAGGCTTATAAAATATCAAGTTTAGGAACTAATGTTGAAAAATAAAAGAGGCTAAAGAAATATAACCAGAACGTTGAAAAAACAATAGGAAAGGCTGAGAAACTTCAACTTGATTCTTGTCCTTGAATTACATCTTAAATAGAAACACCAAAGTTACTGCCGCAAGTAACTCACCCACAACTTTAAGATTTTGTGGAACTTCATCCCATGATTAAAAGCATGAAGAAAGACAGACAAACCATGACTCCTATAAACTAAGATAATACCAGTCTCCTATCTATAGGTGTAGAAACTGAGTTTTCTATGTCTTTCAAAAGAGATATTACAACATATTTATATACAAGGTATAGGATGGTAGACCTATCAGTTACAAGTCATTGATAGCCTAATAATATCATAACAGCAGCAGACAATGAACTAGTCATAACTTTGATAACTGCCTAACAATAGGCACCAACCCTTACTGAAAATAAATAACTGTTAAAATAAATCTTCACACTAAACGATGAGGACTCCTAAACGAAAGGTACGGAACTTTTTATCCAATTTAGAAAAAGGAAAGTTTTTGTGGAATTCATGACAACACGGACTTGAGCTTTCTCGAGGAAACCAGTTGGAGGGAGGTTTGAGCGCCCTTTTACTCAGAGATGCTGAAGATGATGATACGGACTATGACTGCTGCTACTTCTTCTTCTTCTTATTGCTGGAGCAGCAGAGGTATGAATTGTCTTCACTCTAACTCCACTTTTCTCGTTTTCTTCAACAATTACTTTGCTTTCTTTCACTCTCAACCTTCGAAACCGATCAAATCTACAAGAACCCAACTAGAGCAGCCAAAAAGAGACTTACCCAAAATCACAAATGTTGAGGATGCCTTCAATGTGTTCGATAGAATGCTTCAAATGCGCCCTCTGCCCTCTGTTGTCCGTTTCAATATAATCTTGGGTCAAGTTGCAAAATTGAAACATTACTCGGCCGTCATCTCATTGCATAACCAAATGGGTGTGTCGAGAATTGGACATAATGTTTATACCCTAACCATTCTCATAAATTGTTATTGTCATCTAAACCAAATGGGGTTTAGTTTATCTGTATTGGGAAAATTCTTCAAACTTGGTCTTGAACCAAATGTCAGTACCTTCACCACTCTAATCAACGGCTTTCTTCTCGAGAATAGAGTGGCGGAGGCGGCAGGAATTTTCAACAAAATGATGAGGGGAGGTAATTGTCAGCCTGATGCTGTTACTTATGGCACGCTAGTAAAGGCCTTTTGCATGAAAGGTAACAATAGGGCTGCTATTCAGTTGCTTAGGAAGATGGAGGAAGGAGCTTGCAAGCCTAACCTAGTTGTCTATAGCACAATCATCGACAGTCTTTGCAAGGATACACTAGTTGATGATGCATTAAACCTCTTCTCAGAAATGATTTGCAAGGGTATTGCTCCAGATGTCATTACCTACAACTCTTTGATGAATGGAGTTTGCAAATTAGGTGAGTGGAAAGAAGCTAAAAGGTTGTTGAATGAAATGGTGAGTAAAAACGTCTTTCCAGATGTGTGCACGTTCAGTGTCTTGGTAGACACACTTTGTAAGGAGGGGATGGTTGGGGAAGCAGAAGGCGTGCTTGAAATGATGATTGAAAGGGATATTCAACCTGATATGGTTACGTACAGTTCACTCATGGATGGTTACTGTTTGCGAGGAGAAATGAGCAAGGCTAGAAAAGTTTTTAAACTAATGCTTAGCAAGGGATTGATGGTTGATGTTATTTGTTATAGCGCATTGATAAATGGATATTGTAAGCGTAAAATGATGGATGAGGCCATGACGCTTCTTCGGGAAATGTCTCGTAAGGGACTGGTTCCAGATACTGTTACTTATAACACTCTTCTGGGTGGTTATTGCAAAGTGGGGAAATTAGGTGATGCACAAAAGTTGTTCTCTGAGATGCAAGCTTGTGGTCAACTTCCGGATGTTCAAACTTATGCTATTCTACTGGATGGCCTGTGTAAAAACCAAAAACTTTCTACCGCAATCCAACTGTTTAAAGAGATGGAAGGCAAGAAGTTGGATGTAGATATTGTGATTTACACTATTCTTATTGAAGGTTTGTGCATGGCTGAAAAAATTGAATCTGCAAGGGAACTCTTTTGTGGTTTATCATCAAGAGGGCTTCAACCGGATGTAAGGACATATAACATAATGATTAATGGACTCTGTATTGGGGGCCGAACAAGTGAAGCAGAAAAGCTGCTTACTGAAATGGAAGAGAAAGGTTGTCCTCCAAATGATTGTACGTATAATGTAATTATTCGAGGGTTTATCAATAACAATGAGACAGTAAGGGTGACAGGACTTATTCAACAAATGGTGGAGAAGGGTTTCTCTGCAGATGCTTCAACTACAGAATTGATAATTGATCTATTGTGTAAAGATAAAGTAGATCCTGCATTGTTGCCATTGATGCAAAAAGAGAATTATGAACTGAATTTGCCTCAGTTAAAGTTGAACAGATCTTCTGACCATCCCAATAAACATTGAAGCTCTTCCACCTCTGGCAACCGTGGATGTGTTATATCTGTTATCTCTTAATCCATCATGTGACACTGTTGAGTAGTAGATATAACTTTACCGATAATCGTAACATCTTTATTGTTTTGTGTTTTTGTACGCAGGTCTTTTTTAGTTTCTTTCACACAAACATTGTGCAATTGACTGACTCTGCATGTTTTTGTTATTTTGCGGTATACAGACTTGGTTATATAAAGACATCATTGGGGGATATCCTGTGATCATGATAGAGAAATTTCTATGTTACTCTTTTAAGGTTGTTAAATTTATTAGAGAGAAGCAGGGTATTTGGACTGATATAATCAGATTAGTTGTGTTTGTGAAGGACATGGTGAGAGCAACGTTCAGAAATGCAGCTTGTGAAATGCAAATTTATTTGATAGTTCTTGTGGATCATGGGGGGAAAACTTATTTAAGAAATTTCAAACACAACTAATCATGTAAGGAGGGGATGGTTGGAGAAGCAGGATCTGAAGTAGCTTGGCCAGTGCTCATTCGAATAACAATCTTATCTTGCTTCATCTTCTTCCAGCCATCCACTGTGTCTTTCCGAGCTACATTACCTACCCCAGGAGAACCAAACTCTTTCCATCACAGGATGCACAACCATATATTAGCTGCAACAAGAATATAATCCAGGACCTTGAAACAATATTGGCAGGAACACACAAAAAGAAACAGAAAACATGCGATGCATAAGGAAGAGAAGGGGCAAGCTCCAACGCGATCTCCAAGAGCTGTGGTACAATGACGGATCCAGGATTTGAAAGCCGGTCAGGCGAAACTTACATTAAAAACTCTGAATTTCATTAATAAACATAGAAAAATACACCTAGTCAATAAACATAATGAGCATTACCCTCAAATGCATCTTTATACATAAATTAAAGCTTATAACAAAAAAACAAAAAGAAAAGATAAAAAAGAGAAGTAAATGCAATGCAACACAAAAATAATAGCACAAGCTCGCCCACAAATATTAATATATTATCAACAAATAATCAATGTCTTCACCTATCTTCTTCGGGGAGAGACCTAGAGGACCGATCTTGGGTCGAACATTGGAGGCATGGCTTCTTTGGTGGCGCTCTGGGTTTCGAGGGGTTTGGGTTTTGGAGGGAGTCTATGACCCCTGACCCGACGGACTAAGGGACATGGAAAGGGACGTGGAAGTTCCGTGCCCAGCTGATTGGGGTCTTTCCCAATTTCTCATTTCATCAATCTCCCAAAACTGAAAATTCAATTCACCAACCAAAACCTCAAATCCCAATTTCTCATTGTTTAAGCAGCTGGACCATGACGATATATTGGTTGGTGACAATGTTCTGGATTTGATGGACAAGGCAGTGGGGAGTAGGAGGGGTGGTGCGCAGTGGGATATTGTTTTTTTCAATTTTAAGATTTTTTTTCTGTCTTTAATATGTATTTTCCTATTGAATAATTTTTTTAAAATAATTTGTGGACCGAATTGCCCCTCCAAAACTAATAGAAGTTAAATTATTTTTTTTTTTATGGAAATTGAGGATTGCCTTTGAATTGCTTCAAATTGAAACCACAAAGGGCAAACTACAGGGACCAAAATGGACTTTTTCCCTATATTACTTGGCAATTGGCAATTGGCAAATTCCACGAAAATAGCTTTCCAAGTTCTTCATTGGAGCAATTTTACAAGGAAGAGGAGTGTTAACATTGGGCTGCAACACTGGCTCTATTAACAAGCAAACCACAGCGGCAAAAGGCTTAAATGGATCTGTTTAACAGCAATAACAGAACAATTAATACAATTAATAATTCCTGATATAAACTCCAGAAAGCAAAATTACAGACAATAAACAGAAACAAGTTCAAGGTGCAAAGACAGACGAGGTAACTTTTATGATTAACATACATTACCGACCAAATCCCCAACATATTTAATTGCAAAAATATGAGGGATCAATTTGGTCTTCAGACCTGTAATTACCTTTGCCGTTCCTATTTCCACATACTTGTGAACACATCATAGCTTGTTGCCCCATTATGTCATCAGGCATGCCAGGTAGAGTCTTATTCAAGTGATAATACTGAAAAGTGGCTCAAGGGGTCAATTTGTTATGATGATTAAGTAACTCTTTGGTGACTTTCATCTAGAAGTTTAAGACTTCTTAATATCCATTTAAAAGTATGTAGGCAATCAGCTGTCAAATTTGTTATACCTCACATGACTCTGTTTTCCTAAAACTAGTACGGAGTCATGTTCACGGTTTAAGATCATGGACTATAATACAATAATGGTAGTATGAGATACTAGGTAAACAAGTCACCTTCCCAGGATATATATTCTATTGGTCCTCAACATATACACTGGAACATTTTCAATCTGTACCTGTTTCAAAATGCCAGTGCAGACATCTTCATTTCTGATCAAGCCTTCCATGCATTCTGCGTTAGCATCGATCCAAACTAGAAGTGCATTGGAAAGATGCATCTCACTGTAAAAGACCACTAAGAGTCTAAGATATCAGTGTGTCAAGATATCTCACAGAAAATTTAACTAGGTCATTCAAAGGATAAGTAACCTGTCTACTGTCAAATTCATGTGCTTCACGCAATACAGTAATAATAAGTCCATAGGATCTGACGCAACTTAATTGATAACAATCTCCAATTCAACCATTAGCAACAACCTGATCGAAAAGAAATATATGGAGGCATCTGTTTTCAGTTTAACCAAGATTAGTAGCCACAAATCCGTGTGTGCATGTGCGCATGTGCCACGTGGTCAGGAGACTACATGGTGCTCTTTGATGTGTTTCATTATGCTAAAATCATATCCTCCATTACATCCTCAGTAATGATGTCAATTCTCTTTGCCTCTAACCATGCCCCTCTTGGGCTCACTTAAGCTCTTATATCCTTCTCATTTCCTAGCCATCTCTAACAGAACGCTCTTTTTTCTTTTAGACCTTGCAAGTGCAATATTATGACTAAACACAAACGTTGGCTGTCAAGAGAAAACAATCTAAAGTGATATCATATGGAATATCAACTAAAATGGTACCTCACAATAAAACATAATTTTCTACTCCATATCAAGTCAATATGAATCTACAACCTCCCACTAGCCTCTATGTGTGAGTTAATATTGAAGCATAATTCTATTTTCAACAATTAATCTGATTGTGCCCAAGTCACTACTACGAAAAATTGGGCACAAGAAGGCTGCAGAGAATATAAATACAAGTTGAGGACATACAAAGTTTCTCGCAAGATAGCTCCCACATAATTCCGGAAGAAAATCACGGCTGCAATCCATTCCAATTTAATCTATTAGACTAGACAACACTAATTTAAAATACGAGTCTTTCATAGACATTGCTGTTCTAATCATTCTCACCATGCTCTAAACCAAAGCTCCAAATAGAAATCAAATCATCCAATTGTACTCGTGGTGGCACCTCCGCCGATACTCCTCAGAAAACCAAGTTTTGCATCTCATGAGAAGCGTCTGCACTCCAAAATAAAGTGCACCCTGAAAACGTAACACAGTATTGTCAAAGGAATATTAACTTTGTAAAACATTTTATGTGATTTACAGGCAGATGCGTTCAAACTAGAACTAGAAGTTAAAGAAATGCAATTTTTTCTTTTTAAATGACCAAAGGTTTGAATTATTTAAGATCAAACCAATAGTTAAACAAATAAGTAAATGAAGAATAGAAAAGAACACACTGGATCAGAATTACCATATAGTAAAGTTAATTCATTTACCTCATAAGAGGGAGGAAATTATTAGATGTTACATCCAATGGGCGGTCATATATACAATTGATCCAGATTCACTACAAAATTTCTCAACAATTTAGCCAGAAGCAATTAAACAAAATTGATTAGAATATAATTATTCAAATTCAAGAAAAATAAAACTTGTTCATTTCTTCGAAGAATCATAATCTAAATTGAAAGAAAGCACAACTTCAAGTTCCGGGCTTCGTTGAATTCAGTTTCACAAGAAGAAAGTGATCGAAATTGATTACTTGAAGCTCCCACTTAGGAGGCCATTGAAATACGATCAGTGTTGAATTAGCCTGCAATCAAATCTCCCTCATTGTATTTTCCCGGGAAACAAACGGAAAAAGAGTGAGAAAATGATAAACCACCACGCACCTGTTCCGATGGGCTTGAACTTTGACTGTTTGGTGACAGAGAATTGATGGCAAATCCCAGCTTGGGATATTCGTGACTGAAATTAGAATCTCTATATCGGTGCTGGTGGTGTTTGCTTGAATTGGATTGGGGTTACTGCATACGACGGTGATGAAGTCGTCGTCTGAAGTTGAAGAAGCCATGCTCTGGTTTTCCGACACTCCGTCTGTAAGACAATGGAAGCAGAGAATATGCAGAAGTTTACAACTTTGTTCATGGAGTGACGAGCTTCTTCTTCCTTTTTTAAATTTAATTTTTAATGGAAAAATAGGATTCATGATCTGATTTTAAAAAAATTTAAATTTATTTTAAAATTAAAAAAGATAATTGCTACTTATGTTCCAAGAAAATATGATCAATTATCGAATTTTTCTTTTCATTTTAATTTTTTTAATATAAAAAAGTGGAAATTTACTGTATTATCCTCATTTAATTAATAATTTTAATTTTTAATGTTTGCATTAATCAAGGACATTTTTTGATATTTTGAATATTTCACCATTTTCTGCATTTTGCTTTATATATATAGAAGATATAGATATAGATATATAAATATAGATTAATATATTCAAAGAGTATAGCCAATCAATTAATCCTTTTAAAATTTAACAATAAATTCATATTTAACACACCTAATCAGTTAATTTAATTAAAAAGTTTTTATTTATTAATTTATGAAGTATATGTGATCAATTATCTTTATATTATTATTTTATAAATATAATAGTGTACATATAAGAGCAATTTAAAAAATAACGTACCTATTACTTCTTTTATAAAAAAATATGTACTTAGTATGAATTTACTTATTTTTCAAATAATATACCCAAATTTTATAAAAGCATTTTTCATATAATTTACCTAATAAGTTCCTATTATGCAATAATATAACTTGTAATTCATCTGTTATGGGTATATTGTAGGTATATTAAAGTCTGTACATTTATAGGTATATTGTGAAAATAATTTACCTACCCATATTAGATATATACAAGATATATAGGTAAATTTGTAGGTACATTATATTGTATTGATAATAATTTACCTATTTTATTTTATTTGGACAAAATTTAAGGGATTTTTTATTGGTCGAAAATTTAAGGATTTTTGATTGATCAAAGTTTTAGGGATTAGAAGGAATGCCAAAACAAAAAAATAAAAATAAAAAAACAAAAAAACCAGAGTCGTTGACATGCTTGGTCAAGTTGACTTATCTGACGTCTAGTGGCAAACAATGTAAATATTTAAGAGTACTATGACCTTTTATATCTTATGAGGAATTTGAGTTTTATACATAGATTTCAAAATTAATGATTTGATAATTAAGAAATAGAAGTTGTAGAACCTATATTAGACCAGCCCAAAAAAAAAAAGGATAAATCAACATATAATACAACGAGATGGTACTACTCAAGTAGAGTACAGCCGGACGGCTATACTCCATGTTTTTAATTTTGTAAAGTAGACATGTATTGACACACGGTGCCTAATGGTTGGGGGGGTCCTCTTTTCTGTAATTAAAAAATAGTATAGTCGTAAGGCTATATTCAGTTTATTAAAAAATTTTAAAAAATAGTATCACCGTGCGACTATACTTGAATTTTTTTCTATTTTTTTTTTTAAATAGTATAGCAGGGAAGCGTTATTGGTTTTTTATTATTTAAAAATTGTCTTTAATAAATAATATAGACGAGAGGCTATAGTCTTTTACATATATATATGTTGGTACATATTTTTCGACAATACATTTGTGTTCTATACACGTCTCACGTTTTCTTTAAAAAGCAAACATACAATAGTCATATTGTACATGTACGTACGTATTTCTAATATTTTATAAACGTATTTTCTACAAAAATTTTCAGTAAGACACACAAAATTCACGTATTATATAAATAATTCTCACATAAGAATAACATATGTTATAAAAATTATACTAAAATATCATATAGTGGAAGATTAATATCTATTTTGGATATGTTGCAAATTAAAATCTATAAGGTACAAACTAATGCAACTAGGAGGGTCCTTTTTTATTTTTAAAATTTTTAATTAAATAGTATAGCCGTGCGACTATAACTTTTTTTTTGACATGTGGCTTTAATTGATAAGGTTCTTCCTTATATGTATATATTTTTATTAAAGAGAGTACAGCCGCACGGCGATACTCCATGTTTTTAATTTTTTAAAGAATTCATGTGCTGACATGTGGCGCCTAATGGGTGGGGGGTCCTCTTTTTATATTAAAAATAGTATAGCCGGACGGCTATATTCAATTTTTTAAGAAACGTATAGCCGACCGGCTATACCTATTTTTCTATTTTTAAAAAATATAGTATAGTAGGGAAGCGTTATTGGTTTTTTATTTAAAAATTATCTTTAATAATTAGTATAGACGAGAGGCTATAGTATTTTACATATGTATGTGTGTATATATATATATATATATATATATCAACAATACATTCGTGTTCTATACATGCCTCGCGTTTTCTTTAAAAAGCAAACATACAATAGTCGTATTGTACATGTTCGTACATATTTCTAATGTTTTATACACATATTTTCTACAAAAGTTTCAGTAAGACACACAAAATTCAAGTATTATATAAATAATTCTCACATATTATTGAATAAGAATAACATATGTTATAAAAAATTATACTAAAATATCATATAGTGGAAGATTAATATCCGCTTTGGATATGTTGCAAATTAAAATTTATAAGGTACAAACTAATGCAACTAGGAGGGTCTTTTTTTATTATTAATTTTAAATAGTATAGTCGGGCAGCTATATTAGGATTTTTTTTATTTAAAAAGGGTATAGCCGGTCGGCTGTACTTGTGTTTTTTTACACATGGCTTTAATCGATAAAGGAAGAAAAAAAAGCGTATAGCCACACGACTATACCCCCATGTTTTAAATTTTTTAAAAAGACATGTGTTGACACATGGTGCCTAATGGTTAGGGGGTCCTCCGTTTTATATTAAAAAATAGTATAGCCTTATGGCTATGTTTAGTGTATTAAATTTTTTTTAAAAAGTATAGCCGCCCGACGATACTATTTTCACACAGTGGGCTGGGCTGTTTTTTCTTTAGAAAATAGTATAGCCGTGCGGCGATACTTTATTTTTTTTTCTAATTTTTTTTAAAATATAGTATAGTAGGGAAGCGTTATTGGTTTTTTTTTCTTTTTTTAATTGTCTTTAATAAATAGTTTAAAGACGAGAGGCTATAGTTTTTTACATATGTATGCATATATATATATATATGTTGGTACGTATTTTTCAACAATACATTCGTGTTCTATACGCTTCTCACATTTTCTTTAAAAAGCAAACATACAATAATCGTATTGTATATGTACGTACGTATTTCTAATGTTTTATACAAGTATTTTCTACATAATTTTCCATAAAAATAGGATACATGTTCTAATTTTATTTTTTTATTTTGAATTTTTTAATACTAAAATGTATAAATTTATTATATTATTCTCATTTATTTAATATTTTTAATTCTCACTACATTAATCAAAGGTATTTTCTGATATTTTGAATTTTTCACAATTCTCTACCTTGCCTTTTATATAAATAGATTATGGTCTTTTAGCACTTCAGTTTATTAAGGGTATTTTACGAGTTTTAAAAAGTTTCCCCAAAAGTGGCTTCCTGCCTTTTTTTACAATTTGCACTAAAACACCCAAAATGGAGGTTGAAATTATAAAAAAACCCAATACCCAAAACACTTTATAAACACACCCAAAACTCATCATTACACACACTCAAAACCCATTTATAAACACACTTAAAAAGTTGACTTTGGGGTTGATTTTGGGTGTGTTTCTATGTTTAAATAGTGCTTGGGTTTTTTTATAAATACATGTCTAGGATTGGGTTTATTTATAAATTTGTATTTTATTTTTCATGGAAGCTAATTTACTTTTGCATGTGCAAGGAGTTTATTTTTTATTGTATAGGTTTGGTTAGGTGTCAAAAAGTGCATTAGCAAACCTTTTGAAGCAAGTGAGGAATGGGGTGTCAGTTGGTACATGCCTTTTAGTGTGCTCTCAAGTGGTCCTAGGTTCAAGTCTTCATGGTATTTGTGTGTGTGAGTTTCCTCTTTCTCCCTTCCCTAACTTCGTAAAAATACAAAATTGAAAAAAAAAAAAAAAAAAACAACACCTATTGAAGCAAGTGAAAGAGTAGTTTTTAACCGACCACGTAAAGTGTCTTGAAGGGGAGAACAACTTCCTTGGCACAGGGATGCCAAGGTCAGCCATCCACGTCAGTATCTCCAGCCATTAAATCCTGACAGCTATCAAACACGATTGACACTTCTAAATTTTTCATTCTGAATGTAAGGAATAGCTGCACCACGTTTCACACTTGTATTTGCTTTGGTGCTTATGTAGTTTTTGGCTATGGCGCAACACATTGTCGTTGAGGGTTCACATATGTCGTTCTCCTGAAGAGTCCCAATGCCATCCGGAAAATTGTGAAGCTTCATGTAAGGATGAACTCATGGATGATTTCATGAGGTTTGAATGTGTGCCTATTGGTGAAGCAACTCTTTGTGTGTGTTTGAGCAAAAATTACTAGTAATTAAAACACATTTACTTATGACTGCTTATTTGTTATGCATTTCAAGCATACATATCGTTATATCTTAGTTTGTAGTGGCTCTTTTTTTCAATCAAACCTCCCCAAATTGTACTCGTTCATTAAATATAATAGAAGTGACCACCACTATCTTGACAAAACTGAAATTAAACTGTAAATTTTGAAAGCTGAAATTAAACTGTAACATTACTAATTAGAAAACTGAAATTAAACTGTAAATACGGAAATCATCAAAAGAGAAAAGAAATACGGAAATTAGAAAACTGAACACTGAAGAAAATTTCGAAAAGAACTAACTGATATATTCAATAATGAAAAAAAAGAAAGAAGACATAATGTTTATACCCTAAACATTCATAAATTGTTATTATCATCTATACCAAATGGGGTTTAGTTTATCTATATTGGGAAAATTCTTCAAACTTGGTCTTGAACCAAATGTCAGTACCTTCACCACTCTAATCAACGGCTTTCTTCTCCAGAATAGAGTGGCGGAGGCGGCTGGAATTTTCAACAAAATTATGAGGGGAGGTAATTGTCAGCCTAACGTGGTTACTTTTGGCACAATAATAAGGGGCTTTTGCATGAAAGGTAACAATAGGGCTGCTATTCCGTTGCTTAGGAAGATGGAGGAAGGAGCTTGCCAGCCTAACCTAGTTGTCTATAGCACAATCATCAACAGTCTTTGTAAGGATACACTAGTTAATGATGCATTAAACCTCTTCTCAGAAATGATGTGCAAGGGTTTTGCCCCAAATGTCATTACCTATAACTCTTTGATTCATGGAGTTTGCAAATTAGGCGAGTGGAAAGAAGCTACAAGGTTGTTGAATGAAATGGTGAGTAAACACATCTTTCCAAATGTGCGCACGTTCAATGTCTTGGTAGACACACTTTGTAAGGAGGGGATGGTCTTGGAAGCAGAAGGTGTGGTAGAAATGATGATTCAAAGAGGTATTGAACCTGATACGGTTACGTACAGTTCACTCATGGATGGTTACTGTTTGCGAGGAGAAATGAGCAAGGCTAGAATAGTTTTTAAACTAATGCTTAGCAAGGGATCGATGGTTGATGTTATTTGTTATAGCGCATTGATAAATGGATATTGTAAACATAAGATGATGGATGAGGCCATGATGCTACTTCGGGAAATGTCTCGTAAGGGACTGGTTCCAAATACCGTTACTTATAGCACTCTTGTAGATGGTTGTTGCAAAGTGGGGAAAGAAGGTGATGCACAACAGTTGTTCTCAGAGATGCAAGCTTGTGGTCAACTTCCAAATGTTCAAACCTATGCTATTCTACTGGATAGCCTGTGTAAAAACTGACAACTTTCTACAGCAATCCAACTGTTTAAAGAGATGGAAGGCAAGAAGTTGGATGTAAATATTGTGATTTACACTATTCTTATTGAAGGTTTGTGCCTAGCTGGGAAAATTGAATCTGCGAGGGTTCTCTTTCGTGGGTTATCATCAAAAGGACTCCAACCAAATGTGAGGACATATACCATAATGATTAATGGACTCTGTATTGGGGGCCTAACAAGTGAAGCAGAAAAGCTGCTTACTGAAATGGAAGAGAAAGGTTGTCCTCCAGATGATTGTACGTATAACATAATTATTCGAGGGTTCATCAATAACAATGAGACAGTAAGGGTGACAGGACTTATTCAACAAATGGTGGAGAGGGGTTTCTCAGCAGATGCATGGACTACAGAATTGATAGTTGATTTATTATCCAAAGGTAAAGTAGATCTCGCATTGTTGCCATTGAAGAGATCTTCTGACCATCCCAATAAACATTGAAGCTCTTCCACCTCTGGCAACCATGGATGTGTTATATCTGTGATCTCTTAATCCATCATGTGACAATGTTGAGTAGTAGATATAACTTTACTGATAATCGTAACATCTTTGAAACAATTGGCTTGTGTTTTTGTACGCAGGTCTTTCTTAGTTTCTTTCACACAAACATTGTGCAATTGACTGACTCTGCATGTTTTTGTTATTTGCGGTATACAGACTTGGTTATATAGAGACATCATTGGGGGATATCCTGTGATCACGATAGAGAAATTTCAATGTTACTCTTTTAAGGTTGTTAAATTTATTAGAGAGAAGCAGGGTATTTGGACTGATATAATCAGATTTTTCGGCTGCCAAGACTTTGCAGTTTCAGCAAAAACCAACCAGCCTTTGATTAAGGGGCCTTCTACAACTTCTTCTCAATTTTTTGATTTGTAATAATTTTGTGAAGGACATAGTGAGAGCAACGTTCAGAAATTCTAGCATCGTGCTTGCAGCTTGTGAAATGCAAATTTATTTGATAGTTCTTGTGGATCATTGGGGGAAAACATATTTAAGAAATTTCAAACACAACTAATCATGAATACAATTTTGGCTCAACAACAACTATATAAACAAAAGGGAACTTGAGCAACTCAATACTGTAGTGGCCTTTCTTCAACCTGTTGATTTCTAATTTGCTCAGGTGTTCCTTGCTCTGGTGTTCCTCGGTCTTCATCATCGCCTGCAAACTGATTCATCATAACTTCTCCAAATTTACCCAACATCTGTGGGTTCATTGGTGCTCCTTGTAGTGGTGGGCCATTAGGCATATTGGGCCCACTGTTTTGTCCTAAAATGCACAAAAATATGTGTCACAATACCAAACATTACTAAGAAAAATGTGGACGGAGACTTAATTTTAACGTGATAAGTTGAATGACATGCGTGGTCTAGTTAAAAATAATATAAATTTATAAATAAACCAAATCTTAGACATGTATTTATAAAAAAACTCAAACACTATTTAAACATAGAAACACACCTAAAATCAACCTCAAAGTCAACTTTTTGGGTGTGTTTATAAATGGGTTTTGAGTGTGTGTAATGATGGGTTTTGGGTGTGTTTATATGTTTAAATAGTGCTTGTTTATAATTTCAACCCCCATTTTGGGTGTTTTAGTAAAACTCCCTAAAAATAACGTGTTACAAAAGCTATGCAAATGCACATGCAATTTAATAGAGATTATAGGTTGTGTGCTGACCTGCATTGGTTGCTGCTATGGCAGCTGCTCTTCTCCTTTTACTTTGGTTCATAGAACAGACAAAGATCACCACAATAACCCAGAAAACAAAGAAAGCTGGAATTGCAATTCCAAGAATTAATGGTAGCTTGCTGCTTTTCTTCTTGCTGCTGCTACCAGAAGAAGGACCTCCACTGTTATCAACTATTGTCTTACAGGACCCACCAGAGGCACACAGATTAGGGTTGCCTGATGACCTTTTTCCCCCAAAAAAGCAAAAAAGAAATAATTTTAAAATAATTTTTTTTTAAAATCCAAATTTGAGAATACAAAGAAAATAATAAAAGAATACGGAAAAATATATAATATGCACCAAATTATAAAGGACGCAATCGTTCCCCAAAGAAAAGTCTTGGGTTCGAATCCTAACATCCGTGTAGTGTGTGTGAGTTTAGTATGGTTGTCGCCTCTCTCAATAAAAAATGTCCTATAAAAAAAACCTGAGATTATACTTACACTAACTTCAGCTTGTTATTGTTTGAAATTGTGGTTGGTATGGGTCCACTGAGTTTATTGTCTGCCAAATTCCTAATAGATGGACAAAATTTCTGGTTAATTATGCAGAAATTAATTAGATGGAATATCATATGCTAGGAGAAATTTTCTAGGAAAAGCTCACAATTGTTTTAGATTAGGTAAGGCGCCAAGAAAATCAGGAATGGATCCACTCAAGCTGTTGTTATGCAAGTCTCTGCATTTCAAAAAATAATTCAAAAGTGACATAATTAGAATTTTGTAACAAAAAAAATAAAATAGGTTTTCTGCAGTTTACAATTTATTTATTTTCTTATGCAACTTACATTGTCTGAAGAGCATCCAAGGAGCTGAATTCTGGGAGTTGCCCAGAGAGACCAAAGCCACTCAGATAGCTGAATGCATTACAAATTATAATAAATATATTTTATTAATATGAAAAAATAAGACAAAAAACTTTAATTGAGCAAAAAATTAAGTAAATAAATAAATAATTACAGTGCTGTGACGCGGGGTGTGTCGTCAGCAGAACAATTGACCCAATCCCATGTAAATGGGGACGGGAGGCACGGGTCACCAGTCCATTCCTGTAGTATGCTAAACTTATCTTGCAACGTAGCTAAACCTGCCACTGATAGATCAAAAGCAAAGCCACAAGGGAAAAATTATCATTATTTTTAATTTAATAACTAGTTAGCTCGGTACAAAAGGGTTTTGACTTATAAACTAGAGGTCTCAAGATTGAATCTCTACGACATCATAATTTTGTATGTGTGTGTGTAAGATATAATAAAAAAATTAAGGACTAGATTACCAACCATCTTTGCTATCAGTTCCATCCGTGATCGGACCGCTGACATAATAAACTTCCATGGCATTGATCAAAGGAGGAAGTGTCGAGTCCGAAGTAGCCACCAAAGAGAAGGAAGTGTTTGAAGAAGCACTTATGTTGGTAATGGACATCTCAACGACACTTCCATAGACTGGAACAATGGGGTCGAAGTGAGACTTGCCGTCGATGTAGATCTCGAAGGATCTGGTTTGGGTCGAATCAAGTTCGTTTACTTCGGAGAAGTACATTATGATGTAGATGGGAACTTCAACGGGTGGAAGATCAGTGACCAGAAGTATTGCTTCAGATGTTTTTGAGGTTGTTATTCCATACTGGAAAGCAGCTACAGGAGGCTGATCAGGCACAGATGTATCAATAGTTTGTGCATCAGTTGTGACTTTTACTAGTCCATTGCCAACCTCCACTGCATCCCAAATCCTATCAAAATCATCACTTGGATACCTGAAATATTTAATATAAGGAAATTAAAGTCAGCTTGAAATAAAAAAGAATTCAAGAATATTAGGTTAGTGATCGCACAATGTGGAGAGAAATTTGTGCACCACATCAATTCTTTAGCTTGGGTTAAGTTGACTTCAAGTTTGGCCAAGTCAATTGAGAATTGGATTGAGGGATTGAATTAATATAGCATTTAAGTACCATGTTTACAAAAGCTTTACCCTGACCAATAATCTTAAGGTCCTTTATTTGCATATTGTACTCATTAAAAATTTATAACATCTACATTAAAAATAAAAAATAAAAAAAATAAAAAATAAAAAGGCGTCAAAATGCTTGCTAAGACCGCTTTTTGTTAGAAGCGCATTGAAATTTTTATTAAAATGCAAGTAGTTTATTATAAAAATTTTAAAAAAAAACATTTATAAGAAGTTCCTAAATAACTAAGTACAGTATGTGCTTTTCTAGAAAACAATAAAAAGTGCTTTAATAACTCATAAGAACCTTTTGTTTTTATACCCCGCACAACCAAAAGTAGTTCAGCTCATCTGAAAAACACTTTTAACCCTTATAACATTTCACTCTTTATCTAGGCAAAACAAAAAGAGGGAAAAAGAAACGTCCCACTTTGGTAATACACTCTTTCTAAGAAGGCAAAGAGAAAGTAGGTGAGTAGCATAGCATGCATACCTTATAGCTTCAGTTGCACCATAAGCAACCCTTCTTGTCAGAAGCATGGCATATTCCGAATCGACATGGTTGTACATTTCCGAGGCCAAGCCCCGGATCTCAATTGCCGATATGAACGGAAGCTGGTTAGGCTGCGTCTGAGCAACACAAAGCTCTATAGAATCACCTTTCGTGATATATATAACTTCATCATACACAACACCTTCAGCTGAAGTTTGAATGGTGTTCCAATAGTTTCCATCCAATTGAAGATCAAAGCTAGGAGGAGCTGACTTTTTGTCATAGTTTCCATAATAAAAACTTGCACGCACAAGAAATTGAGAGCCCTTTTCTGCTTTGATGGAGTAACAGTTTTTTTTCCTAGTTGAAAACACCCTCAAGGTGCCCATTACATGAGGCACTCCGTTGGTGGTTTGCACCACTTGGGACTTGCCATTTTGAACAAAGTCGTCGTCTCCTACCCACTTTATTGAATTTTCATCTGTGTAGGAATCCGATGACCCACAATCGATGCTAACAACTGCAAATGTAGCAAAAAATAGAAATTAGTTTGGATATAATGCATGCATTCACGTAAGAATGATAATTAAGCACAAAAAAGTTGGGCTATTGCTAGCCCTATTACTGATTACATCTCTCTCAAGAAATCCACAGGAGATATGATAAGGCGCATGATAAATGAAAATTATTGTAATGTCATTTGTAGTATATTTACTGATCACATATCTTGCAATACTTACGAGAGATGTGATCAGATCATATATAAGTATAGTACAAATAACGTAATTAGTAAATGCGTTACTCACGATTAGCGGATACAGATAGAAGAGCTAGAGCAATGAGGAGCAACAACAGTACTATGGAGATAGCCATGGTGAGCTGACCGAGCACCGAGGAGCAATATGGGAAGAGGCACATATGATATAAGTACTTAGGAATTAATATGAACCTTAGTGATGGTGGGTTGGGTTCTGACCCTTAGATTAAGGGCTTTGACTTATGGAGCTCTTCCTGGCCAATAATGCCACGTGGCGTGTTTTAAGGAGTTGGGTCGGCTGGAAATGTCTACTCCATTGGTGGAGATCAGGTGAGTTCGAGCTCACATGAGACCAAAAAGTATTAAAGCTAGACCGAATAGAATTGCAGAGTGCTTTATTTTTTTGGCTTAAAGGTTTTCTCTTGACGGAGCACTAACTGATTTGAGAGTATAGGTGAAGCTCCTCGGCTAAAACACACCAGATCCTAACTGTATTGACTTTGACTTTCGTTACAGCTCTCCATTCATTTGATTCTAGGGATCCTCATGCAAGAGTAGAAACAAAGAAGTAGTCAATATCAACGGCTGCTGGTGATTTTCTGGCAAAGAAAAGGAGTTGACTTGATTAAGAGCTAAGCAAGTTGAAGACTAAAGAACCAGCTAAGATAGCGACGACATTTCCTATGGAGATCAATGGCTTCCATATATATATACACATTTGCTGTAATTATAATTGCTTTTATAAACAGTTGACAATAAGCTTGATGTACGTGCATGAACATGAAAACCAAATTTGTGAATGCATTCACATGAAGAGAAGAAAAATGTTTGAAGTAATATTAGACCACATTTGAATAGCTTGAAGAAATTCTTCAATACGCAAGCCAACAATGATTTATAGGTGTAAATATGCGGCAGGCTACTAATAATACTCACCGAAACTTTGGTTCATATTTGAAAACCCATACAAAGAACTTGTAGTTCAAGTAGTTAAGAGCATTCATCTGAGGTTTTATTTTGATTCCCCCCTCCCCAATATCGCTTCGAATACCCCTAACACAAGTAAAGCTGATGTTCAAGTCCCTTCGACATTCGAAAAGAAAATTCAGAAGTGAAACTGTTAGAATGGAAATATATAACAATAATATTTAATAGGTCGTCCACTAGTTTACAAATATCTTAAGTTTCTTACAAGTTGCATTATCTTAAGATCACCCATGAAGCGGAAGTAGCCAAAAAGAGAAAATAAAATAAAATAAAATAAAAATAAAAAAATAAAGCCACCCCGAAACCTGGAAATCTCAAGAGCTAGCACGTACAAATTTTGAACCCCAGACAGAAAAGGATGTCAGGATTTTACCAAGTTAAATAAAGACAGAAGCAGGATATTTATAACTGCAAAGAAAAAGAAAATTCAATAAAGACAGAACCCATGATGAAGAGTCGTCGCACATCGGATCTGAAGTAGCTTGGCCAGTGCTCATTCGAATAACAATCTTCTCGTGCTTCATCTTCTTCCAGCCATCCATTCTGTCTTTCCGAGCTACATTACCTACCCCAGGAGAACCAAACTCTTTCCCTCACAGGATGCACAACCATATATTAGGTGCAACAAGAATATAATCCAGGACCTTGAAACAATATTGGCAGGAACACACAAAAAGAAACAGAGAACATGTGATGCATAAGGAAGAGAAGGGGCAAGCTCCAACGCGAGCTCCAGGAGCTGTGGTACAATGACGGATCCAGGATTTGAAAGCCAGCCAGGCGAAACTTACATTAAAAACTCTAAATTTCATTAATAAACATAGAAAAACTATACCTAGTCAATAGACATAATGAGCATTATCCTCAAATGCATCTTTATACATAAATTAAAGCTTATGACAAAAAAACAACAAAAAGTAAATGCAATGCAACACAAAAATAATAGCACAAGCTCACCCACAAATATTAATATATTATCAACAAATAATCAATGTCTTCTTCTATCTTCTTCGGGGAGAGACCTAGAGGACCGATCTTGGGTCGAACATTGGAGGCATGGCTTCTTTGATGGCGCTCTGGGTTTCGAGGGGTTAGGGTTTTGGAGGGAGTCCATGACCCCTAACCCGATGGATTAAGGGACATGGAAGCTCCGTGCCCAGCAGATTGGGGTCTTTCCCAATTTCTCATTTCATCAATCTCCCAAAACTTAAAAATCAATTCACCAACCAAAACCTCAAATCCCAAATTCTCATTGTTTAAGCAGCTGGACCATGACAATATATTGGTTGGTGACAATGCTCTGGATTTGATGGACAAGGCAGTGGGGAGTAGGAGGGGTGGTCCGCAGTGGGATATTGTTTTTTTTCAATTTTAAGATTTTTTTTTTCTGTCTTTAATAGGTATTTTCCTATTGAATAATTTTTTTTAAATAATTTGTGGACCGAATTGCCCCTCCAAAACTAATAGAAGTTAAATTTTTTTTATGGAAATTGAGGATTGTCTTTGAATTGCTTCAAATTGAAACCACAGGGACAAAATTGATCAAATTGAAACGACAAAAACCAAAGTGATAAAAGTGGCAAACTACAGGGACCAAAAGGGACAAAGGCAATGAGTATGTATTAATGCCCTATGTCTAACATCAGAAATTTAAGCATACCTGCAGCAAACCACAGCGGCAAAAGGCTTAAATGGATCTGTTTAACAGCAATAACAGAACAATTAATAGAAATATTAGACAAATAAATAATTCCTGATAAGGCATACATAGAATCACCCATATAAACTCCAGAAAGCAAATTTACAGACAATAAACAGAAACAAGTTCAAGGTGCAAAGACAGACGAGGTAACTTTTATAATTAACATACATTACCGACCAAATCCCCAACATATTTAATTGCAAAAATATGAGGGATCAATTTGGTCTTCAGACCTGTAATTACCTTTGCCGTTCCTATTTCCACATACTTGTGAACACATCATAGCTTGTTGCCCCATTATGTCATCAGGCATGCCAGGTAGAGTCTTATTCAAGTGATAATACTGAAAAGTGGCTCAAGGGGTCAATTTGTTATGATGATTAAGTAACTCTTTGGTGACTTTCATCTAGAAGTTTAAGACTTCTTAATATCCATTTAAAAGTATGTAGGCAATCAGCTGTCAAATTTGTTATACCTCACATGACTCTGTTTTCCTAAAACTAGTACGGAGTCATGTTCACGGTTTAAGATCATGGACTATAATACAATAATGGTAGTATGAGATACTAGGTAAACAAGTCACCTTCCCAGGATATATATTCTATTGGTCCTCAACATATACACTGGAACATTTTCAATCTGTACCTGTTTCAAAATGCCAGTGCAGACATCTTCATTTCTGATCAAGCCTTCCATGCATTCTGCGTTAGCATCGATCCAAACTAGAAGTGCATTGGAAAGATGCATCTCACTGTAAAAGACCACTAAGAGTCTAAGATATCAGTGTGTCAAGATATCTCACAGAAAATTTAACTAGGTCATTCAAAGGATAAGTAACCTGTCTACTGTCAAATTCATGTGCTTCACGCAATACAGTAATAATAAGTCCATAGGATCTGACGCAACTTAATTGATAACAATCTCCAATTCAACCATTAGCAACAACCTGATCGAAAAGAAATATATGGAGGCATCTGTTTTCAGTTTAACCAAGATTAGTAGCCACAAATCCGTGTGTGCATGTGCGCATGTGCCACGTGGTCAGGAGACTATTAGGTCAACGTCATGGTGCTCTTTGATGTGTTTCATTATGCTAAAATCATATCCTCCATTACATCCTCAGTAATGATGTCAATTCTCTTTGCCTCTAACCATGCCCCTCTTGGGCTCACTTAAGCTCTTATATCCTTCTCATTTCCTAGCCATCTCTAACAGAACGCTCTTTTTTCTTTTAGACCTTGCAAGTGCAATATTATGACTAAACACAAACGTTGGCTGTCAAGAGAAAACAATCTAAAGTGATATCATATGGAATATCAACTAAAATGGTACCTCACAATAAAACATAATTTTCTACTCCATATCAAGTCAATATGAATCTACAACCTCCCACTAGCCTCTATGTGTGAGTTAATATTGAAGCATAATTCTATTTTCAACAATTAATCTGATTGTGCCCGAGTCACTACTACGAAAAATTGGGCACAAGAAGGCTGCAGAGAATATAAATACAAGTTGAGGACATACAAAGTTTCTCGCAAGATAGCTCCCACATAATTCCGGAAGAAAATCACGGCTGCAATCCATTCCAATTTAATCTATTAGACTAGACAACACTAATTTAAAATACGAGTCTTTCATAGACATTGCTGTTCTAATCATTCTCACCATGCTCTAAACCAAAGCTCCAAATAGAAATCAAATCATCCAATTGTACTCGTGGTGGCACCTCCGCCGATACTCCCTCAGAAAACCAAGTTTTGCATCTCATGAGAAGCGTCTGCACTCCAAAATAAAGTGCACCCTGAAAACGTAACACAGTATTGTCAAAGGAATATTAACTTTGTAAAACATTTTATGTGATTTACAGGCAGATGCGTTCAAACTAGAACTAGAAGTTAAAGAAATGCAATTTTTCCTTTTTAAATGACCAAAGGTTTGAATTATTTAAGATCAAACCAATAGTTAAACAAATAAGTAAATGAAGAATAGAAAAGAACACACTGGATCAGAATTACCATATAGTAAAGTTAATTCATTTACCTCATAAGAGGGAGGAAATTATTAGATGTTACATCCAATGGGCGGTCATATATACAATTGATCCAGATTCACTACAAAATTTCTCAACAATTTAGCCAGAAGCAATTAAACAAAATTGATTAGAATATAATTATTCAAATTCAAGAAAAATAAAACTTGTTCATTTCTTCGAAGAATCATAATCTAAATTGAAAGAAAGCACAACTTCAAGTTCCGGGCTTCGTTGAATTCAGTTTCACAAGAAGAAAGTGATCGAAATTGATTACTTGAAGCTCCCACTTAGGAGGCCATTGAAATACGATCAGTGTTGAATTAGCCTGCAATCAAATCTCCCTCATTGTATTTTCCCGGGAAACAAACGGAAAAAGAGTGAGAAAATGATAAACCACCACGCACCTGTTCCGATGGGCTTGAACTTTGACTGTTTGGTGACAGAGAATTGATGGCAAATCCCAGCTTGGGATATTCGTGACTGAAATTAGAATCTCTATATCGGTGCTGGTGGTGTTTGCTTGAATTGGATTGGGGTTACTGCATACGACGGTGATGAAGTCGTCGTCTGAAGTTGAAGAAGCCATGCTCTGGTTTTCCGACACTCCGTCTGTAAGACAATGGAAGCAGAGAATATGCAGAAGTTTACAACTTTGTTCATGGAGTGACGAGCTTCTTCTTCCTTTTTTAAATTTAATTTTTAATGGAAAAATAGGATTCATGATCTGATTTTAAAAAAATTTAAATTTATTTTAAAATTAAAAAAGATAATTGCTACTTATGTTCCAAGAAAATATGATCAATTATCGAATTTTTCTTTTCATTTTAATTTTTTTAATATAAAAAAGTGGAAATTTACTGTATTATCCTCATTTAATTAATAATTTTAATTTTTAATGTTTGCATTAATCAAGGACATTTTTTGATATTTTGAATATTTCACCATTTTCTGCATTTTGCTTTATATATATAGAAGATATAGATATAGATATATAAATATAGATTAATATATTCAAAGAGTATAGCCAATCAATTAATCCTTTTAAAATTTAACAATAAATTCATATTTAACACACCTAATCAGTTAATTTAATTAAAAAGTTTTTATTTATTAATTTATGAAGTATATGTGATCAATTATCTTTATATTATTATTTTATAAATATAATAGTGTACATATAAGAGCAATTTAAAAAATAACATACCTATTACTTCTTTTATAAAAAAATATGTACTTAGTATGAATTTACTTATTTTTCAAATAATATACCCAAATTTTATAAAAGCATTTTTCATATAATTTACCTAATAAGTTCCTATTATGCAATAATATAACTTGTAATTCATCTATTATGGGTATATTGTAGGTATATTAAAGTCTGTACATTTATAGGTATATTGTGAAAATAATTTACCTACCCATATTAGATATATACAAGATATATAGGTAAATTTGTAGGTACATTATATTGTATTGATAATAATTTACCTATTTTATTTTATTTGGAAAAAATTTAAGGAATTTTTTATTGGTCGAAAATTTAAGGATTTTTTTATTGATCAAAGTTTTAGGGATTAGAAGGAATTGCAACAAAATAAAATTAAAAAATTAAAAAAATAAAAACCAGAGTCATTAACATGCTTGAAAACGGTCAAGTTGACTTATCTGACGTCTAGTGGCAAACAATGTAAATATGTAAGAGTACTATGACCTTCTATATCTTATGAGGAATTTGAGTTTTATACATAGATTTCAAATGATTTGATATTTAAGAAATAGAAGTTTTGATATTTAAGAAATATAAGTTTTGATATTTAAGAAATAGAAGTTGTAGAACCTATATTAGACCAGCCCAAAAAAAAAAGGACAAATCAACATATAATCAACGAAATGATATTGCTTGAGTAGAGTACAGCCGGGCGGCTATACTCCATGTTTTTAATTTTTTAAAGAAGACATGTGTTGACACGTGGTGCCTAATGGTTGGGGGGTCCTCTTTTTTATATTAAAAAATGCTTATAGCCGTACTCCTATATTCAGTTTATTAAAAATGTTAAAAAACAGTATAGCCGACCGGCTATACTTTTTCACACAGTGGGCTGGGCTGTTTTTTCTTTAGAAAATCGTATAGCCGTGTGGCTATACTTGATTTTTATCTAATTTTTTAAAAAATTAGTATAGCAGGGAAGCGTTATTGGTTTTTTTTAATTTAAAAATTGTCCTTAATAAATAGTATAGATGAGAGGCTATAGTCTTATATATATATATATATATATATATATATATATATATATGTATATGTGTGTGTTGGTACGTTTTTTTCTACAATACATTTGTGTTCTATACACGCGTCACGTTTTCTTTTAAAAGCAAACATACAATAGTCATATTATACATGTCTGTACGTATTTCTAATGTTTTATACACGTATTTTCTATAAAATTTTTAGTAAGACACACAAAATTCACGTATTATATAAATAATTCTCACATATTATTAAATAAGAATAACATATGTTATAAAAATTATACTAAAATATCATATAGTGGAAGATTAATATCTACTTTGGATATGTTACAAATTAAAATCTATAAGGTACAAACTAATGCAACTAGGAGGATTCTTTTTTATTATTAAATTTTTTAATTAAATAGTATAGCTGGGCGGCTATACCAGGATTTTTATTTACAAAAAGGGTATAGCCGGGCGACTATAACTTTTTTTTGACACGTGGCTTTAATCGATAAGGTTCTTCCTTATATATATATATATATATATTTTTTTTTTAAAGATAGTACCGCCGCACGGCTATACTCTATGTGTTTTAATTTTTTAAAGACATGTGCTGACATGTGGCGCCTAATGGGTGTGGGGTCCTCTTTTTATATTTAAAAATAGTATAGCCGCAAGGCTATATTCAGTTCATTAGAATTTTTAAAAAACAGTATAGCCGACCGGCTATACTATTTTCACATTGTGGCTGGGCTGTTTTTCTTTTGAAAATAGTATAGCCGTGCGGCGATACGTGATTTTTTTCCTAATTTAAAAAAAAAATAGTATAGTAGGGAAGCGTTATTGGTTTTTTTATTTAAAAATTATCTTTAATAAATAGTATAGACGAGAGGCTATAGTCTTATATATATATATATATATATTCAGCAATACATTCGTGTTCTATACACGTGTCACGTTTTCTTTAAAAAGCAAACATACAATAGTCGTATTATACATGTTCGTACGTAATTCTAATGTTTTACACTCGTATTTTCTACAAAAGTTTCAGTAAAACACACAAAATACACGCATTATATAAATAATTCTCACATATTATTGAATAAGTATAACATATGTTATAAAAATTATACTAAAATATCATATAGTGGAAGATTAATATCTGCTTTGGATATGTTACAAATTAAAATCTATAAGGTACAAACTAATGCAACTAGGAGGGTCTTTTTTTATTATTAATTTTTTAATTAAATAGTATAGCCGGGCGACTATACCAGGATTTTTTTATTTAAAAACGGATTAGCCGGTCGGCTATACTAGTTTTTTTTTTTTTTTTCGCGTGGCTTTGATCGATAAAGGTTCTTCCTTATATTATGAAAAAAAGCGTATAGCCGCACGGCTATACCCCATGTTTTTAATTTTTTTAAAAGACATGTGTTGACACGTGGCGCCTAATGGTTGGGGTATCCTCCTTTTTATATTTAAAAAATAGTATAACCGTACGCTATGTTCAGTTTATTAAAATTTTAAAAAAGAGTATAGCCGCCCGGCTAAATACTATTTTCACACAGTGGGCTGGGCTTTTATTAAAATCATGACAGCTATCAAACACATTTGACACTTCTAAATTTTTCATTATGAATGGAAGGAATAGTTGCACAACGTTTCACACTTGTATTTGCTTTGGTGATTATGTCGTTTTTGGCTATGGAGCAACACATTGTCATTCAGGGTTCTCTTGAAGAGTCCCAATGCCATCCGGAAAATTGTGAAGCTTCATGTAAGGATGAACTCATTGATGATTTCATGAGGTTTGAATGTGTGCCTATTGGTGAAGCAACTGTTTGTGTGTGTTTGAGCAAAAATTACTAGTAATTAAACACATTTACTTATGACTGCTTATTTGTTATGCATTCAAGCATACATATCGTTATATCTTAGTTTGTAGTGGCTCTTTCTTTAATCAAACCTCCCCAAATTGTACTTGTTCATTAAATATAATAGAAGTGACCACCACTATCTTGACAAAACTGAAATTAAACTAAAATTAAACTGTAAATTTTGAAAGCTGAAATTAAACTGTAACATTACTAATTAGAAAATTGAAATTTGTTAAGATTTCAGAGGGACGGATCCTTGGCCCACCACTAGCAACATCGATATTGTCCCTAACTTAACCACCTGTTTAGCAAGTGTGAGGTTTTATACAAAAGGCCTCGATGTTATTAAGAGTGGAACCATTTATTAAATGGGACTTTCTATTTTATTAAGTTTTCGATGTGGGACTCGTGTATTCTTCAACACTCCTCCTCACGTGGGATCACTTTTTAGTGGGCCACACGTGCAACCAATTCCACATCGGTCACTTTATTTATTTATTTAATTTGGAATTTGTTTGATTTTTGATTCAATTTGGGGTTTTTGTTTGATTTGAGTTTGTTTGATTTGGGTTTAATCGGGCCCAGTCAACCGACCCACTCTGATACCATGTTAAGATTTCAGAGGGACGGATCCTTGGCCCACCATTAGCAACATCGATATTGTCCCTAACTTAACCACCTGTTTAGCAGGTGTGAGGTTTTATACAAAAGGCCTCGATGTTATTAAGAGTGGAACCATTTATTAAATGGGACTTTCTGTTTTGTTAAGTTTCCGATGTGAGACTCGTGTATCCTTCAACAAAATTAAACTGTAAATACGGAAATTATCAAAAGCGAAAAGAAATACTGAAATTAGAAAACTGAACACTGAAGAAAATTTAGAAAAGAACTAACTGATATATTCAATAATGAAAAAAAAAAAAAAGGGGGCATGGTAAAAGTTTGCTTGTAAACTAGAGATTCTCGTATAAACTATAGGCAACAACCCTTACTGAAAATAAATAACTGTTCAAATAAATCTTAACACTAAACGATGAGGACTCCTAAACGAAAGGTACGGAACTTTTTATCCAAGTTTAGAAAAAGGAAAGTTTTTGTGGAATTCATGATAACACGGACTAGAGCTTTCTCCCAGAATTAATGGTAACTTGCTGCTTTTCTTCTTGCTGCTGCTACCAAAAGAAAGGCCTCCACTGTTATCAACTGTTGTCTTACCGAACCCACCAGAGGCACACAGATTAGGGTTGCCTGACGACCTTTTTCCCCCAAAAAAGCAAAAAAGAAAAATTTTAAAAAAAATCCACATTTGAGAATACAAAGCAAATAATAAAAGAATAGAGAAAAATATATAATATGCACCAAATTACAAAGGACGCAATTGTTCCCCCAAGAAAAGTCCTGGGTTCGAGTCCTAGCATCCGTGTAGTGTGTGTGAGTTTAATATGATTGTCACCTCTCTCAATAAAAAATGTCCTATAAAAAATACCTGAGCTTATACTTACACTAACTTCAGCTTGTTATTGTTTGAAATTGTGGTTGGTATGGGTCCACTGAGTTTATTGTCAGCCAAATTCCTAATAGATGGACAAATTAATATCTATAAGGTACAAGCTAATGCAACTAGGAGGATCCTTTTTTATTATTAATTTTTTAATTAACTAGTATAGCCGGGAAATTTTTTTAAAATAAAAACAGTATAGCCGGTCGGCTGTACTTTTTTTTTCTTCCATGAAGCTCTAATCGATAGAGTGGTTCTTCTTTATTTTATATTTAAAAAAACAGTACAGCCACACGGCTATACTCCATGTTTTTAATTTTTAAAAAACATGTGTCGAAACGTGACGCCTAATGGTTGGGTTGACACAGTGGGGCACTGTTTTATGGTATAGCCGTGCGGCATAGCAGGGATGTGTTCCTTTTTTTTTTTTTTTAAATTTAAAAAACTGTCTTTAATAAATAGTATAGACGAGCGGCTATAGTCTTTTACATATGTATGCATATATATATATGTTGGTACGTATTTTCCAACAATACATTCGTGTTCTATACACGTATCATGTTTTCTTTAAAAAGCAAACATACAATAGTTGTATTGTACATGTACGTACGTATTTCTAATGACTTATACACCTATTTTCTACAAAATTTACAGTAAAACACACGAAATTCACGTATCATACAAATAATTCTCACATATGTCATAAAAATTATATTAAAATATCATATAGTGGAAGATTAATATATACTTTGGATATGTTGCAAATTAATATCTATAAGGTTGCTAATGCAACTAGGAGGGTCCTTTTTTATTATTAATTTTTTAATTAAATAGTATAGCCGGGCGGCTATACAGGATTTTTTAAATAAAAAAAGTAGAGCCGGCGGCTATACTTGTTTTTGACACATGGCTTTAATCGATAGAGGTTCTTCTTTATATATATAAGGAGTAAAGCCGAATGGCTATACTTTATGTTTTTTATTTTTAAAAAACATGTGTCGACATGTGGCGCCTAATAGTTGGTGGTCTTCTTTTTATATCTAAAAAATAGTATAGCCGTTCGGCTATACGCAGGTTTAAAAAAATTTTAAAAACGTATAGCCGGTCGGCTATACTGTAGTCACACAGTGGGCTGCTCTGTAGAAAATAGTATAGCCGTACGGCTATACGTGATTTTTTTTTTTTCTAATTTTTCCAAAGTAGATATTAATCTTCCACTATATTATATTAAAATATCATATAGTGGAAGATTAATACATACTTTGGATATGTTGCAAATTAATATCTATAAGGTTGCTAATGCAACTAGGAGGGTCCTTTTTTATTATTAATTTTTTAATTAAATAGTATAGCCGGGCGGCTATACAGGATTTTTTAAATAAAAAAAGTAGAGCCGGCGGCTATACTTGTTTTTGACACATGGCTTTAATCGATAGAGGTTCTTCTTTATATATATAAGGAGTAAAGCCGAATGGCTATACTCTATGTTTTTTATTTTTAAAAAACATGTGTCGACATGTGGCGCCTAATAGTTGGGGGTCTTCTTTTTATATCTTAAAAATAGTATAGCCGTTCGGCTATACGCAGGTTTAAAAAAATTTTAAAAACGTATAGCCGGTCGGCTATACTGTAGTCACACAGTGGGCTGCTCTGTAGAAAATAGTATAGCCGTACGGCTATACGTGATTTTTTTTTTTTCTAATTTTTCCAAAGTAGATATTAATCTTCCACTATATTATATTAAAATATCATATAGTGGAAGATTAATACATACTTTGGATATGTTGCAAATTAATATCTATAAGGTTGCTAATGCAACTAGGAGGGTCCTTTTTTATTATTCATTTTTTAATTAAATAGTATAGCCGGGCGGCTATACAGGATTTTTTAAATAAAAAAAAAGTAGAGCCGGCGGCTATACTTGTTTTTGACACGTGGCTTTAATCGATAGAGGTTCTTCTTTATATATATATAAGGAGTAAAGCCGAATGGCTATACTCTATGTTTTTTATTTTTTAAAAACATGTGTCGACATGTGGCTCCTAATGGTTGGGGGTCTTCTTTTTATATCTAAAAATAGTATAGCCGTTCGGCTATACGCAGTTTTTAAAAAATTTTAAAAACGTATAGCCGGTCGGCTATACTGTAGTCACACAGTGGGCTGGGCTGCTCTGTAGAAAATAGTATAGCCATGCGGCTATACGTGATTCTTTTTTTCTTTCTAATTTTTCCAAAGTAGATATTAATCTTCCACTATATGATATTTTAATATATTTTTATAACATATGATATTCTTATTCAATAATATGTGAGAATTATTTGTATAATATGTGAATTTTGTGTGTCTTACTGAAAAGTTTGTAGAAAATATGAGTATAAAACATTAGAAATACATACGTACATATACAATACGACTATTGTATGTTTTCTTTTTAAAGAAAACGTGAGACGTGTATAGAACACGAATGCAACGAGGAGGGTCCTTTTTATTATTAATTATTTAATTAAATAGTATAGCTGGGCAGCTATATCATGATTTTTTTATAAAAAAGTATCGCCAGGCTATACTTATTTTTGACATGTGGCTTTAATCAATAGAGGTTCTTCTGTTTTTTTTTCTTTTTTTAAACAATTTTTAAATTTTTTAAAAAGAAATATGTTGACACGTATGCGTCTAATGGTGGGGGTCATCTTTTTATATTAAAGTATAGCCGCTCGTCTATACCCCTTTTTTTTAATAAATAGAAAATATTATGGCCGTGCCGCTATACCTGAGAAGGAAAAGACACAGACGAAGAGGAAGAAGAAGGAAAAGAAAAGAAAAAAAGAGGCAGATGGGAGACTGAAACAGAAGAAGACGAAAAAAGAAAAAGATAAAAGATACAGAGAATGAGAGATGGAGACAGATGGGGAGAGATGCCTTTTTTTGTTTTGTCAAAGGCATGCGTGTTGGTGGCAAGATAAAGGTTTTTATTTTTATTTTTTACTTCTTATATATTATATATTACTTATAATAATATTTTATTTAGTATGTGTAAATATCAGTGGTTTGGTTTGGTTAAACTGTGGTTTTCAATATCCAGCACTGAGCCTCTCTCTTAAAACATTCTTGTATCCGCCAGTGACTCGCTTGTATGATGGTGGTCTTTTGGGATTTTTCGTGACAATAATTTGATGGTGGGGGTGGTTGATTAGGTGGAGGCTAAGTTGTGGAAACGGACTATTGTTTTTGGATATGTTGAAATTGGTGAAAATTGTGAAAATATCAAATTGATTTTTTTCAAAATTATAACTAAAACTTTGAATCCATCTTACTTTTACCACTAAATGCAAATTAGTTTTTATGAAAATGAAAACAAATAATTACCCAAAAACAGGGCACAAATTTTTTTGAGTGCCAATATGACCTAACATAAGGACATAGTTTTTCAAAAGAGCTGAGTTTGCCCCTCTGCTCTGTCTTGAAGGTGTCCACCACTTGTTTGAGAGAATGCCTGAGCGAACTTTCTGTGTTTGGCTACTATGTGCAGGTGCATTGTGCTTTTAAAAAAAATTGTGTGGCCAAAACAACGTCGTTTTAGACCATGCCTTTAAAAAAAGAAAAAAAAAGGGAATTTGCTTCAATACGATTTTTTATAATAATAAAAGTAGTACAGCCGTGCGGTTATACTACAGTTTTATTATTAAAAATCGTATAGCCGCACGGCTATACTATTTTGACACATGGCTAAATGGGCGCTTGCCACTGTCCTCTCTTGTTTATGTTTTATAAATAGTATAGCCGATCGGCTATACGCGGATATTTTATAATAAAATAGCATAGCCGCTCAGCTATACTAGTTTTGACACGTGGCTAAATGGGCGCCAGTGGTCCTTTTTTTAATAAACAGTATAGCCGCGCCACTATACCCGTATTTTTCAATAATAAAAATCTGTTACATTACAAACACTTGACAACACTGACTAAAGTAAAAACCATCAATAGCTTTCTCTCATTCAGCCACATTCAAGTAAGTTTATTTTTGTTCATTCCGAATGGAAGGAATAGCTACAACGCGTTTCACACTTGTATTTGCTTTGGTGATTATGTCGTTTTTGGCTATGGCGCAACACGTTGTTGAGGGTTCACATATGTCGTTCTCCCGAAGAGTCCAACTGCCATCCGGAAAATTGTGAAGCTTCATGTAAGGATGAACTCAAGGATGATTTCATGAGGTTTGAATGTGTGCCTATTGGTGAAGCAACTGTTTGTGTGTGTTTTAGCAAAAATTACTAGTAATTAACAATACTGATGTTGGCATTGCAAGTGTCTAATGATAATCCATGATGCATTTTTATATGATTGGTGTTGTCGCTTTCTTTATCTTTATTGTTTCACAAATCTTCTTCAATTGCGCCGCTCTCAAAAAGGCACACTAAACTTCCCAAGCTTACAGATTAAACATGAGAAATTTCACCAAAGATTGGCTCCATTTCCTTGAGCCAACTTTACATATTAAACATGACCTTAATGGCATTGCCTCTACCAGCACTCTGGTTTCAAATGCTTTTTCCTCTGACCTTTAAGGTTTTCCTGGGCAAATTCAACCACCATTACATCGCTTTTGGCTAGATTGTTCCAAACACATCTAGATTGGTCAAACACATTGACTTCAGGAATTATCCTGTGTATCTAATCCTAAACACATTTACTCATGCCTTCTTATTTCTTATGCATACATATCGTTATATCTTAGTTCATTAAATATAATAGAAGTGGCCACCACTATCTTGACAAAACTGAAATTAAACTGCAAATTTTGAAAGCTGAAATTAAACTGTGACATTGCTAATTAGAAAACTGAAATTAAACTGTAAATACGGATATCATCAAAAGAGAAAAGAAATACGGAAATTAGAAAACTGAACACTGAAGAAAATTAGAAAAGAACTAACTGATATATTCAATAATGAAAAAAAGAGAGAAAGAAGGGGGGCATGGTAAAAGTTTGCTTGTAAACTAGAGATTCTCCTATAAACTATAGGCAACAGGCCTTACTGAAAATAAATAACTGTTCAAATATATCTCAACACTAAACGATGAGGACGGAACTGTTTAGAAACAGGAAAGTTTTTGTGGAATTCATAATAACACTGACTTGAGCTTTCTCGAGGAAACCAGTTGGGGGAGGTTCGAGCGCCCTTTTACTCAGAGATGCTGAAGATGATGATACGGACTACAACTGCGGCTACTTCTTCTTCTTATTGCTGGAGCAGCAGAGGTATGAATTGTCTTCACTCTAACTCCACGTTTCTCGTTTTCGTCAACAATTACTTTGCTTTATTTCACTCTCAACCTTCGAAACCGATCAAATCTACAAGAACCCAACTAGAGCAGCAAAAAAGAGACTTGCCCAAAATCACAAATGTTGAGGATGCCTTCAATGTGTTCGATAGAATGCTTCAAATGCGCCCTCTGCCCTCTGTTGTCCGTTTCAATAAAATCTTGGGTCAAGTTGCAAAATTGAAACATTACTCGGCCGTCATCTCATTGCATAACCAAATGGGTGTGTCGAGAATTGGACATAATGTTTATACCCTAACCATTCTCATAAATTGTTATTGTCATCTAAACCAAATGGGGTTTAGTTTATCTGTATTGGGAAAATTCTTCAAACTTGGTCTTGAACCAGATGTCTTTACCTTCACCACTCTAATCAACGGCTTTCTTCTCGAGAATAGAGTGGCGGAGGCGGCTGGAATTTTCAACAAAATGATGAGGGAAGGTAATTGTCAGCCTAATGTGGTTACTTTTGGCACAATAATAAGGGGCTTTTGCATGAAAGGTAACAATAGGGCTGCTATTCAGTTGCTTAGGAAGATGGAGGAAGGAGCTTGCAAGCCTGACCTAGTTGTCTATAGCACAATCATCGACAGTCTTTGTAAGGATACACTAGTTGATGATGCATTAAACCTCTTCTCAGAAATGATTTGCAAGGGTATTGCTCCAAATGTCATTACCTACAACTCTTTGATGAATGGAGTTTGCAAATTAGGCGAGTGGAAAGAAGCTGCAAGGTTGTTGAATGAAATGGGAGTAAAAATATCTATCCAAATGTTCACACGTTTAGTGTCTTGATAGACACACTTTGTAAGGAGGGGATGGTTGGGGAAGCAGAAGGCGTGGTCGAAATGATGATTGAAAGAGATATTGAACCTAATACTGTTACATACACTTCACTTATGGATGGTTTCTGTTTGCGAGGAGAAATGAGCAAGGCTAGAAAAGTTTTTAAACTAATGCTTAGCAAGGGCTCGATGGTTAACGTTGTTAGTTACAACACATTGATAAATGGATATTGTAAGCATAAGATGATGGATGAGGCCATGATGCTACTTCGGGAAATGACTTGTAAGGGACTGGTTCCAGATATCGTTACTTATAACACTCTTGTCGACGGTTGTTGCAAAGTGGGGAAATTAGATGATGCACAACAGTTGTTCTCAGAGATGCAAGCTTGTGGCCAACTTCCAATTGTTCAAACTTATGCTATTCTACTGGATGGCCTGTGTAAAAACCGACAACTTTCTACAGCAATCCAACTGTTTAAAGAGATGGAAGGCAAGAAGTTGGATGCAGATATTGTGATTTACAATATTCTTATTGAAGGTTTGTGCCTAGCTGGGAAAATTGAATCTGCGAGGGTTCTCTTTCGTGGGTTATCATCAAAAGGACTCCGACCAAATGTGAGGACATATACCATAATGATTAATGGACTCTGTATTGGGGGCCGAACAAGTGAAGCAGAAAAGCTGCTTACTGAAATGGAAGAGAAAGGTTGTCCTCCAGATGATTGTACGTATAACATAATTATTCGAGGGTTTATCAATAACAATGAGACAGTAAGGTTGACAGGACTTATTCAACAAATGGTGGAGAAGGGTTTCTCAGCAGATGCATGGACTACAGAATTGATAGTTGATTTATTATCCAAAGGTAAAGTAGATCTCGCATTGTTGCCATTGAAGAAAAGAGAATTGTGAAGTTAACTGTCCTCTTTGAAAGTTGAAACAGATCATCTGATTATCATGGCAAACATTGAAATTGCAATTGGGAAGAATAATTGTCCATAAATTCCAGTTCGAATTAGCTCAACAGCCTGAAATATTGCATAAGACTGTCGCAGATGCAGTGACACAACAGGAGCAGCAATTGAAAGATATGGAGGAGGATATGCAGTCCTTTGTATCTACCAAGGCAGATGTGCTCTATACAACCTAATTATTTGGCATGCTTTGGAAGGCTACTGAAGAACTTTGAAGAAGACTGGGAAAGCTTAATAACATGTATGGTTCTAGTATTAAAGCTCTGGATGGCATACTTGGGGACCTTAAAAGAAATTCTCAGATAACTTTTTGTCATCTAAATTCAGAAGTTTCTAGCGATTCTTCTGCTCTGGTAGATGGAATCATGGAAGTATTAGTTTACTGCTTTTTCAGTCTTCACGTTTCTTCTTGCTGTCTCTGTATTTGACTTTATTTCATTTGATTTCAAAGGAATCGCTTCAGAAGCTGATGCATTACTCTCAAAGTAGGCTCGTAATATATTGTTGCTTTCATGGTTACTTGTTTTATTGTGGGAGCAAAAATTAAGACCCAAGTAACAAAGGCCTAAATTTTAGGGAGTTAAGGGAATCAAATAACATGATATCCACTACCATAGAATATGGAGAAAAATAAGAGATATGGGATTTGCAGTCCTAGGGTTCATTACCTATAAAAGGCCAATTAATCCCCCAGCAAAAAACAAAGGGTGGTATAATTGATTCTACTGCAATATTCATGAACGAGCACTGACTTGAGCGTTGGAGTTTTTTCTTGCAGGTACCCCCTTCCTCCCTCATTGGCGGCAAGGGAAGGGTGTCCGGTTTCTCAACATGGAATACAAAATCACTTGTTAAAAGACCCGAAATATCAGTTTCTTCAAATGTAAAATTCAATCATGACTTTTTGGTGTAAAAAATTTGGTCTTCAATTTTGTATAGGCCCATGCTGGAGCCAATTTCTAAAGTTACAGCAGACTTCTTCAACACTCTGGCATGCATGCATTAAAGCCCATTTATTAAATTATATTTGTTCTAGAAAACAATGATACATAATATTAGAAGAATTATATCTTAAATTCAAGTTTATTTCTTTTGTCTAATAATATACTAGCCTCTCTGCGCCTGCGAGATGCTTTTTTTTTCTTCTATATTTTAAATTTATTTTAGAATTAAAAAAGATAATGGGTAGTTATGTTCCATAAAAATATGATCTATTATCTGATTTTTCTTTTAATTTTAAATTTTTTAATATGAAAAAGTGTGAATTTACTATATTTTCCTCATTTCATTAATAAATTCAATTCTTAATGTTTGCATTTTGAATCATTTCAATTCTTAATGTTTGTATTTTCTGGCATTTTGAATATTTCACAATTCTCTGTCTTTTGCTTTATATCTTGTCTAAATGGGTGCAGTGGGTCCCTTTTTGTAATAAACAGTATGGCGCGCCACTATACTCGTATTTTTCAATAATAAAAACCTGTTACATTACAAACACTTGACAACACTGACAAAACTGAAATTAAACTTTAAATTTTGAAAGCTGAAATTAAACTGTAACATTAATAATTAGAAAACTGAAATTAAACTGTAAATACGGAAATTATCAAAAGAGAAAAGAAAATTTAGAAAAGAACTAACTGATATATTCAATAATGAAAAAAAAAGAAAGAAGGGGATTCTCCTATTTATATTCAATAACTGTTAAAATAAATCTTAACACAAAACGATGAGGTACGGAACTTTTTATCCAAGTTTAGAAAAAGGACTTGAGCTTTCTCGAGGAAACCAGTTGGAGGGAGGTTTGAGCGCCGTTTTACTCAGAGATGCTGAAGATGATGATACGGACTACAACTGCTGCTACTTCTTCTTCTTCTTATTGCTGGAGCAGCAGAGGTATGAATTGTCTTCACTCTAACTCCACTTTTCTCGTTTTCGTCAACAATTACTTTGCTTTCTTTCACTCTCAACCTTCGAAACCGATCAAATCTACGAGAACCCAACTAGAGCAGCCAAAAAGAGACTTACCCAAAATCACAAATGTTGAGGATGCCTTCAATGTGTTCGATAGAATGCTTCAAATGCGCCCTCTGCCTTCTGTTGTCCGTTTCAATAAAATCTTGGGTCAAGTTGCAAAATTGAAACATTACTCGGCCGTCATCTCATTGTATAACCAAATGGGTGTGTCGAGAGTTGGACATGATGTTTGTACCCTAACCATTCTCATAAATTCTTATTGTCATCTAAACCAAATGGGGTTTAGTTTATCTGTATTGGGAAAATTCTTCAAACTTGGTCTTGAACCAGATGTCTTTACCTTCACCACTCTGATCAACGGCTTTCTTATCAAGAATAGAGTGGCGGAGGCGGCAGGAATTTTCAACAAAATGATGAGGGGAGGTAATTGTCAGCCTGATGCTGTTACTTATGGCACGCTAGTAAAGGCCTTTTGCATGAAAGGTAACAATAGGGCTGCTATTCAGTTGCTTAGGAAGATGGAGGAAGGAGCTTGCAAGCCTAACCTAGTTGTCTATAGCACAATCATCGACAGTCTTTGCAAGGGTACACTAGTTGATGATGCATTAAACCTCTTCTCAGAAATGATTTGCAGGGGTATTGCTCCAAATGTCATTACCTATAACTCTTTGATGAATGGAGTTTGCAAATTAGGCGAGTGGAAAGAAGCTGCAAGGTTGTTGAATGAAATGGTGAGTAAAAATATCTATCCAAATGTTCGCACATTTAGTGTCTTAATAGACACACTTTGTAAGGAGGGGATGGTTGGGGAAGCAGAAGGCGTGGTCGAAATGATGATTGAAAGAGATATTGAACCTAATACCGTTACATACACTTCACTTATGGATGGTTTCTGTTTGCGAGGAGAAATGGGCAAGGCGAAAAAGATTTTTGGACTAATGCTTAGCAAGGGCTCGATGGTTAATGTTGTTAGTTACAGCACATTGATAAATGGATATTGTAAGCATAAAATGATGGATGAGGCCATGACGCTTCTTCGGGAAATGTCTCGTAAGGGACTAGTTCCAAATACTGTTACTTATAACACTCTTGTGGATGGTTGTTGCAAAGTGGGGAAATTAGGTGATGCACAAAAGTTGTTCTCTGAGATGCAAGCTTGTGGCCAACTTCCAAATGTTCAAACATTATGCTATTCTACTGGATGGCCTGTGTAAAAACCGAAAACTTTCTACCGCAATCCAACTGTTTAAAGAGATGGAAGGCAAGAAGTTGGATGTAAATATTGTGATTTACACTATTCTTATTGAAGGTTTGTGCATAGCTGAAAAAATTGAATCTGCAAGGGAACTCTTTTGTGGTTTATCATCAAGAGGGCTTCAACCGGATGTAAGGACATATACCATAATGATTAATGGACTCTGTATTGGGGGCCGAACAAGTGAAGCAGAAAAGCTGCTTACTGAAATGGAAGAGAAAGGTTGTCCTCCAAATGATTGTACGTATAACGTAATTATTCGAGGGTTTATCAATAACAATGAGACAGTAAGGGTGAGAGGACTTATTCAACAAATGGTGGAGAAGGGTTTCTCGGCAGATGCATGGACTACAGAATTGATAGTTGATCTATTGGGTAAAGATAAAGTAGATCCTGCATTGTTGCCATTGATGCAAATAAAGAATTATGAGCTGAATTTGCCTCAGTTAAAGTTGAACAGATCTTCTGACCATCCCAATAAACATTGAAGCTCTTCCACCTCTGGCAACCATGGATGTGTTATATCTGTTATCTCTTAATCCATCATGTGACAATGTCGAGTAGTAGATATAACTTTTCCGATAATCGTAACATCTTTGAAACAATTGGCTTTTTTTTTTTTTTTTTTGTACGCGGTCTTTTTTAGTTTCTTTCACACAAACATTGTGCAATTGACTGACTCTGCATGTTTTTGTTATTTTGCGGTATACAGACTTGGTTATATAAAGACATCATTGGGGGATATCCTGTGATCATGATAGAGAAATTTCAATGTTACGCTTTTAAGACTGTTAAACTTATTAGAGAGAAGCAGGGTATTTGGACTGATATAATCAGATTTTTCAGCTGACCAAGACTTTGCAGTTTCTGCAAAAACCAACCAGCCTTTGATTAAGGGGCCTTCTACAACTTCTTGCAATTTATTTGATTTGTAATAATTTTGTGATGGACATGATGAGAGCAACGTTCGGAAATTCTAGCATCGTGCTTGCAGCTTGTGAAATGCAAATTTATTTGATAGTTCTTGTGGATCATGGGGGGAAAACATATTTAAGAAATATCAAACACAACTAATCATGAATACAATTTTGGCTCAATAACTTGAGCAACTCAATACTGTAGTGGCCTTTCTTCAACCTGTTGATTTCTTATTTGCTCAGGTGTTCCTTGCTCCGGTGTTCCTCGGTCTTCATCATTGCCTGCCTGCAAACTGATTCATCATAACTTCTCCAAATTTACCCAACATCTGTGGGTTCATTGGTGCTCCTTGTGGTGGTAGGCCATTAGGCATATTGGCCCCACCGTTTTGTCCTAAGATGCACAAAAATATGTGTCACAATACCAAACATTACTGAGAAAAATGTGGACGGAAACTAAACTGTAACGTGATAAGTTGAATGACATGCGCGGTCTAGTTAAAAATAACGTGTTACAAAAGCTATGCAAATACACATGCAATTTAATAGAGATTATAGGTTGTGTGCTGACCTGCATTGGTTGCTGCTGTGGCAGCTGCTCTTCTCCTTTTACTTTGGCTCATAGCACAGACAAAGATCACCACAATAACCCAGAAAACAAAGAAAACCGGAATTGCAATTCCAAGAATTAACCGAGTCTCCCTTTCATCTCTCCCTCTGCAACTCAAGTCCCTCTTTTCTTTCGCATCTCTCCCTCTATTTCTCTCTCTTCTAACCGAGTCTCCCTTTCATCTCTCCCTCTCTTCCCCTGGAACTCAAATCCCCTTTCTTTCTCTCTCTTCTCAGCTAGTCTCCCTTTCAGCTCTTCCTTTCTTCCCCTGGAGCTCAAATCCCTTTTTCTTTTCATCTCTTCCTCTCTTCCCCTCGAACTCAAATCCCCTTTCTTTCTCTCTCCTCTCACTGATGCTCTCTCTCTTTTTGCGTCGTCAATATTGGAGCCACACCTCAAATATTTATTTCGTTTCATGTGTAATGCTATTTTCTTTGAAGAGGGTTAAAAATTCTCCTTTTCTTCATTTTTAGTATTGCGTTATGATTGGTTAAATTATTCTTTGAATTTCTTCTGTGATATATGGTTTAATCGTTGGTGATCCTTAGCGGTTAACATGGAGTTAATTTCAACCTTCAGATTCTAACAATCGTAGCCCCCAAAAAAGCCCCAAAAGCACACCAAGTATTAACCTACTGCATGCAATTTAGCCACAAAGCCAAGCCTCCTGCTCTAATCCTTCTGCCTGGCCTGTTAGTCGAACCATCAAGCCTGAATCTAAACAGGGCTTCTTGGAACCAACAACATGAGCAGTAGAACTCATTTGATAACACTCTCAGCCAAATGTTTTGGTCTCATTTTGAATTGATTAATCATCTTTGCACCAAAATGAGAAGTTCGAGTTTTATTCATTGACCTTTAGATTATCTAAACTTTTATCTTAATTGTACTAATATATGCAATTTGAAATGATTTTAGATGACCTATCAGTTGTTAAGGATTAATGTCAAAAGGAAACTGTATTTTGTTTACAATGGAAAGTTCTCACACTAGGATATCCGGCAAGGTTAGCAAATAGAAGCAAAAAATACAAATATTGAGAAAATCTAATTGAAGACTATGACAAGAAAAAATGGAAAAAAAAAAAAAGGAACTGATCTATCTTCATTCTTTGGGCACACAAGATCAATCAGAGAAGGGGTGTTGTTTTACAAAAGATTAGTAAAATAAATAATAATAAAAAAACTCAGTCCAGCCCCCTTTTCTCCTATTTCCCTTCCTCCAAAAACTTCGATGCACATCCCCACCCCTTCCGCCACCACCTCCCCATTTCATACTGTAGATCACCACTCATATCCCCTAACCACCTCATCTCCCAAATCCCAGATCCAAACTCTCTCTCTCTCTCTCTCCAGCTACAGTCCCAATCTTTATATCCTAGCTTTACAACCCACACCAGATTCGAGCCCCACCTCCGTCAGTCTCCCCAATGCCTTATCTATCTCTCTTTGCAACCCCCACGACCACACATTCTGAGATGACGAAGACAACGGCTATGAAGATGATGGTGACAACGACGATCACATTTCCCAATACAATCACAGACAAATCTGGGATTGGTTGTTAATCACATACATGAATTTTTAGAATAATTGTGGTTAATTAAATCTGGGTGGGGGAAGAAATCTAGGGTTGAAGAAATTTGGGGGAAAGAAATTGGGAGGAAGGGAGAAGAAATCAGGAGAGAGAATCTAGGTAGGTTTTTAATTTTAATTTTTTAATTTTTAATTTAATATGTTTAATTTATTACAATAATTTTAATTTTAATTTTTTTATTAATTTTTTGTCCACCTGTAAGTCCACCTAATTAAAAAAATAGAACTCACATTTGCCACGTAGCAGATAGCGGATTTCTGATGGACTCGCTAACGGAGCGATTGTAGGTTTTCCGCGACGTTGAGTATGTCTAAATGTCCTCAAAATCGGGTATGGACTAGTAAATGACCTTATAGGTTGGGTTTACTGTAGTTTACCCAATAAAAAAGAAGTAATTTTTATCGTTCACAGCCAAAATTTAGCCTATAAATTCATAAATGCCAGTTTTTATAAAAGCTTTTAATATAGTTAAAATCGTACTTAAATAGACACAAATACCTTCAAAATTAAAAATTAAATAAACCTATAAATATTGTGCAATTCCACCATGACAACCCACCAAGTTGCATCAACCACAAAAGAACATAAAGAAGAATATTGGAGGATCTTCCGATGGCATTAACAATATCGCAGATGCAAAAGCATCACCACTCGCTGAAGCCCAAGAGTATCCATACCAATCCCTGAATGCTGAATGAATTTAGAATAAATAAATTAAAATTTGATTTTTTCAGTTTGCACGCATGTCTACATATTACATGCACGCCCTAAAAGAGGTTTGACATAACCTCAAAGTAGGTATGAGATGACTCGACCACAAGAGATCAAAACGTTGGAAGCAAATTTCAAATCAATCGTACTTTATTAATTATATACAGTCTACGCGTGCAAGCAATTTTGGGTTTTCTTTCTTTTCGGAAGATCAATCCATCTCTCAAGGGTTCTCAGATTGTTTCAAAATCTCCCCAACAAACAATTTACGTTAACTTTAGGGTATTTGAGTCTATTCATTTGAGTTTTTTTATTATATTTGTAAGTTTTTGGAAAAAACTGAAATTTACAATAAAAATTGTTCTTTCTAAGTCATCCTATTTCTTTGACTCTCAAACCTTAATTCATGTAATCTTGTCTTATAGATCTTGGCAAAAACAAAAGAAAAAGAAAATCTTGTTATATAAATCTTGCCCAAATTTTTTTATGTCATATGAATTTCAATTTTCACTTAAATTATTAAAGAATATTTTTTTTGAAAAAATAGTCTGATCTATTATAATTCAACGGAGCACCAAACACAAAATGCCTTATAATATTATGGTTAAACAGTCAATACTCTCCGAAAAGAAATTAGTCAGATGCAGTCAAACGTACCAAACTCACGCTTTGTGTGATTTTGCTCTCTAAGTTAGATATTGTACGCAAATTTTGGAATTTAAAGACATAATTGTAATAACTAAAAAATTAGGTGAAACCTTAAGGATGTGTTTGGTTCTATTTAAAAATTTATGGATTAAGAATTAACTTATCTTGCCATTACTCGAAAAAGCATTGCATATGTTTGTAATGTGAATTTCAGTCACATTACCACAGGGAGGAACAATGAGGTCGGTCGGTAGCCTCCAGGGGTTCCAAATTTGATCATAGTCCATTTATTTTGAGGATAAGCTCCTTTTTAGTTTTACGGAGTCAATTTTATTCCAAAAAATATATATAATGAAATTCATCACATTATGAAAGACGCACTCAGCAAGGTTAAGGTTCAAAATTTTAAGGCTGCTTAATTATTTAATTGAAAATCAAGCAAATTTTGGGCTTATCCACTTTTTTTAGAATCGCATAAATGGACTTTTACTGTTTCAGGCCTAATTTGCATACTCTGAGTTCAAAAGTCAGCCTAACACTGACAAAATTATGGGAGGGTATTCAAGACTTGTGTTCTTGACTTTTAGACTAAAGGTCAAGGATTGTCTTAATAAATTAAAAGTTTTGCTAATTCCACCGCAAATAAATGAATTCAAATCCCACAATGATGAGGTGGGTGGGAAAATAAGATACGTGAGTGAAAATAGCAGCACTCTAAATAAATCGCTAAACACAATTTTTTTTGGATGCTTAATTCCATGCCAAAATCCAGGCATTTTGCACAGCCCTATAAGACGAGAGTTGAAAAAGAAACGTGAGAATGAGATCATATGCTGGCAATTGGCATATATATGTAGATTTTCATGTCTTATTCAAATCTCCGTTTGTTTTTGTTTTTCTGCTTTGGCCAATTGTGTATTGCCACGTCCCTCCCTTCTCTAGATATTTTATGTTATTAGTTTTTTGGGTTTTTGTTTTGTGTGTGTGACTTTGGTGGGTTTAAGAAAGTTCAGCAAATAGACGGCAGGTTTACATTTGCCAACCGATGGAAGCACCTCCACTGCTGCACTCTCCGTGGCCTTCCCACTTGCCAATTGCCCCCACAAAGACTTTCTTTCCCTTCTTTTTTAATAAATAAGCAATCTTTTTTTCTTTTGTAAGAATTGACATTGAAACCAGTGATTAATGCGAAACGATGCCTCGTAAATTTTTCATTCATCAACGGTTAGAAATTATTTACACAATTTATGAAGGATGATGGATTATACATAACACACATTTCAAGATGAAAGACAACATACAGTTAATTCAAATTATTTATTTACAAATTAAGATAAAAAGAAGGAACCACAAACTCATAAGTGTTAAGCTCAAGCTCCTAATTACGAGCAAATCACACTTTTCCTTGTCGAGAGTATAGAACACTTAAATTTATCTAATACGTGTAATTTACGTGATAATGATAACTTTTCATATTGTTTAAACTTGGATTTTGTTCAACATCAACATGTCCCACATAAGAAGATATAACCCCGTCTTCCATGGCGGCAATTGAACCTGTTTTTTTTGGGTGACAAGCAAATGAAACTTGTTGATGCTGAAGAGGTCTACCCGTTATTTTGACTTTTTTTCCTTCTATGGCTACAGATTATTTGATTTTTTTTTTCTAATTTGTTTATGTTATTAATAATTGAAGAAACATGCTTGCATTATTCCATACCTTCTCCCATTTTAGATAGAATAAGAGTAATTTCGTTTGGAATGAATTGAGAAAGTTGTAATTTAACTAATAAAAATAAAAATAGAAGGCTTAAATTGAATACAAATTTATAAATAAACCCAATCTTAGACATGATTTATAATAAAACTCAAACACTATTTAAACATAGAAACACACCCAAAATCAACCTCAAAGTCAACAATTGTATATTTTTTGGGTGTGTTTACGTGGGTGAATTGGAGTTTGGACCATGGAGCGAGGAAGCCACCACCACTGTAGTGGGAACCCATTAGGAAATTTACAACATTTTGACATCAAGTAAGATGGCATTGGCAAATGCAATACTTCACAATCGGTGACCATATTTCTTTGGTTTTTTCCCACCTAAAAATAGGGTCACTAGTTTTTAAAAAATAAAAAATTAATGACATCAATTTCCATTTCTTGTTAGATCTACTTTATGGTATGATTATTTTAAAAAGTCGAGCACTTCTCGTCCATAATTAGACATTAGGTATACACCTACATGTGTATAATTTTAGGAGTGTTATTTGGAAAGTGTAAATGACTCTAATTTATAAGGAGAAGTCGTACTAACATAAATAATCGAGCACACTGCGTTACCAATTTTATTTTATTACCACGTATTTATTTTATTTATTTAATATTTTATTCTAATTCAAAAAGAATTTATTGAATTTATGATATAAAGTTTTAAAATAAAAGAAAAACAGTCGTAGAGTAAATATCCGTCTGTTATGAACTTATGACTCATTGCCAAAAATAATCCTATCATAAAATATAGAAACAAAAGACTCCTTATATTATTTTTCTTCTGTTTTTTCGGACGGATATTTTTCTTTTCAGTTGCGTTGCATCTTCTCTTGTCCTTTTTATCCCTGGAATTTACTTTCCCATCAAGGGTATAGATTGTATCACTCGAGTCTCTCTCTACCAAAACAAAGTCAGCCCTCAGAACACACAGCTGGTTTGTAATTTATTTTATTAGCACTCATTTCGCCACAAATTTTCCGTTTCTAATTTGATTGGTATCGTTTTCGTTAGTTTAATGCATAAAAGAATCTTTGAACCTGTCAGTATCCATCTAAGGTTGTCATCTAGTTCAAACCAGCTTGTGTTTTGCCAGATTTGCACACAGTAACTGTTTTCCTCTATTTTGCATAATAGAGAAAAAACTGTTCTTGAACTCTGATAGAAGGGTTCATCAGATTTGTTTTTGCTTTGTGCTCAGGAATTGCACATCGCTCACTTGATCTTAAAGGTGACATCTTTTCACTTCCTCAGTCAATTCTCTTCCTGGGTTTTCATTTAATTTCTGGTTTTTTATTAGTGGAATCTCTATATTGCTTTTCCTGTTTAAGAACCCAGATCATTTTGGTCCCAAATAAGCTCAACCAAACCTAATCTCTTGGTTCCTCAGTAAATTTCCCAACTTTTTGATGATGGGTTATAGGAAATTTGATATGTTCATCTGGGTTTTATCAGTCTTGTGTTTGGGATGGTTGTGTAGTGGATTTAATCCTGCTGACAATTACCTTATAGACTGTGGATCGCCTGCCAATACTTCAGTGGGTGACCGTGTCTATGTAGCAGATAATTTGGCTTCAAAATTTCTTTCAACCCCAAAAGATGTTGTTGCCAATATTTCTTTGAAATCAATCACTTCCTTTGATGATTCGCCACTGTATCAAACGGCAAGAATCTTTACTGAATCCTCAAAGTACACCTTTTCCATAAGCCAGAGTGGGAGACACTGGATCCGCCTTTACTTCTATCCATTTGTTTTTGGTGGTTACGATTTGAGCAAAGCGAAGTTCTCTGTTTCCACCCAAAACCATGTTCTCCTTGGTGATTTCAGTGTTCAAAACGCTTCTCTTGTCAAAGAATTTTCAGTAAATGTAACTTCAGATAGCCTTGTTATTACCTTCACCCCTTCCAAGAATTCATTTGCATTCTTAAATGCCATAGAAGTTGTTTCAGTCCCCGACCAACTGATCACTGATGATGCCTACACTGGGTCAGTGAAATTCCAGGGTTTGACGACTCAGGCTTTGGAGACATCTTGGAGGGTGAATATGGGTGGACCAACAGTGTCCTTTGAGAATGATACCCTCTGGAGAACTTGGGTTCCTGATCAAAGTTTTCTAGTAAATGCGAACCTTGCCAAAGATGTCTCAAATATTGCAGCTGTTAACTATGATGTGGGTTCGGCATTGGCAACCAAGGATATTGCTCCACAAACTGTCTATGGAACCCTCACTGAGATGAAATCCGCGGATGATCCCAACAGCAATTTCAATGTGAGCTGGGAGTTCACAGTGGATCCAGGATTTCAGTACCTTGTTCGGTTTCACTTTTGTGATGTAGTAAGTAAATCTCTCTATCAGCTGTACTTCAATGTATATCTTGACTCTTTGATTGTTGCTCGAGATCTTGATCTGAGTACTTTAGCAACTAATAAGTTGGCTGTGCCATATTATATGGATTATGTCACAACATCTGCTGCTGTCAGCAATAAGCTCCGTATTAGTATTGGCCCTTCCCCTTTAAATAATGCTTATCCCAATGCCATTCTAAATGGGCTTGAGATTATGAAAATGAACAATTCAGCAGGCAGCCTCAGTGGAGCAAACTCTCTAGTTCCTTCTTCAAATTCAAGTTCAAAAGGTAACGTCGGAGTAATAGTTGGTGCCAGCGTTGGGTCATTTATTGCAGTGGTATTGGCTGCGATTCTCTTTGTTTTTTGCAGAAGAAGGAAAAGACTGGCAGACCAGGGCCATTCTAAGACATGGCTTCCCTTTTCCATTAATGGAACCAATTCTCACACCATGGGAAGTAAATACTCATATGGAACAACTGCTAGTGCTGCTTCTAACTATAGCTATCGTTTTCCTTTTGGGGTTGTACAAGAGGCTACAAATAACTTTGATGAGAGTTGGGTTATTGGAATCGGTGGTTTTGGGAAGGTATACAAAGGAGTCTTAAATGATGGAACTAAAGTGGCTGTCAAGAGGGGAAATCCACGGTCTCAACAGGGACTTGCAGAGTTCAGGACTGAAATTGAGATGCTATCTCAATTCCGTCACCGCCATCTTGTCTCATTGATTGGGTATTGTGATGACAAGAGTGAGATGATTCTGATATATGAATATATGGAGAACGGAACCTTGAAGAGTCATCTCTATGGCTCAGGTCACCCCAGCTTAAGTTGGAAGCAAAGGCTTGAAGTATGCATTGGATCAGCTAGAGGACTTCACTACCTTCACACTGGCTATGCAAAAGCAGTTATTCATCGTGATGTGAAATCTGCAAATATCTTGCTTGATGAAAACCTCATGGCCAAGGTTGCTGATTTTGGGCTTTCCAAGACGGGGCCTGAAATCGATCAAACCCATGTCAGTACAGCAGTGAAAGGGAGTTTTGGATACCTTGATCCTGAATATTTTAGAAGGCAACAACTGACAGAGAAATCAGATGTGTATTCATTTGGGGTGGTTTTGTTTGAGGTCCTTTGTGCAAGACCTGTTATAGATCCGTCCCTTCCAAGGGAAATGGTGAACTTGGCTGAATGGGCAATGAAATGGCAGAAGAAGGGGCAGTTGGAGCAAATAATAGATTCTACCCTTGCAGGAAAAATCAGACCAGATTCTCTCAGGAAATTTGGAGAAACCGCTGAGAAATGCTTGGCTGACTATGGTGTTGACAGGCCCTCCATGGGAGATGTGTTGTGGAATCTAGAGTATGCCCTTCAACTTCAAGAGGCAGAAATTCCAGGTGATGCTGAAGAAAATAGTACCAATATGATTGGCGAGCTATCCCCGCAAGTCAACAACTTCAATAATGTTGACGCAAATGATTCTGCTGCACAGTTTGAAGTCTCAAGTGTGGATGATCTTTCAGGTGTTTCTATGAGTAGAGTATTCTCACAGCTGGTGAAATCTGAGGGTAGGTGATTTTCTGAGAGAGTTCTATAAGTTTTAGCTTCTCTTCTGGTAACACTTATTTTGTGGAGTTTCCTGATGAAACTTGATGAAGCATTCTGAGTTATCCTTGTGTACAGAAGGGGTGGTGGTTTGAGTGTGTTTTTTAGATTCATAAGGATTTTTATGTAACGTGTTTATTTCTTATTGATATTCCACACCATATGAAGCAAAAGTTCGGGGGTGGGATGGTTTTTGTACGCTCTCCTTCTCACAGCTATCTATCACGAGGCATTCGTATGATGAGGTGATTGTGAGAGGAAGGCGTATACGTGTCCCACTCAAGACTTTCTCCATATGAAAGCTGGTAAAAGGTTTATTTAAATCTTTACTACTGTACTGTCTGTTGGTATTTTAGTGTCATGAGTGATTCGCACAGGATGTTTGGTTGATAAGTGGAGAAAGGAAAATGGAATACCAGAACCAACGACAAAATGGAAACTAAAATAAAGTAAGAGAAAGTAGCTTCAGTTTTTCTAGCTGAAATAATCAAAACTGTCCATTTGTTTGGATGAAAGAATTGAAAATTACATAGAATTTCTAAATGATGGAATTTAGATCTTTATCGTTTAAATTTTTGGCAATTAATAATTTTAGTGTTTTGAATTTATGTATGTCAAATTTTGTAAATGACATAAATTACAATAAAAAACGAATTCATGTTCAATATAAATCATGAAATGACGTCTTTTTTGGCGAAAATTAAATTTGAAAATCTCTTTTGACATGCACAGTTTACATCAAGCAATCTATAGACGGGACACTTATCGCAATTCCAAAAATATTCACACTTTAAGTATCTCAAATGTGCCTTTTTAGTAGTTTGTTCTTAAAGAATGGGCCTTTTGTAAACTTTAATTTTCGTGATTACCAATCCTTAAACTTTGTTTAGTGGGTTTTAATTATTTTTTTGTTGTTGAAAATTTTCCAAATACACACAACATTCAACAACTTGATCAGTGTATCAAGCTCTTCATGTCATAAAAACTTGTATACTATGAGGGTTTGAATTCCTCACTTTCCGTACTCATCAACTAATTCACCAGTGTTAAAGTTTAATTATTTGTTTATAGAATTCGACTTAAAATATATATGCATATCCAGTTCCTTTAAAAAAAAAATTCAAATTCAGTCTTACTCCTAAGTGGATTGATGATAAATTTTTGAAACAGAATCCAAACATTTAAAAAGAAAAAGAAAACCAGTCATAGAAAATTTGTTGAAGCAAGTTTAGAAAGTTCTAAGAAATTTAAACCAACAAAATATGTTATTAGTGGCCCATGCAGGGCTCGAACTTGCGACCTTCGCGTTATTAGCACGACGCTCTAACCAACTGAGCTAATAGGCCAATTGATCTTTCCTAATTCCAATATTTTTTTTTAAATTATAGACTCTCTTTGATACATAGATCTCATTTAAGAATTTTTCATGTCTCCACTCCACCATGAAGAATCATTTTTTTTTTTCTTCTTCTGCGTAAATTTTGTGTGAATATGAACTTACTAGTTCATTCATTTGGGTAATTATTGGGAAAAAAGAAAGAAGAAAAAAGGAACTGAATAAATTATTATCACAACTACGGAGAGAGGAGAGAAAATATTCGGAGAGAAAACTTTAAAAAAGACTCCTAAGAAGAAAGAAACATTTCTATCCAAAGTTATATCTAGCATGCGTGGATAAGGTATTGTAATAAGGATGCTTCATCCCTACATTGTTTTGTTTTGTTTTGTTGGCATGTTGTCAATTAATATTAGCATTTCATTGAAACCCACCCGCATAAACAAGTTGACCGAAAATTGAGTCGTTTTTTCCAAGTCGTGTAAAATTGCCACACTCTAGGTTCTCCTCCTTCTCGATATGGTGCCAACAAATGATCCATTGATGAAAACGAAATAACAAGTTGAAGGAAAAGTTTAGACATGAAGAACACATAAATTAAAAATAATAAGGTTGTGATCAATTTCAATGAGAATTTATGTGAATAAAGGACATTTGGATAGCTAAAGTTGCAAATGAGGACTAGAACAAGAGAAACCCATGAAGAGAGAGAAACAAGGGACTACAACCCAGAAAAGAATATCAGAATTGCAACCCATCAAACACGAGAAAACAATAAATAGAAGAGTTCATGAGAGTTGGGAAATGAGGAAAATGAATTTAAAACATTATCACTCTCTAAGTCGTAGAATTTGTTGATAATTAAGATTCAATTCAATTTTGATTTTGGTGCCTTGCATGTAGTGCTGTGATCCATTTAATATTTCCATGTTTTAGATTTGAAGGACCACTAGTTATTGATTATGTTTCTCTTTGTTCTTTGAGAAGATAAAAGACTGGCACCACTACCAGGGCCATTGGACTAAGACATGGACTTCTTTGCCAAATGGAACCAAATTCTCACAATGAAAAAAGATACTTATATGAACAAAGTGCTTTAACTATAGCTATCTGGGGTTGTACAAGAGGCTACAAATAGTTTTGATAAGACGGTTGGAAAGGTATACAAGGGAGTCTTAAATGAAGGAAAAAGGTGGCTGTCAAGAGAAGAAGAAGAGTTCAGGACTGAAATTGAGATGCTATCTCACCGTCATCTTGTCTCATTGATTGGGTATTGTGATGACGAGTGAGAGATTCTGATATATGAATATATGGAGAACGGAACCCTGACGAGTCAATGGCTCAGGTCATACAGGAAGCAAATGAAGAGCATTGAGCAGCTAGAGGACTGGATGTGCAATTTGCAAAAAATATCTTGCTTCATGAAAACTTCATGAGGATTTTGGGATTTCCAAAAAATTCAAACCCATGTAAGTACAGCAGTGAAAGGGAGTTTTGGATACCTTGATCCTGAATATTTTAGAAGGCAACAACTGACAGAGAAATCAATGTGTATTCACCTTTGTGCAAGACCTGTTCTAGATCCGTCCCTTCCAATGGAAATGAACTTGGCTCTATGGGCAATGAAATGGCAGAAGAAGGGGCAGTTGGAGCAAATTAGATTCATATAATCAGACCAGATTAGGACATTTAGAAACCGCCGAGAACTTGGCTGAGCTAGGTGTTGAAGGCCCTCCATGGGAGAAATCTAGAGTATGCCCTTCAACTTCAAGAGGCAGAAATTCCAGGTGATTTTTGCCGAAGAAAATAGTACCAATATGAAGCTGTCCCCGCAATCAGCAACTTCAAACGTTGAGGTGATTGTGGGAACTAAGTGTATATGTGCCCCACACACAGGACTTTATCCATATGAAAGCTAGTAAAAGGTTTATTAAATTTTTACCGTCTGTTGGTATTTTAGTGTCATGAGTGATTTGCACAGGAGTGTTTGGTGGATAAGTGGAGAAAGGAGAGCCGGCCTTGGCCCAGGGCCCAATTTTATTTTTTCGAAGCCTATGTATATGTGTATATAAAAATAAATAAATAAATAATAAAAGAGAGAAGCCAAATCAATCAATCTCAATCCCTTTTAATATTCTCACCCATCCCAAGAAAAACGTTGACTTGATTTTGGAAATAGGCTTGGGTTTTTTTTATAAATACATGCTAGTATTGGGTTTATTTATAAATTTGTCTCAATTATTGATCTATTATTATTTATTAATTATATAATATAATATAAAACAACGATAGACAAAACATGGGGAAATCAAGTAATCAACAGACCTTCTTAGCCATAAAAAGAAGAAGAAAAAGCACAACAAAGAAGTTCAAAATGCAAGCAATTTTATATTTTTGGTGATTCTCGTCTTCTCCAACACAAAGTTGGAAAACAAATCATTCACAAATGTAATTTTGATATATAGAATCTAGATGTAATTTTTTGTTTTTGTAAATTGTAATACATATCTTTATTAGCCTTTTTATTATTATTTGATTCAACAGAAAACTTGGTTGAGATTCTTGTTCTTTATAATTACAAGTTTCAAGTTGAAGAAAAAATCCAGGTTTTATTATTCTTTGTTAATTAGTTTTTTTAATTAGTTTTTATTGTGTTGTGTTTATTATAGAAATTAAAAAATGTTTCCTAAGAAACAACTTTCTGGAAATCTCAAATAAAGAAAAAAAAAACAAGAAATTGCTTAAAGTTTAAGAGGATCTTTGAATAAATATTTTGTTAAACAAACCAAAGCTTCACTTGAAAATTTAGATGAAGATTTACCAAATGAATATGAACAACCAATTCAATGGGAAGAATTAGCAGAAAATGAGAATAATGTGAATGAAAAAGTTGGTGATTTAGATGAAAATGAAAATATTGATGAACCTTGCCATGAAAATGAATGTCCTGTAACAAGATTTGATTTGAACATTTATGCTCCACGAGTTTGGGATAGTCTTGATCCATTGTGGATGATGAAAAGAAGATTGATCAAATCAAGAAATGCTTATGGAGATTGGGGAGGAAGCATTTAGACTCAAATATGTGGTTTTTATTTTTGAATGCAATGTTTACAATGAGGCGGGTACTCTTTTTCTTTCGTTTGGAGTTTTGTCCCATTGGGTTTTCCCCAAACAAGGTTTTAATGAGGCACCAAAGTGTTCTTCCGTATCTTTTGTAAATTCTTATAATTTTAATAAAATTAATTAGTTAATAAATATATATTTTTAAATTTTAGTGTTTAATTTTTATAAAAGGGCACACTTGAGAAAATTTGCCATGGGCCTTAGAAAACCCAGGACCAGCACCAAAACCAACGAAAAAATGGAAACTAAAATAAAGTAATAGAGAGTTGCTTTAGTTTTTCTAGCCGAAATGATTAAACCTATCCATTTGTTTGGACAAAGGAATTGAAAATTGCTTTGAAGTATTAAATGGTGGAATTTAGATCTTTATCATTTAAATTTTTGGCAATTAATAATTTCAGTGTATTGAATTTATGCATGTCAAATTTCTGTAAATGACATAAATTATAGTGAAAAACAAATTCCTGCTCAATAAAAATTGTGAAATGACATCTTTTTTTAATGGAAATTAAACTTAGACATGCACAGTTCACATTAAGCAATCTATAGATGGGACGCTTATCGCAATTCCAAAAATATTCACACTTTCAATATCTCAAATATGCCTTTTTAGTAGTTTGTTCTTAAAATATTGGGCCTTTCGTAAACTTTATTTTTTGTCATTACCAATCCTTGAACTTTGTTTAGTTGGTTTTAATTTTTTTTTATAAAAATTGTTGAAAAATTTCCAAATACACACAACATTCAACAACTTTTTTTATTTATTTATAATAAAATAGAAACTTCATTAGATAGATTTCAACGGTACAATCAAAGACATCACCAAGATATGTAAAATACCAATCCCAAGAGGCAACAAACTAACATGTTGAAAGCAAAACTAATGCGGACAAAAGCCGCACTAAAACTACTAGCCTACATCACTACAATTAGCCATAAGTCCAAACAAAGCCCACAACCCAACATAAGCAAAACCATAAAAATAAAAAATAAAAAAAAACCCATGAGCCTAAACAAACCCTATCTCCATCACTAAAGAAGCACCGTCACAGCCACACCTACCACTACATCCGTAACAGATCTGAGGAAAACATGATTTCTAGCAATCTACTTACGCATAAGAGCTAACAAATAAACGAAAACAACAACTTTGCCAAAGAATAATTGGGTGATTTGCAGTAACCTCCGTAAAAAACAATGTAGAATCAAATTTAGAGAAAATGAGAGCGACGTTAAGGAGCTTTGGGAGTAGGATTTGATTGAGAACATAGACTAAAATGGGTAATGGGGAACTTTAATATAACCATGGTTTAGAAGAAATCACCACAAGGGGTTTTTGATTCAAAACACCTCAGTGGACTTATTCACTAATCTAAAAGGAAAAGATGAGAAGAGAGGAGGGAGAGTGACGCTTCTTCCTCTTCCCTCCTCTGTGGAATTTTTCTTTAGAACTCAAAGAGGGAAAGAGCGATTAGGATTTGAGGGGTGATTTTATGATAGTCCACAACATTCAACAACTTGATCAGTGTATCAAGCTCTTCATGTCATAAAAATTTGTATACCAAGGGTTCGAATTCCTCACATTTGTACTCATCAACTAATTCACTAGTGTTAAAGTTTAATTCTTTGTGTTTTTTTATTTGTTCATAGAATTCCACTTACAATATATATGTATATCCAGTTCTTTAAATAATAAAAAATTAAATTCAGTCTTACTCCTAACTGAATTGATGATAAATTTTTGAAATAGAATCCAAACTTTTAAAAATAAAAAGAAAACCAGTCATTAACAAATTGTTGAAGCAAGTTTAGAAAGTTTTAAGAAATTTAAACCAACAAACATGCTATTAGTGGCCCATGCAGGTCTTTAACTTGGGATCTTCATGTTCTTAGCACGACGCCCTAACCAACTAAGCTAATAGGTCAATTGATTTTTTCCTATTTTCAATTTTTAAAAAAATAAATAAAAAAATTATAGACTTTCTTTGATACATAGATCTCATTTAAGAATTTTTCATGTCTCCACTCCACCATAAAGAATTAGTTTTTTTTTTTGTGTTTTTTTTTTCTGAGTAAATTTTGTCTAAATCTGAACTTACTAGTTCATTCATTTGGGTAATTATTGGGAAAAAAGAAAGAAGAAGAAAAAACGAAGAACATTTTAGGCGGCTTGACCCCTCGGTTGACCGTGAGTCTTCCGAGACAGTTATATCCTTTGAGAAGTGTTAAAATAACCATGTAAACGAGTTTTGACCGAGAATGAGTTATCTGAGTCATGTTACGGATTGAGTACATATAGTTATTTATATATTGCTAAATTGTGCATATATATTTTAAGTATAGTTGAGAATCAATTTATGAGAAAGTTGATATAAAGGTCGGGAAATGGATTGTAAAATAAAGGGAAAGTATTGATATAAGTTTGGGATATGGTTTTTCAAAACCATCACAAGGGTACCTCTTAGTTGCTTTGAAACACTATCAGTTATAAATAATGCCCCACGTGTTTCGGGGACACCTGAACCGTGTGGTGCAAGGAATGCGGCTCAGGCTGATCAATGGTCTTCTGAGGCCTGCGAGGATTGCGGCTCGGATAGACTTGGTATCTTCGAGGCCTGCGAGGATTGCGGCTCGAGTAGACTTGGTGTCTCTGAGGCCTGCAATGATGGAATTGGTGGATCAGAAATAGAGGTATGCCTAGGTGGACAATATATGACTGTTACGAGTATTGGGATGTTGCAAAGTATTATTTTAGAGTTGTGAATATGATTGTGTACATCATGCATATGAGAATTCAGTTTGATTTGCAAAACACATGGTAATATGATGAATGAATGAGATATTCAATTACATTATTAAAAGGGAAGAACTACGTGTGGCTTGATCCCTTATTAAGGGTACGTAAGCAACCTAGAATTCTAGGTGCAGCCGCGAGGTTAAGTGATTGAAAAACAGTTCAGTTAAGTTATTTTGAAACCTAACATTGTTCTGGGGATGTTCTAAGATTTAGAATCGAATTTTATTAGCAGAATGATTTATTTGATTTGTTGAGGCCTGAGACCAAAATGATATGATGCTTGATTGCTTAGATATAATGTAATGCATGTTGAACGATTGTGATATATAAATGTTTGTTGACAGGTGTAAACTTTTGAGAAACAAGCAAATTACAGGGCAAACTCTGCTAAATTTTTGGCAGAAGTCTAATTGATAGAAAAATTGGTTTCTAGTTAGAAGGGCAATTTGGTCATTTGTGCCCGGCATTCGCCAAGTGTCGGACATGCACAGGGTTTGCCTAGGATTCCAAAGTGGAATTTGGGTCGGGTCATGTCAATCAATCCAACCGAATAGATGAAACCGGCTAAACCAAATTATAATTATCGGTTTGGTTTGGTTTTGATCAAAAAAAAGTCAAACGGTTTAAAAACTAAACCGGACCGTATATAGTTTGGTTTGGTTTGATTTTGAGCTTTGTAAACCGGCTTAAACCAAACCGGACCATTTATGTGTATATTTATTTATTTATATTTTATTTTACATATGTAATACTCTAATTAGTTAATAACTATATATGAATATTTGAATTGAGCTATATTAGTTAGTGAAATATGAAGTTTTATGACAATTTGAGCTTTATGATGTTTTCGTACTCTAGAAAATCATTCATGTATGAAGCAAGTTGTGAATTTATTGGTTAAAATTGGCTAATAATGTTGAAAAAATGCAAAAAGAAAGAGAATTGGGATTAGGCCCAAATCGGCTAAACCAAACTGTCTTAAATTGGTTTGGTTTCGTTCGATTTCCTTTATAACTTATATCCAAATTGAATCAAACCAAACCGTCATATTATAATGCGTTCGGCTGTGATTTTGAGGTGAAATAGATCTAATCCGGACCGTGCCCACCCCTAGTTGGAGATGGTTAAAGAATAAAAAATGAAAAGAGAAAAGACTTCCAACACCTTCCAATTCATCCCTTAAACCTCAAAACCATGAAGGAAATTGAGGTTCTACCCCAAAACCAATTACTCAACGGAATTTAGATATTTATCGTTTAAATTTTTGGCAATTAATAATTTCAGTGTTTTGAATTTATGTATATCAAATTTTGTTAATGACATAAATTACAATGAAAAACGAATTCCTGCTCAGTATAAATCTTGAAATGACCTCTCTTTTGGCGGAAATTAAATTCGAAAATATCTTTTGGCATGCATAGTTCACATCAAGCAATCTATAGATGGGACACTTATCACAATTCCAAAAATATTCACACTTTTAGTATCTCAAATGTGCCTGTTTTTTTTTTTTTTTTTTTTTTGGCTAAATAGTAGAAATTCATTTGAAGAACAGGGCACAAGCCTAGGATACAATAGTAAGAACATAGCCCCGGAAGGAGGTTCTTGCAATACATAGACTGTAACAACAACACCAACTAAGCTCTAGTATTACAAGATAGTTAGAAAACAAATATACAACTTGAAACCAGCTAACAAGGAGTTACAGATGAGGAGGACCCTAATTCTACAGCAACAAGTGCTTAAATAAGATCAAGACAAAGAACAATCTCTCAAACTTCATGGGACAGGGAACACCCAAAGAGTGGAGGGCATAACAGCCCAACTTCCACCAGGACATTCCAAAGAATATCACAGCATCTCCTAATCCCTCTTGATCCCCAAGCACAATAAGAGTAGATCCACCAAATTCAGCAACTCCACTTCCAATAGAGAGAGATCTACACGAGATGTCTACCACAAAAGTAATATATCTAACAAGATCATTCAATAACCAGCCCCAAAAGACTGGGATACAAACCCTCAAGAAAAAGGGAAGAAACAAAACCTTGCGAAAGCAAGGAGCAGACAAAACCCAACAAAAGTTGGGAGGGAAAACCTCTCCACAACATAATGGGGGGAAGAGAGGCCCAGATCATTAATCAAGGGTTCCCCTGAAACCAAGGAGATTTTAGATCTGGCTGGTTTTGGGTTGCGGGGAGAAGAAGAGTCCCTCAAATGTGCCTTTTTAGTAGCTTGTTCTTAAAAGAATGGGCCTTTTGTAAACTTTAATTCTTGTGATTACCAATCCTTAAACTTTGTTTAGTGGTTTTAATTAATTTATTTATTGTTGAAAAATTTCCAAATACACACAACATTCAACAACTTGATCAGTGTATCAATCTCTTCATTTCATAAAAACTTGTATACCGAGGGTTCGAATTCCTCACTTTCTGTACTCATGAACTAATTCACCAGTGTTAAAGTTTAATTATTTGTTCATAGAATTCGACTTAAAATATATATGCATATCCAGTTACTTTATATATATAAAAAAATCAAATTCAGTCTTACTCCTAAGTGGATTGATGATAAATTTTTGAAAGAGAATCCAAATATTTAAAAATAAAAAGAAAACCAATCATAGAAAAATTGTTGAAGCAAGTTTGGAAAGTTTTAAGAAATTTAAACCAACGAAACATGTTATTAGTGGCCCATGTAGGTCTCGAACCAGTGACCTTCGTGTTATTAGCACGACGCTCTAACCAACTAAGCTAATAGGCCAATTGATCTTTCCTAATTCCAACATTTTTTTTTGGGATTTATAAAACACCCAAAATGGAGTTGAAATTTAAAAAAACCCAAGCACTTAAACATATAAACACACCCAAAACCCATCATTACACACACTTAAAATTCATTTATAAACACACCCAAAAAGTTGACTTTGGGGTTGATTTTGGGTGTGTTTCTATGTTTAAATAGTGCTTGGATTTTTTTATAAATACATGCCTAGGATTGAGTTTATTTATAAATTTGTATTTTTTTTTTTAAATTATAGACTCTCTTTGATACATAGATCTCATTTAAGAATTTTTCATGTCTCCACTCCACCATGAAGAATCAGGATATATATATATATATATATATTTTTTTTTTCTGAGTAAATTTTGTCTAAATCTGAACTTAACAGTTCATTCATTTGGGTAATTATTGGGAAAAAAGAAAGAAGAAATAAAAAGGAAGAACATTTTATTATTATTATTTTCTGTATTCCTTTCCTCCGGTGAGAAGAAAAAATGAAAAGAGAAAAGACTTCCAACTCCTTCTAATTCATCCCTTAAACCCTAAACCTCCGAAAAACCATCTTCAATCTCTCCTTGTTTCTCCAGCCATGGCCTTCTTCGACCTCAACATACCCTACACAGATCCCTCGCCACCCGACCGGTCGTCAATAACGCGTGCAAAGCTCGTGACTAAGGCCTTGGAGCTAGGCTACTCCGGCGTCGCCTACAACCGTACGATCAAGGGCGTGATGTCCGATCGCGACCGTTGCTCAATCCCCCTCCTCACCATCGCTTCCTTCCTCAACACTCTCCTCTCCTCCTCTCCAACGTTAACTTCCACCGCGACCTCCTCGGCCTCCCACGCGCCTCCCCTTTCCGCCAGTACACGCGCCTCACTGTCTGCACCGAGACCCCGGCCCAGTCCCAGGCCCTCAATTCCGGTAATCCCATTTTGAAAACCTACGATTTGGTCGCTGTCAAGCCCTTGAATCAGTCCGCCTTCGAACTCGCCTGTGAAAAATTGGAGGTTCGTGCATCTTTTTGTTTGTTTTGTTTTTGTTTTTATTTTATTTATTTTAATTTGTATTTTGTGAAATTGTGTTTGGTTACTCGCATAATTGAGAAAGAATGTAAGCATTTCGTTTTGATTGTTCTCTTGTTTGTTTTTGTTTTGGCGTAGGTAGATATAATCGCGATTGATTTCTCGGACAAGTTACCTTTTCGTTTGAAGATGCCTATGGTTAAAGCTGCAATTGAGGTTTGATCTCAGAGATTTTGTTTGCTTCCTTATTTCAGTTTATTTAATTAGATGGTAAGAATTTAATTTTATTGGCTATGCAGCGTGGAGTGTATTTCGAGATCACATACGCTAATATCATTGCCGATGATCAAGCGAGAAAGCAAATAATAACCAATGCTAAGGTGAGGATTTGTAAAGTGAATTGGATATTAATCAGATGGGTCCCAAATAGCTGAAGCAGTAGACAATGATGGTTTGTAATTTATTTCGCAAAGATATTATGACATGGGTTAAAATTAAATTTTACAAGAACATTGTGATATAGTGAATTTTACTTTCCACTACACAATGTTGTAGGGTCAGAACATGGCATTACACGCGCCTCCCCGTTCAGCAGTACTTTACAAAATTTCTACTGGACTTGTATGTTGGTTGTATATCTTGTAGAAGTATGCCAATGCTCAACCAGAATAATAATAAGCTACAATTCTCTATGAAGTCTGTTATTATCATTTAGCGTCCTTCGAGAGCATTCATAACTCTAGCTGGGTGACAACTTTTCAGTTATTTTCTGAATTTAAAATGATACTTGTAATGAAGTTTTGCATTTTTTTTAATCTGTGCTAAGGAATGCATGGATAATGTCCTTGTTTGTTTGTTGGAAAATGAATGAGGATTGAGTATGCTTTGATTCTAAGATATGAGAAATGGTTTGAATATAGTGCAAGGTGTAGTTCCTAGGTCTGTAATACATATGTACACAAGCGCACGTGTGTGCGTGCGTGTGCATGTGTACAGCTCGGGAAGACTCTTCATTGTAACATAGTTGTTGTGTAATTGTTTGTGTTTTAATTAGCTTCTAAGAGATATAGTGACTCATCATCTCCCGCATTGTTCCTCAGTTACTGGTAGATTGGTCTCGAGGAAGGAATCTAATAGTTTCAAGTGCTGCCCCAACCGCAAATGAATTTAGGGGGCCATATGATGTTGCCAACTTAATGTCATTGCTTGGTCTCTCAATGGAGCGAGCTAAAATGGCTATTTCAAGAAATTGTAGGTATGATAGTTTTCATAAATGTCAGTCTTGAAGATTTGATGTTTAATTCATCCCAAATTTTTTTCATTAATTTCGTGCAGGACTATAATATCTAATGCTATGAGAAAGAAACACTTTTTCAAGGAAGCCATAAGAGTCGAAGTGGTATCATCAGGTGAAGAAATTGACACGAACAAACCTTGGTCTATTGACTCGTTTAAATGGGATCCGATCTCTAGTGGGGATGGTGACATTCTATTAGACGATTTGGCTAAGGCTTTCACTACCTCCATTAATAAAGTATCCAAGACTACAAAAGCCATTGATTTTGCTTCAGTCATTGACAGCATGCCATCACTTGGATTTCAAGTCAAGGATCTGATATCTGGATCTGGTGTGGTTGCGTCCCAATCAATGGGTACTTGTAAAAGCTTTGTTTCTGCTTCTGAGGCAATTGAGCAATCAGTCGTGACTGCTGCAGTGCCAGAACAGCCTGACAGGCTATGTTTTCTTCAATCAGGTCAAACTTCTCTGGGTGATAGTCTGTTGGAGCAACAAATGTTTGACTGTCAAAATCCTCAGAAATCATATTCATCTTCTGATACTACCAAAGCTTTTATTGATGCTATGGAAATTGAAGCTCCTACAATAACCACTGAAGCAAAACCAAAGTATCCAGATGGCACTGATGGTAATTTTGACTTGATTACAACAGAAATTCATGATTTTCAACCACAGAAGTGTGTGACTAATCGCGAATTGAATGTTGTGCCAGCTAATGATAATTTAACATTTCACACATTAGAGATTGGGTTAGATGCTGCTTGTAATGCTAATTCTGAAGTTGAAATTTCCACTAATTATCAGGATACAGATATTCCTGCTCCTCATAATGAAGAGGCTAAGTGTGTTAAAAGTTCTTATACCCAAAGTGATCTGGACGAAATTTTAACAGTGGTAGATGTGGAAAGTAAAGAAGAAAAGTCTTTGTCGTTGAATTCATCATCATTGCCTACTTCAGAGAATGAACAATTTAGGGAATCTGGGGATGATGCAGTTATACTTGCAAATCAAGTTCCTGTTCTGGAGTCTAATGATGATATGACGATAATTGGTGATTATTCAGTTGCAACTCACCTCTCAGCAGATGTGACAATGGAAGGGGAAGGACTTGGGAAAGTTGATACTGAAATGAACGATCCAGCCTTAATTCAATCCATACCAGGTATTCTTTCAGTATGCATGTCTTCAGCTCAACTTTTTCTTTTCATTTACATTATGTATTGGTATTTAGTGTTCCAATCTGCCTGGTTATCGGTTTCTTTGCTGTGAAGTCGGACTTATGAGAATTACTAATTCTGTTTCAAAGTAGGAATTTAAACATAAACTTTGGAAACATATAACTATTGCCTGTCCTCCTGGTCCTTCATGTTTGGGTTGGTTGGCCTTAAGGACTTGTGTGATTATGTACTGTCTATGATTCCATTATGTCACTGCCACCATATAGAGAATGTGTTCCTGAGAAGCTGACTAAAACCATAAATTGTGCATTACAAGATTCAAACTCAATGCTTGACTATAGCAGAAGAGGGTTCACTGTTAGAGGTTTCTTTGCTCAATGAATCTTCAGGGTGATTTTATCTCTTTAGCTATCTATCAAATGACTTTTGCCAAAATTCTTAATCAATATACATCAGTTTCACCTATTATATCTTCCACCCCAACTTTTTGTTATATCTTTGTACTACTTCTGAAATTTTCTTATCCATCCATGGCTTATACATGCCTGTTAGATGATGCAGGGAAATCTAGACCGAAAAGGAAGTCACCTTATCAAGCGAAGACCTTTCCTCTCAAGCGATTGTTGCATACCATACCTTTCAAGAAGACTCGGAAAAGTAAAAGAAAAATCAAGATGGCATGACTGTGTGCACTGATCGGCATAATGAGTTATCCCAAAAAAAGAGAGGAAAGTTTTGATCGGCATATGTGAAGGTGAGGAAAGTTGCATATTCATCTTTTATTTTTTTAGGCATGGATTCATGTTTAATGGCCCTAGATTTGTCAACGGCCCTCATTGGGTCTATTCTAAATTTTGATGTTAATATCAATTTTGTTTATGTTTGTATGGATCTTCTATGAAGAAAATTCTTTTTGTCAATGATCGTATAGGAAATGTCAAATTTACTCCTATACAGTATATACTTATTATTTATTGACAATAAAATTAAAACTTGTAGAAAGTGCAGTATTTACACATTTTTTCTAATTGCATACACAACATGAGTGCTTTATTCTTCCAGCATTAAACTTAAAACCTTTTTTAACAAAAAGATCATAGCTGTTTAAAATATATTTAATTTTAAATTAGGAAGAAAACAAGGTTGGTCCAAATTACGTTATGCTGGAATATTTGTAAGGGATAGACTGATAGTTTCAGGTAAATGAACAGCTCCGTGGTGTGCAGTGTGTCCTTTATCGATTTCAGTTTTCTGTTCAATGTAGTATTTTGTTTTATCAGCACTACCTTATTCTAACTTTTTATGACCAACTAGTTTGACATGTAACATGATCTTTATTTACTGGATATAAATAAAGTTCATAATAGGCTTAAATATAAACAAATAAAATGTTGTCACATCTGTCCCATATTGGATTTTCTCTGCCACGATTTGCTTGACTTCTTTTTTACGTATGCCACCTCATTAAAATATCATCCAAAGGACTTTAAGTTGACACATCGTCTTCAAATCATAGGATCCAGATCCTTTGCCTGAATTTTATCTGTTATGATCTGCTTAGGAGGTTTAATTTTGTGATTCTTTTTTCTTCATTTGTGTCCTTTAATTAAGTCAAAAGGAGAATGTGAGGTGCTGACTCATTTTTTCACTCGTTTCACATTAGGAAAAAATTAAAACAACTTTAGAGAATTCTTTTGTATTTTCTTACATTTTAGTTTTTTTATGTATTGCTTTTGCTTTCTTTTTATCTTCTCTCATCTTCCTCGTTCATTTTTCCCATATCTTTCTCTTTATACCTTTAACTAAAGAAAATTGAAAACCAATAGTAACAATGTGCTACCACATAAGCCCGGTAGCTAAATGACTTGTGCTTATGATATTTCTTGTGGCCCAACTCTGCCGCCAATTGTTAGACAAAAAAACTCTGCCCAATTGTTAGACAAAATAAAACTCTGCCCAATTGGGCCTTTACCATCAACTTGGGGCTTAGACTGTGAACCCATAATTTTTTTAGGTTACAATTAAGCTGAAATTTAGTATCTTTTTCTGTTTGTATTTTATATATTAGTGAAATAGAGTACCGACTGGTCTTTACAAGGGTGTCCTTCAAATAAGGATCCCTCAACTATATATATATATTTTTTTCTGAAACTATTTTATGTACAGTATAGTATTGTACATAAATTGTAGCTATAGTTTATAAATCCTGAAGAGAGGTTGAGTAAATAAATTAATCTAATTAAAAAAAAAGGAATCGTAAGTTCCTAAATCCGAAAAACAAAAATACTACATCAAAATAGGTGTGAAATAATTTCATTGTTCATGCTTCATTGGGCCTAGGTTTCCTTTTCCGGTCAAACTCTACGCCTTATTGATACTCTTCTTCATGGAATGTTCATTGTTTTCGTAGGTGCTCAATTCAATTATATGTAATTGAAAAGAGAAGAAAAACTTAAACATTTAAAGGAAAGTAAATGACTAACACTAAGTACTAAATTACAACTTTACCATGCATATGGTTAAAACATACACATTGAGTGGATATTATCATGACCAAATATCATTTTAGTATCAACATGTAGAATGGTATATAAATATTAATGGTATGTGGAAAAAAAGGTCATGTGTTCAAATCTGATTAACGATACAATGGTTGTTTGTGTTCGAATTCCCCTGTCAATATGGCTTGGATAAAAAAATTTATAAAATTGCCGTCCTAGTTGGGGGAGTTCATTTGTTTAAATTTGATTGATGATAAAATCAAAACATCTACACAAGAATAGAGTGGGGGTGAAGGAAACTCTCTCTAACAAAACAATGGATTTTTCATGCTCCACATAGGGTGGTGCAAAAGGGAACGTTTTGCTGGCATCTGGAAGCTATGTTAAAAGTCTCATAATCATAGACTTGGTAGTCTTACCAAATTTTGTTACTGCTCTTCATGTGCCATTGCACTTGTTTTTGGTGTCTTTATTGTCAGTTGAATAGTGTTGTTATTTTATCACAAAGTAATAGCCTTACGGTGGTGACATGACCCCTCTTGTCCATCCTGCTGAATCATTCCACCATTTGCCTTTACCCTTTTCCAACCCAGTCGGGGGCAGCACTTCAATTCAAACCCATTCTTCTATTGTTTAATTACTGAGCACAGAAGTTTAAGAGTAATGAATTTATCGGGCCCTTTTGCAATGCAATTTACCACACATTGCTCGTTGTCGATCAAATATTAACCGCACACATTCTGACAAGAATAAATCTAACGAGTAATTTCAACTTACTATATGGCAACATAATTACAGTTCTGCAAGAAAACAATTTTCTAAAATTATATATGCACAGTTTTCTATTTGGGCATACATGATTCTCTTAATAGAAAAAATAAACCTCCAAAAGTAATTTCAATCTTCAAATATCTACTTGAAGCATTCAGTGTTGAGTGAACTTTTTGGCTACAAGTGCAGCATTGTTTTTTTCCAAAGTAATGATTGGCAATTCCTATATTGGAGCTAATGAGATATTATTTAAAATTAATGTGCTTTTTTAATCCTTGTTTAACATAATGGTTTAGCCACGGCCGGCCGACAAAAAATCAAGAGCGCCGTCCTAGAGTTTTCCTCAAGAACCATAGCCTTTGGTTAAAGAAAAAAGAGGGATCATTGAGTTTATAATAATTCTAACTTTGAAACTTAATAGTAATTAAGTATCTCTCATCATTCAGTAACATGAACGACCAAATGATTAGCCCAAAGATTGATTAAAAAATTTGTACTTTTATAGACAAATTAAGTGGTGTATGGCTTGTAAAGAGGATGGAAGTGGGTTTAGGAGCTGCTTGAGCCTTTTGGCCATACGCGGTCTATATTGCCCCCTATAAGATGCATGATGGAGCTTTTCGTGCTAGTTGGGTTAGTGCCCTAAAGTTTAATTTAGCTCATAAGGATTAATTCCACTGTTAATGGTCACATACCGTATTTACAGTGGAAATAAATTCATATGCAACAACATATAAAGAACATAATGACGTGATTCATGGCTTATTCGTAATCAACTCATTTTGGCTACGACGAGACGAGCATATTGCGGTTCTTTTTATAGTTTTCTAAAAGACTCGTCTTATTAAAAGTCACATTTGTAAATGATAGAGTTCATGTACTTTGTCCTCCTCCATTCACCCAAGAAATTAGGTGGCATATTTACATCAGTAAATAGGGGTTTAACTTACACATTTTGGCAATATGAGGTTGATTGAGAGATGACATTGATAAGTATAAATCATGCCCATTTTCCCTTCTTAGTCGATCTTGTGACAAAACTGATGATCACATTCCAATTGCCAATTAGGAAGCTTGCATGTGGTGAAGTAACTGATTCATTCATCGCCTCAAACGAAACAGAAAACGATTGATTGATTGATTTGCTAGGCATATTTATTGGTCTCGTGCCTCTCAACATCTCCAACTACTCTAATGATCCAAGAGTGCAACTTCAATAGTCTAACCATCAAAAAATACGTAATTTTCATTAGAGCTCAGTTGAAATTCTCACGGAAATAATAGAAACCTTGTCGATCCCTCAATTGAATTCCAAGAAAACAAAGAAAAAAACAATCTTATTTTAGTTAATGAACCAAATTTGTCTTCAAGAGGCTACAAAACAACACCTGAATTCAGAGTCTTATATACACAATTTATTGATCGAAGAGTCACAAGGGGGAAAAAACATTATAGAATTTTCTAGTCTTTATTCTACACGTGCTACATGTTCTACACTGGAGTGTTGTTAATAATTGTCGAAATTGCAAAAAGTGTAATGTTACATTTATCATATTTATTAATTATACTGCTAATCACTTATGTGAAAATTTTAAGTAGAATTTGATAAGAATTTTATCGTTGCAAACAACACAAGAAAACTTAGACAATTTAAGGTAGGGTGTACAAGATCCAATTCAATTTGCCCAAATTGACTTATCCAATCTAATCCAATCCAATTTCAATTTGTTTCGATGATTTGGCGGATTGGATTGGATATGTAATTTGAAAACCGATATGATTGGATTGGATGACGGATTTGCTCATGAGAATCCAATCAAATCTAGTTAGTTTTATGCTTATTTTGCTCCCCGTTTGGTTCATGGAAAGGAGACTTGGGGATGAGAAATCAATTGCTTTATCATGTTTGGTAAGTCCAGGCATGTGAAATCGTTGCCTAGCCCATAGGAAAGTAGGGGGGAAAGTGAAGCCATCCTCCTAACTTGGGTTTTCTTTTCCCTCCTTGTGGGAAAATTGGGAAAATGAGCCAATATTAAATAAACATTTTTCATGACCATTTTGTCCCCATTAACAATTTAGAATTACAATATATCATTAAATGCATTCTATTTTTATTTGATTTAATATGGGTATGATTGCAAATTTATACAAATTTTGTTTTCCATTCATATTCAAAACAAACATAGGAAATGAAATAAAGTGATATTTCTGGGTTACTTTCCTAGCATTACCAAACGTAGGAAATGAATCTTCCATTTCCCCTATATTGGGAAATGACAAGGGAAACAATTTCCCCTCAAATTCGTTCCATTAACCAAACGGGGCCTTTAGGTATTTGTAGTTGAAAAGTTATGAATATTTAAAGTCATTTAATGGAGTTATGTTTAATGTATTATATAATCAAAATAATTTTATCTAGTATTTCATTTATATTTTACATTTATGTCTATTAATATGTTTGGTTAGATTAAACCTAAGTATAAATGTTTAATATTCCATTACTCTTTTTCCATTATCAAACCCGATCACCCAATCTAATATCAATTGGATCAGATCAGATTGGATTTAAACATCTAATATGATTAGATCAGATTGAAAAAATCACGATCCAATCTATATTGGATTGAATACGGATTGACTAAATATATTGGTTTCGAACCAATATACAATTGGCATGCCTCTACATGTCAATATGAAAACTTGGCAATGGCCAATAGGTAACTTGCGCTCCACTTTACATTGCAGCACCATATAGTTAAGAACTGAGGTCCTAGCATTTAGGCTTTACAGAACATCCTATAAATATATGAGCTCAAGGAAAGAAAATATAGAAAAGCACAAAAATTTGTGCTACTTTGAAGTTTGAATAAATAGGTTGCATATAACTTGATGGGCTCTATCGCATATTGACACATAAGATGGTGATTGTTATCACATTTGAAATTCTATAATGAGGGTACCATATATGGACCTCTCATGTGGATCTCCATAGTAGCCATAAGATCATTTTATTAAACTTAAGTGAAGTTACTATTTAGATGAATCATGTGGCTAATATAAAGGTCCACATCTATGATTCATATATGACACCCTCACCATAGAATGACTCGTCACCATATGCCTATTTCATAAACTCCTTTTCCATATTCTTTTTCAATAAAATGACTTTATTTTCATCTTTTTCCAATCAGTAGTCACTAAAGTAAAGCTTGAACATGACCTCATGTAAAGCCAAATTAGGCAAATCTAAAACTTAACCCTTGATTAATTAAAGTCTTAATTAAAAAAAAATCCACATTGTCATTCCAAATCACCTATATTTACATCACTTACTTTAAGCTAAATAGTAATATGATTGGATTGGAATTAAACATCTAATATGATTAGACCAGATTGAAAAAATCACGATCCAATCTATATTGAATCGGATGCAAATTGACTAAATTGTATTGGTTTCAAACCGATGTACACCCGGCATGCCCCTACATGTCAATATCAAAACTTGGCAATGGCCAACAGGTAACTTGCGACCCACTTTACTTTGTAGCACCATATAATTAAGAATTGAGGTCCTATCATTTAGGCTTTACATAGCATCCTATAAATATATGAGCTCAATGAAAGAAAATATAGAAAAGCACAAAAATTTGTTCTACTTTGAAGTTTGAATATATAGGCTGCATATAACTCGATGGGCTCTATCACATATTGACACTTAAGATGGTGACTGTTATCACATTTGAAATTCTATAATGAGGGTGTCATATATGGACCTCTCATGTGGACCTTTATTTAGCCATAAGAAGATCATTTTATTAAACTTAAGTGAAGTTACTATTCATATGAATCATGTGGCTAATATAAAGGTCTACATCTATGATCTATATATGACATCTTCACCATAGAACGATTCGTCACCATATGCCTATTTAATCAACTCTTTTTTCCTCTTCTTTTTCAATGAAATGGCTTTGTTTTCATCTTTTTTCCAATCAGTAGTTACTAAAGTAAAGCTTGAACATGACCTCATATAAGCCAAATTATGCAAATCTAAAACTTAAACCCTTGATTAATTAAAGTCTTAATTAAAAAAATCCACATTGTCATTCCAAATAACCTATATTTACATCACCTACTTCAAGCTAAATAGTAATATGATTGGATTGGATTTAAACATCTAATATGATTAGACCAAATTGAAAAAATCATGATCCAATCTATATTGAATCGGATGCGAATTGACTAAATTGTATTGGTTTCGAACCAATGTACACCCGGCATTCCCCTACATGTCAATATCAAAACTTAGAAATGGCCAACAGGTAACTTGCGACCCACTTTACTTTGCAACACCATATAGTTAAGAACTGGGGTCCTAGCATTTAGGCTTTCCAAAACATCCTATAAATATATGAGCTCAAGGAAATAAAATATAGAAAAGCACAAAAATTTGTGCTACTTTTAAGTTTGAATATATAGGCTGCATATAACTCGATGGGCTCTATCGCATATTGACATTTAAGATGGTGACTGTTATCACATTTGAAATTCTATAATGAGGGTGTCATATCCTCTCATGTAAACCTTCATATTAGCTATAAGATCATTTTATTAAACTTAAGTGAAGTTACTATTTAGATGAATCATGTGGCTAATATAAAGGTCCACATCTATGATCTATATATGACATCCTCACCATAGAATGACTCGTCACCATATGCCTATTTAATAAACTCTATTTTTCCTCTTCTTTTCAATGAAATGACTTTGTTTTCATTTTTTCCAATCAGTAGTCACTAAAGTAAAGCTTGAACATGACCTCATATAAGCCAAATTAGGCAAATCTAAAACTTAATCCTTGATTAATTTAAGTCTTAATTAAAAATTGCACATTGTCATTCCAAATCACCTATATTTACATTACCTACTTCAAGCTAAATAGCGCTTAAAGTGCGGCATTCTGCATAATAATAGTAATAACAATAATAATTAAAGTTCAAACCAAGCAGCCTAAAATTTTCCTAGCTACTTGCTAAAACATGACACATAGAGTGGTCCTATATGTTACTAGATCATGGAATTAGATTCAATAGAAGAGAATGCATCTAGAAGGTTGATCCAACTATCGCCGTCCTCCTCGTCTTCCTCCCCACTTATGTGACTCCACTGAACAGGAGAGTTCTTCTCAATTTCGTCATTCCTTGCAAATCGTCCTCTGATGCGTGGCCGGCTGTCCGCCAACGTCTTCCGGCAAGCATACTGAATTCAGGAATGCTATATTAGTGCTTGTAATAGAAAGGGCAAAAGAGAAAGTTCAGGATGAAATGCACTGACATAAATACAAAAGTAACATGGTTCTATATTACTACTATCATTTGACATATATTATTCTTTGTGACAACCAATACCCTTTTCTTAAGGAAACAAGAACATTTTGTGTGGCTGTTTGGTCACAATTTATTATTCAATCAAAAGGGGGTTCATGCTTGTGCAATTCAGAGTTGGTTTCCAAGTAGAAGAAGTTAATTGATCTAGCACTAGTGCAAAAAACCAAAATTGATGTACCACTCTCTCTTGGGAAAGTTTACAATTTCAAACAGACATCCAAAGGGTAAGACAATAGAAGGTTGAACGTCTGTTATTACGACCTGCATAGACATAAAGATGGAATGAAAGTTGATCTGCAAACAGGATTAGTTAAGCATTATATAATTAAAAAGATATTGACCAGCAGAAAGGTAAAAAATTTTGGATTGTCGATATAATTAAAATTTTATGTGATAATTAAAGAAAATCGATTACAGTATTTCATACTAAATTGGAATTAACTTACTCAATTGCATCACATACCACAGATGGTGACAACCCCCATGAAAAATCACAACATGCAGTAGGTGTTAGTACTTGAAAATAAGTATTCTATATTTCTTTCGCACGCTACATGTTGAAATAAAAGAAGTTAAAACGGAGTGCGAAGTGTAACTATTACACGAATCGGAGTGCCAAGGTTTAACAATTTCCATGCATAAATTATTCAAGTGCACAGATAGAATGTCATTTCATCCAATTTTTTCAAACAATTGTTGAGCTAGCTATGGCTATCCTATTGCATCCAAAAGACCACTAAAACTATCAACAGCGCATATGTCAAACGTGCACTAGCATATCTTTTACACTAGTTGAAAATGAAATAAAAGCAATGTAGGATGTGACACACACCAAAGCTTGGAATGATATATACATAGGAAGCTAAAATCTTACATGAAAATATAATTGATGTGAGCAATTGTGGGCCAAAAAGCAATAAGATAACTATATACACACACTCATGCCATAAAGCTTAAAGTAGAGCTAGCTAGTGGGTCATTGGGTCAAGCAGCAACTAGTCAAAAAAATTCGATTGATCTATTATATTTTGAAGCAAATTAAAATAAATAAATAAATATATATTATTGAAGCAAATAAATAAATAAATAATTGAAGTAACCTTAATGGTCTTGTTGAAGTTCCTGAGGTTGCGCTTGTTTCTATACCTCTCAATTCTCTCTTTCTTCTCCTCAGGATTATATCGACAGGCTTTGCTCATCCCTTCTATGATCATACTGCTCTCACTCGACAAGGGACTAGTTTCTGATGATGATCTATTGTAACCACAATATTGCAATTGCTGTGGCATTCCATTGTTCATATTATTTATCAGCTGCATGCGTCCACAATATATATATTATGGCACAAAACACAAATAATTTCACTCGAACTCAACAACCCCACAAGAAATATTTACGAAGCAAAATTGTATAAATGTTATCTTGTCAGACTGTTTTAAGAATATTTTAAACTACTAATTATGCTAACTTTTGTCGGCAATATTTGGGAAGTAAAATCGCACAAATGTTATCTCGTCGCCTTGTTTGAAGAATTTTCCAAAGTATTAATCATGTTAATTTTTGTCTGATTGTAGGATCATACACAGTAAATTTGAACTATTCACATCATGTCAAATTTTGTATGTATGTGTCGAAGTCTGTTAACATATATACAAACTATTGATTATGTTAATTGTTGCTACGACTAATACAATTATTTATCGTACAACATATTGTTAAATCACTCTCATGCACCTAAAAACTTGATTATGCATTGTGATTAGTTTTTATGCGTATCTGTGACGGCGTATCTGTGAGGGTGTGAAATGGTAGAGAAAGAAATTAATTAATGTGGGCATTTGAGTCACTTTAGTTGAAGTAACTAAATTAACTAACTCTCTGTACATATCGAACCTGCAAATCCAAGTCTCCGGTGCTGTAAACCCTGCGGACGGGGCCGGTCTCCAACTCGAGCAAGTCGGAGACCAGCCTGTGAGTCCCGCAAGAGGTCTTCTGGAGCGAATGGCTGCTGACGCTGCGCTGAATCAGCGTAGCGCAATCACCAGTCCTGCTGCTGATCGGGGAGGCGCCGTAGCTGCTGGAGCAGCTGCTGCAGCTGTTGCTGAACTCAGCCGAGACGAGCAGCTGCTCATGATAAAGCAACGGATGAGCCGGTGGCGAGCCCTGGAACTGGAAGTCGGCGGCGCGTGGGAATGCGGTGCTGTTGTGTCCGTACATTGGCGCGTGGGTTTAGGGTTTTAGGAAGGGTTTGGGAGATTTTTGATGAGTGGAGTGCAGGAGTGAAGATGAATTTATGAACGTGGGCTGGAAGGCTGGGACTTTGCAGGGGTACTTAAAGAGCGAAGAGGGAGGAGGGAGGATGGGAAGGCGGGGCCCAGAGAGCAGAGAAGAGATGGGACAGGTCTGCAGGATGACGTGGACGATGATGTCACGCTATTGGGGGAAAAGCGTTGACCTGCTTCCTTCTTTTACCTACTTGTGTTGTGTAACTGTGTTCTGCTTCTACTGGAGGTTGGGGGTGGGGGTGGGACGAGACGTTAGCCTACCAGTAGAGTGCCCTTTGAAGAAATTCTTTAAAACCTCTCTTACACTTTAGCTACTATATGTTGCTAAAATGTGAATTTGGATGACAAGTTTAGATACGATGAAGAAAATTTTCAAGATGAGTGATTTTTGGCTCAAGGAAAGCAAGTATCAAATGAGCCCATAATTCTATCTTATAAATTGAGAATTTAATTCAAAATCTGACAACGTATACATTGAGAATTTCATTCATAGTCCGACAACATATAAAAGAGATTTTGCCTATGTTCTATAATATTAAGAGTCAGCAATGCTGGAAGGTGCTCCACCTAAAGACTGTACTGCAATGTTCTCTCTATATCTAGCCACTCAACTTCTGAATTTTTGGGTCTGAAAGTTTTGATGAAGTTTATCCTTCTAAATTGAAAAAAAGGACAAAAATGAAAAAGAAGAAAGGAAACCTAACACAATGCAACCGGGAAACCTCATCTGCTAAATCCGGTACATAGAAGTTTTCCTTTGGCTCACCAAAATCAAAATACACCACTATGAGGTTCCAATAAAGTAATTAATTATTTCCCCTATATATTGATGAAGCAATAATGTTGTATGGCATAAGTGGTAAGTTTCTTGTAACTAAGTGAAGTATGGGACGCCCATGGAGGCCCCGCGTTGTGTATGATATGAATGAATCTGGGGAGCAGAAATGCAGAAGCTCCAAGCCTAATACAAAAGATACGAATATACCACAACACAAAATAAAATAGTAAATAGTAAATAGTAAATATCAAAACCAATAGAGGATATCCTTGCATGATGTGCTTACTCAATTGTTTCTTAGGTTTCTGCATATAATATGAACTAATGTGTACGCCTAGATATTTATTTGTGGTTATAAATTGTTTTGCCTAACTACTTGTTCACACTTCTAAACATGAGTATTAAAAGGACATGCACTACTTAGCTATAGGTTTTAAATGTCAACTCTCAGCCTGTGAGTATTAATTAGGACATGCACTACTTAGCATGCAATGAACTTAATTAGAGGTTTTCTTAGCCCTACAAGGATGTCCCTCAAATGAGCATATTTGAGGAATCTCTCCACTGAAGATATATATATATATATATATATATATATCCTCAAATAATTTTATTTGAGAGACACCATTTAGGTTCTCTTACAATTTTTTTTTAACGATCCAAACCATCTATTTTTTTAAGTCTACATTCATAGATTATCCTTACAAAAAATTGGACAAATTGGAAACCGTTTCAACATCCAATTATGTCATACAAAATCAGTGAACACGGTGCTTCAAGAAAGTACTAAAATTTCAATATTTCAATTAAGTGGTCAAATGATATTAGATTCAAGTGATTTTTTGTAGAGATGATTTTTGAATGAATATTTACAAAATATACGATTTGGATTAATGAAATATAATTATTTGAGGGATCTCTCAACTGAAGCTCTATATATATATATATATATATATATATATATCTCTAGAAGTCTATCCAGTACTTAGGTTTCATGGGGATTTTTTAGCTGAATTTTAATTTTGTTTGTCGTTTTCATTTTGTATATTTATAATTTAATTTTTTTTGGGCTAAAGATAATATTCACTTGGATGGAGGTCGGTCCTTTTAATTAGATTTCGTGGACCTGAGCTTTGGAGACTAGGTTTACTGTGGAAAATATTTTGTAATATTATTAGTTTTTTCTCATGATTTTGTGAAGTGTGAACCAATTGGGGAAGTTCCACTAACCCAACACATTCGGTCAAACAATGAAGTTGCTAGCAAGTAGCAAGAATTGGGCGGTACTTTTTCAAAGGTAGTCCTATTTATGCATATATATATATATATATATATTTTCTTTTCTGCCTCTCCCAGTTTGTGAAATTATGATAACCACATTGCCAGCGAGAGATCTAAAAAATCTTACCCAACTTGTTGCATTTTGACAACAAATAAAAAGATTGACCCCACCACCACTTAGATCCACATGAGAGCTACAGAGAAATAGTTATTTAACACATCTAGCTCCATGTGAGGAGCATATAGTCCTCCCAATCATATGAATCAAGTGTAGGAAATATATACCTATTATATATAGATTTTCTCTTATGCAGATACCCTCCTTATTTTCTTTCTTGTTTATAGCGTCTGCAGATACGTTAGATACGTTCTTTATTTTCCTTCCTGTTTATAACGTCCGTAGATACGTCTGGATGTGAGAAGAACTACTATTATATATATATATATATATATATATTCTCTAGACAAACGTACCAACCCTCTTGTTAGCTAGGAAGGATATGATAGTTAGGGTCTTCATACAATTATGATCATCAAAGTGTCATTGTCTTGCTTCTAATAACATTCGAACCTTATTTTTCAACTGGGTGTGTCTCATGCTCAACTTAAAATAGGAATCTATTTCAATGTTTTACACTGAACCCATTTCTCAAAATGGGAAGTGGATAAGAAGAAAATATTTGAAAGCAATAAGCACCATGGAGATAGAGTGCTGATTTTCTTAAGGCAAAGCTCTTGAGAAGCTGATGCACAAACTAGGTGGTTCTGGAGTAGTGCAAGTGGCGCTACCACACACGACCTCTGATTTTTTAGGGTCCCGAATTTTTTTCCATGTGTATATTAATATTTTACATATAGTATATATCAAACATTCAGGACATTTACACAAGCGCTTGTTTGGTTGTATTGATTTGCAAAGCTACTTGTTTTATTTGTGACGAAGGTTTGAAGCTAGTGAATGCGCATCAATGGTTTTATTTTTAAGTTATTTTTTTATCCAGTAACCCAAAAAAAAAAAAAAATAAATAAGGGTGTTTGGACTCTCATGTGGGCCTATAGATAGTAAGTTATTTCTTTTTTTCCTTTTCCTTCTCTTGGGATTTCTTTTTCTTTCTAGTAAGAGGTTTCATATTTGACACTTTTCCTGTTATTACCAAAAAAAGAAAAGAAAAGGAAATACATACAAAAATAGAAGAATTATGTGGTATTTAACTTTCTCAAATTAGAACGTTAAATCCTTTCATAAATTCTTGCTAATTGATGATGATTGTTAGTTTTAAAAAAATTGTTCTCTTGCATTAAGTAATAGTTTTCTTTCTTTGTATCTTTTTGTTAGATTATATGAAGGCTCTAATGTAAGTTTCGCACAGGGCCCTCAAAATTTGAAGACCGGCTTCTTTCGTTTATACATGAACATACCGACACTACTATGCATATTTTTTATTAATAGGTAAAATAAAATTAAAAACAAGGAAAAACAAACATCACTAAAGGTCTATGGTTTATTTGAAAATGGGATGATAAATTTACTTATATGTTTATTTTTGGGTATAATAGCGTTCTTATGACCAAATTGACTTGGTTGAAAAGTTTGGAGTTTAGTAAATGGAAAAAACAATTACTTAAATGTTAGCCTAAAGAACACAAGAAAAGGAGCCGGGTAAACTTTAGTTTGAAAGGGTCAAAAAAGGTTCGGCTTTTGACATCAAAGAAGAACTCTACAAAATCATGCGTTTGGTTTCACAACTGCACCCCTTTGAAGCCCTCTAAAAGAAAAGGACATCCGCTAAACCTAAATATATAGATTTTTTTTTTTTGGGCGTAAACTAATTAATACCAAACTTATTGTCATTAACCTAAAGGTTGAAGCCACCCTTAGGCTGCTGAATTGAGCTTGAGCCCAGTGCAAATGGTAAAAAATGATGAGTTTAGCGCTCACATTTACTCCCTTTGATCTGATTCCTAGTTTTGAATGTATTTGATTAGGGATTTCAACATGGAACTCTAATAATTTTTCATTCCTTAGGTGTAAGTCAATGCATGGGAAGTAAGGGAATAAGGAATTAGAATGATTCTAATACCCATTATTGATATGTAAACATATTAGGCTATCTCACACGAGCACTTTTTTAATTTTTTTAATAAAAAATATAGCATATTCCTATGAAATTTCCTTACTCTACCCTTGCTTAGGCATGATTTAAATTTGGTTAATTATGGGCTCCGATCAATGTTGAAATCTAGGGCATAGAGATATTACTTGCTTGAACCCCAAAATCTCTTATATATGATGATGCAAACTTTGAAAACTTTGACAAGGTAATCAATGAAGATGTACATTGACCATGCGATGGAGAGGGGACCTCTTTAGCATCTTCTACTTAATTGTAGGTCCATGAGAATCATCTATATCACTTCAAAAAGGGGTATCTGTCTGTCCTTGAGAAAACTCAGTCACACCAAAATTCAAATCGATTGCCTTGAAGACTCTTATATATATATATTGATTCAAGCAAACAACAACAACAAAGTAACTAACTGGGCAGGCATATACGAAAAAACGTTTCGTTACTCGGTTGGTCAACAACTAGGTTGAAGCCATCGGCAGCCAATTGGGTCGAACTACTGTAATTCTGTGCACTGTTGCATTCAGAAAACAACATATTATTGCAATGCCATTGCGTAACGTAAACAACGTATGCAACAGTGCTTTTCTACCAACTTGATGTACCTTGTCCCCATATGTTGCTTCTTGTTTTTCCCTTCTCCCATCATTACTTGTATATATGTATATAGTACTTCAGCCCTCAAATAATGTTATCTAAGCGATTCAGTAAAAACATTATATTATTTTTCAATAAAAGGAAACTATATATACAGAATCGAGTTTGAAGGTATTAATTGCACGATTCGGGTTTAATAAATGAAATGAAAGAGCTAGCTCTTGACTTTTATTTATTTATTATAATCGTGTGAGACTCATCATACGACAATGTTTTCTTGTTAAAGAGCAAAACAGCCCCAGTCTAATAAGTTTAGATGAAAGTATACCGTTGTTACTAAGCTAATTTTTCTTATTAATAATAATAGTATAGATTTTTTTTTAAAAAAATCAGTTTTCCAAGCAATTTTGCAATACAACCGCGTAAGACTCAAATACATTTAAGTGATAACAATATTATAGGCCAGACGTAGGAATAATTTTTCTGTTTTCTTCTAGCTTCTTTTTATTTATTTATTTTTCTTTTCAAATTTATATAGTTAAGGAGAGGAAAAGAAAAGAAAAGAAAAGCATCTTTAATTAGTATCCAAGTAGTTCTTGTCACAAAAAAGTAAAAGAAAAAGAAAAAGTAGTTCTGCTAGGCTATGAGATGGAAATAATGCATGCCTATAACCTAGTAGGCAAATTGTGCTCTTATTCATGTGGTGGACCTCAGGAAAATGCAGGTGGGGTTTCTTCTAGATAATGAAATTGGGTAGCTTGTGGGTTTGTGATCAAATGGGGTCAACAACAAGAAATTAGAACAGTTTCCCCACTAGCATATGGGTGATTTTGTGACCATATTGTTTAACGTTATATCAGCCTCAAGTCAAGCCCACATGTGATATGCCTGTACCTAAATTATTCACAACCAAACAATATTTTATATATATAACACATTCTGTCTGTGTTTCAGTGATTTCCTATAAGCGGGACAACAATAGTGAAAACCTTGAAAGTTTACAGATGCATTACTCTTTGTTTTGGTTAGTCAAGTACTGTCAATAACGAAGGCTCTAATGATTTGCTTACCTCAATTTCGTATTAGTAAACATGTTCTTAATGAGTTCATTTCATCAAGAACTGTGATACAATTTGGGTGGCCTGTTGCTTACTTATTTACTTCATAAAAAACGTGTACGGTAATAGAGAGTGCAAAAGAGTTCTAGTATACCTATTACTTAGCAGTATTGGTGGGCTCTACTCTATATTAGAGAGATAGTACATAATGCGGTATATAAATGTGGTAAGTCTAGTATTACCCTAATGAAAATATCAAATCAATATAATACTATAGCTGCCTCTAGTTTTTCTTAATCTTTTTTAGTCATTAACTAATGATGTGGTAAATCCCTTTTTAAAAATAATAATATATTGTTACTAGGCTTTATTGAAATGGTGTGGTTAATGACATGTATTTGGGATTCATAATTTTGATGTCTATATAAGACCTGGCCTAACTCAAAAAACTTGTTTCTCCTAGTGTGTTCTAAACTCTATAAACCGACAACCAATTTCATCCCTCGTTGAAGGCCCAATCCTTAGCCCAAAACCTCAGCTTCCTTTCTATAGTATAAAAGAAAAATAACTCTAAATGAGCTTTCAGCTGATCCCATTTATACAAGGGAAATTGGGGAAATGGGGAGTTGAACATATGATTCATTGCGGGATAAAGCAAAACCTAAACTCTTGTCATGTGTGACATAACAATTTTCTTCTTCTTGCTCGAATTCCTCCCAATAAGAAAAAAATAAAATAAAACTGTCTTCATCATGTGCGTGACTTCAAAGGATTAGGAAACCTCAAAGTTAATAAATGGCTAAATTTAGCACAAATTTGAAAAATGAAGGCTGATATTGTTGGGGTCATTAATTTGTCTTTTGACCTAGTTGGCGAAAATCAGTCACACTTCTAAACCAGAAGCAATTTTAACTGCTTACCGCGTCGAGTTTCCACATCAATGTCATTTCCAATTATTAACACTCACTTCTTTTTCACTCCTAAAGTCTTCAAAGATTGAGTGGCTAAGTTGACCATTATGATAAGAGAGAGAAAGAGAAAGTTAAGATAAGGGAGGGAGGCAATGGTAGTAAGTAAGCATTATGGTCCTTTTCATGTAGAAGATAGACATAGAGAGATGAGCATTGAGAGAGAGAGAGAGAGAGAGAGCAACGAGAGGCCGATCGATGTGTATAAGTTATAATCAGCTTTGTTGGATTAGTGTTGAGGGCTCTCTCTCTTTGTCCTTGAAAATAAAAAGACAAAGGGTCAACTCACATATTACCTTTTCTCATAGTTGGTTAGGTCTTTAATCATGGGGTGCCATCAAGAATATGGAGGAACATGAACCGCATTAATCTTCCATCGCCAAGTACCCACCCAGCTTGGCACTTGGCAAGACTAGTGCCAAGCTAAAAGGGTTTCGATTTGATATACATATGGGTAGTAAATTCGTGATTGGACATATTTGTTTTACAATAATAGACAAAAAGGAAAAAAAGAAAAAAAGACAATGAAAACTTCCTGTTGGCTTTAGGGTTTATCATCAATTTCCAATAGTTTGCAACCATTTTATGGGTTGGGATCCTTGGGTGGGGATGTGTGATGCACTAAGTCCATTCAAAGAAAGAAAAGCCCTCATGCCCGAGACTCAAAGATTTAGATTTTAGATCTCTTGTCAAGTCCAAATGGTTGGGCTGTCTTTTTGCTTGCACTTTGTTTTGATTGTTTTTCTCTCAAAATTTGCAACCATATTAACCTAAGACTTCATTACTCAAAGGCTTCGAAATCCAGTTTCAAAACTCAACATCACCAACTTCATTTGGTATATATAGCGGCACATAATTTCCATTTTATTGAAGAGAGTCTTGAGTTCAAACGTAAGAGCATTTTCAAAGGATATGTCAAATTGTCATGTGGATATGAATAGTGGGCCAATTATGAGACTTTTGTGGTTTTGGAATGCGGTGGTGTACTTCTTCAATCTTCCCTTCATTTTTCTTGTTTTTTCTTGTGTTTTCTTTCTCCTGCTTTTTTTACTCTTTGCAAGCTGGTTATTTCCTTCATTGTGCGAAGAACTATGGTTGCTATCATAGGAAGTTTTCTTTGACAGGTTCTGGGAGGAGTTGGAGTATCTTATGGGGTTGTTCTGTGTTGCCTCCTCTGTGTTTTTCTTGGTGTGTTTCTTGTGGCTCTGACCCTTTGTGTGCCGAAAGGACTATGACTGTTCTGATAGAAGGCTTTCTTTGACAGTTCAGGATGGTTTTGGTGTGCTTTCCTGCATGATCCTTTGTGTTGGTCTTCTAGTAGTTTGGTAGTTTGTTTTTCTTTATTTATAATGGTTTAGTGATTTTGGGTTGGACTCTTCTGTTAATCCATGATATTTTTGGTACTCTTTCTACCCTAAGGTTTTCCCATGCGGTTTTCCTAGGAAGGTTTCAATGAGGTTATTGTTTTCATGTTGTCTTATATATGTATAAACCTATTTGATTATGAATGAAATCCCTTTTCTCTATAATTTTTTTTTATTATTTTAAAAAAGTCTTATACACAAGGTTGTTGTTCCAAGTTTATTTCAACCTAAAACAAGCTAGATGTGCTCCAAATTACGTCCGAGTACAAGTTAAATTAGGCAAGGAATTGGATACATAATAGGCATTTATTTTTATTCATCATTTGGAATTTAAATATAGTACACAAATGTGATCTCCCTAATATTGTACAAATAACAATCCCATTATTAAAGGAATACAAATAAGGAAAGAAGGAAATGATCCATTTAAACGTTTATATTGTGAATAATAGGACTTCTTCAATACTTCTTGAGAAAACTTTTGAACCAGTGTGCTGAGAGTTTTGGGAGTCTTTTCAACCCATTATTGTAATCCACAAAATTGATACCAAATCGAACAGTGTATCCAACATTCCATTCAAAGTTGTCTAGCAATGACCATAGAAAGTATCCCTTAACTTTGACACCATTTCTAGACAAAAAGGAAAAAACATCAAAAAATCAAATGTATTGATTTCAATGTAATGGTTTAATAACCCAAATGTAAGGAGGCATGTGGTAGTCAATTAGAACTTACTTGATTGCACTTTGAACATAAAAGAGGTGAAGCATGTGGTAGTCAACTCTCTTGGTATCATAAAGGGCTTCCTTAAGTGATAATTTTGGATCATTCAACTCATCAATGCCTATACAATATGCCCATTATTATATAGTATTGAATTAGACATTATAGCAATTAATTGTATTTTACACAGTATGTATGTGAAACATTGATGATGAAATTAATTAAGGCTAAAAAATTATTACCATTCTCGGTAATGTAAATGATTGGATCATTGTACTTTTCCTTTGTGTAGAGTAAAAAATCTTGAATTCCTATTGGGTAAACATTTAGCCAATCTGAAGCACTCTGCAGTTCCATTTGAAGATAATTGAGATTTATAGGAGTTACATTTATAAGTGAAAAGGATTAATCATGGAATTTCTAATAGCTTAAGTTAAAACTTCACTATTATTACCTTTACACCAATGGGGACTCCATTGCGCTTAGCTGCCACAACATATATTAATGTTAAAATGTGATTATTCTAGAAACTTAGATTGCTTGAGATAAGTTTTCAATTTGTACTCACATGTAAGATTCACACGAGTATCTGTTATGTAGCTTGCATGTACAGAAATATTATGAGATGCATCACTTGCATAGAAACCAGTATAGTAATTTAGTCCAAGAAAATCAAATGACCCAATTAGTAACTTGGATTGTTCTTCTGTGAATTTTGGTAATCGCTCTTGAACAAGAGACTGCATGATGTGCGGATAGTTACCACTTGTTAATGGCTCCATAAACCTACAAAACAATGGAATTCCCAAGCATGAACTTAGTATTCTATAATGCACTTTTTGCTAGTAAATGTTATATTTGTAAATAAACATTTAACTGAGTTGATATATAGATGACAAAAAGTCACTTTTGATCCATTTGTTTGTCGGATTTTCTAGTTCGTCTATATGGTTTCAATTATGAAGATTGGACCCATGTAGTTTGATATCCATCGCAATTAAAGGACACATCCAAATTTCCATCCAATTATTTGAGTAAGCATGTGTCCCTTACGTAGATAGGTATTTTGGACAGAAATTTTTGATGTGTCCTTAAATAACAACCAATATCAAACTATAGATATCAAGTTCCCTGAATTAAAACCACATGAATCAAAGTGAAAAATCTGGCAATCTACAAGGATCAAAGTGACCCTTGCCCTATACACTTGCCATCCAAAAGTAAAGTCCAAAGCTCGTAATGCAGCCTTTTGATCTTCATTTGCCTCAGAAAGAGGCACAAACCAGGGTGACACAAGCGTAAGTCCTATCACACCTTTTTGAGATGCCTGCAAAAGAGCACCAATCTTAGTTTATTTAGAGCTAGAAAAATGGACAACCTTTGTTTATCTCACTATACAAAATTTTCCCTCTTATATTTCAATTTAATACCACTCGTATAGAATTCTCAATTAGGAACCAACATTCTGGGAAAATAAAATAAAATAAAGAACTAATGGATTGGACCTGAAATTTATTCTTATACAAATTTGCAGCAGCCGCATGAGCAAGGAGGAGGTGGTGTGTCACCAGATATGGTTCAATAGCTGAATTTCCACCTGTGCAATTTAATTTTTGCCAAGTAGAGCATCGTCCTGGTGCCATAGAGCCAGATGCATAACCATTGCTACTATAGGTATATGGCTCATTCAACGTGGTCCAATACTTTACTCGATCACCAAATTTCTTATAACATAGTTCTGCATAGTCTTGAAAATGATTGCTGTATATACACATTTTAGAATATGTGTTATAGTAGTATGTATTTAATGATCTATATTTTATAGAGGATAAAAATTTTCACTTACACAACACGAGGGCTTAAAAAACCACCATATTCGTCTTCTAAAGTTTGAGGAAGATCCCAATGAAAGAGTGTAACAAATGGCTTTAGACCTATATATGTACATGATCAGTAGTAAAAGCAAATTAAAATTTGATTGAATAATAATTTTTATGAGTGCAGGTAATGTGGGATGATTCACCATTTCGAAGGAGTTCATTGATTAGATTGTTGTAGTATGTGATTCCATCCTCGTTCACACCGTCACTTAACTTTCCACCTAATAATAATTATAACAAAAAGCAAGCAAATAAGGAAGTAACTCAATCTACAAATAGAAATTAAACTAATATTCTGGCCTTTTGAAGTTCTAATTCAATTTGGTTCAATTCTTTCAATGAACCCCTTTTAATTGAGAACAAAATCTTGGTTATATTCCACGTACTGTAGACAATAGGATACATTACTTGATCTAAAAACACAAAGGGAGAGTAAGTGTACGCAGGAAAAAAAGCAAGAAGAAAAAAGTACAAGGAATTGTTATGGATAATAGTGACGATTGGTCTAAGCCAAAGATGTCAATGCAGATGATGAACATACTTGGTAACAATCTGGACCACGAGATAGAGAATCTATAAGCGTCTAACCCCATATCTTTCATAAGACCCACATCTTCCTGCAGTACAGAACACAAAAGATAGCATAAGAAATAAGGTAAAAACTAAGGATCTCACATCTTCAGGCTTCAAAGCTCAATTAGTATGTACACAATGCGACTTTCAAGTACAAAAGGGGAAGAGAGCATTTTGAACCTTATACTTGTGATATTGATCAACAGCGATGTCTCCGTTACTGCGATCAGCAATTCTTTCTGCAATTAATCGTAAATTTTTTTTAATTATTTGCGAAAATTCACAAAAGTGAAAAAAGTAGCTTAACTAATTGATTATTTGATTAGATAGACCTGAATGATTGTGGGTGTAGGTATCCCATATGCTTGGTCCTCTACCACCTTCACTTGCAGCACCTTCATACTGAAATGTTACACACACTGAACATGTCAATATATATGTTATGCATGGATGCTAACTAATTGGTCTTACATTGAAAGGACTTGAGGGTACTTCATGACCTGGTAAGATCCTGAAGCTGAGCCAAATATGAAACCTGGTGGAAAACTGCTCCTGTTGAAGGGAGTGTCAATATGAATGGGTGGAACTGTAAGAGCAGCTTCGCTATTTGTCAATGCAAAGCCAATTACTAGCACCACAACTAAAATCAAAGACCTGCGTTGCATTTCCATAACTGGGTGTTTGTGTTGATCCAGATTGATTGCCTTTACCTGGCATATAGCATGGCATTTATATAGAGGGAGTACGTGTTGAGATAGCGTCTCGAATTAGTGATCAAAAGCAAGTGAAGTTTATTTATTTATTTTAGTTTGAGTCATATTTGCGTATGTGTTTGGGATTACTTGTTGTTTTGGTCTTGGGTATTCACATGGATTGCGAGTAGTGAAATTACTTAAGTGCGTGATTGAAGATGCTATTTCCTCTTCCTTGTAATTTTGCTACTTTCTTGGTGGAACGTTGCCATTAAAGCTTTTTTTAGAAGTGATTATTTTTATATTAAAAAAAGTAGGGAGAGTGCCAAAGAGGAAGGGGTAGTTAGTTATGTACACACACAGTCCCTTCGTGTTTCATTGAAGCTTGTTTTAGTGGTGATTAGTTCAGGGAAAAGGGGGAGGATAACTTTAGAGGAGAGAAACTCTCATGTAACGGAGATATTACTTTTTGTCATTCCTGACTAATAACACAATGACATAAAATAAGGATAATTTCTCCCAGTATCATTATGTTATTGATCGGGGAATAACAAAAAATGTTATCCCTATTACAAAAAAGTTTTTTTCTACTTTAGACTTAGAGGCCAAGTGTGGCCCCGGCCATGCACCTAAACAAATGGGTTGCATGAGGAAGAAAACTTTGTTATTGTAAGTAGGTGCATTTAAAATTTGGGTACCTAAAAAGTTTAGTGAAGTAGAATTTTACTTAGGTATCTAAAATGCTCCTGCTTTCAATTTAGATTTATTAGAATTCTACTTAGGTACTTTCAGTTTAGAGGTGCTTAATAATACAGTTAAGTTTCAATAAAAAAATAAGAAAAATCATAAATTAGAAGTTAATTAGGTACTTTGTGCTTGTATAGTTTCAATAGTTTCGATTAGTTTATTAATTGTTGCAATTTAAGGACAATATATATAGCTTATTTCTGTTTTGTTTTTTTAACAGAATCACCATGCCTCACAACATATGCGTGGGACATATTTGAGGGTAAAGTAGTCTCTTTTCCATGGTGTCAAAACACCAACACACACAAGCCTCTCAATTGCTGGTCATCGTTTGGTGGGGGCTTGAGTGCTTGTCATGATTTTTCGGGTGAAATTCAATGTTTTGATAGATAAGGTTGTGAGAATCTTTGCATCTCCTAGGTTATGGAAACTAGGAAATCGACAGATTCTGGATTAAGGACAGTGAATATCTTTGATATTTTTTCAAAGTTTGAAACTACAATTCCACCTTCTTGCGATCCAACAAGTTACATTCAGAACACAAAGAAGAAAGTTGAATTATGTAGAGGCAGGGCTAGAGTAGCACAAAAACAAGAAAACCATTTGAAATAGCAAATGTATAGACTATAGCGACTTACATACACAAACAACACAATCTGAAATATGTAAAACTCCAGGTAAATAGAAGTACAACAAGCATTACAATACCCAGGAATCCAATTCCAGAGCTTACTTCTTAATCATATTCATATAGAAGCTAAATATATAAAGATAATATAGTACTAGTGGGGGGTTGCTAAGAGAGCTTGTGATTGCTTTTCATAGCGGAAACCGATTTTCTTGGAATCATCTGCAGACCAAACAAAGATACCATGAAGTTGTTGCTCACTCTTGAGCCTGTGACAGGCAGTGAAAAAACCATTCTCAGGGGACAGTCCACCACTCCCATCACTGATAAAACTTGCCAAGACCTTCCCACCATTGTAATTGGAGCTTTGTGTCTTGAAGTAATTGATGAACTGAGACACTGTGGTGCCCTGATCGTATGCGTAAAACTGGAAATTCACATAATCTATCAAGTGGCCATAGCTCTTCCACAGGGCCAAGTAGTGGCTCTGAACTTGGTCGTCATCAAAGGGAGCAATGGAAGCAAATGATATCACTCCATTGTTCTTGAGGGTTGTTATAAGCTTCCCAATGCACTCGGAGAAGGTAGCAGGGTCTGCGCTGAAGTGCTCGTAATCAATGTCAATTCCATCCAAATTGTACTGCTGGATGATGCTTGTGAGAGAAGAAACAGCATTGGAAACCCATGAGTCAATTGAGGACGGCTTGAAGTAAGCAGAGCCACTATTCACACTGTCTCCTCCTAGGCTCAAGGCCACTTTGACATTTGAATGCTGATTTTTGATGGAGGAAACTTGGGAAGGGCTAAGATTATCAGAGTCCCAGAAGACATTGAATTTTCCATTGGTGGGAGAGGAGCCTGAGGGGTCATAATCTATGGCAAATGAGAGAAGGAAGTGGAATTCAACATTTGGGTTTATGGGGACATCAGAAAACTTGACATTGTTGAATTCAGCTCCTATGTATTCTCTGAAGAGATCTGAGTTTGCTGGTGCTGCTTGGATTGATGTGGGGGATGTGAGGAAGGCTTGAAGGAAGAAAAGGGTGAAGATGAGCTTAAGCTTTGGGAGTGCCATATTGCTCATATAATATTGAAGACTGCTAGATGTTTTCGTATTTATGTATGTTTATGAGTGAAATTGAAACTTGTTAGCTGCCAGTTATATAGTGTAGCACTCAGTGTGAATATGCAGATAAGGGATATGTGGAAACAAGCTAGTTGATCTGGTTGTGTGTGTGCAGTGCCGTTACAGTAAGTTTGTTTGTGTAGAGCTTTGTCTTGGCAGGATTGCAAGAGACAAAATTGAGGTAGTCATCTAGATTGTGTATAATTTTTATATTATCTCTGGCTGGTAAAGCCCATCAATTGCCAAAGTCATTTGAATTATGCAGTTTAGAAATTTAATATAGGAACTTATTGCAGACAATATCACGAGAGGTCCCAAATTCGATCCCTCTTGCCCATACTACTTAAAGAGTTCAGTGTGATAATTCATATATGCTCAACTTGCATTATGTATTTTTTTTTTCCCATTGCTGAAAGTGAAGGACAATCTTTGGATTAGTAGGAGGTATAACTCATTCCTAAGCTAATCAAATAACTCTTATCAGGACTTGAGTCTAAAAATCCTCTATATATACATATATATACATATATATATATATGTGCGCAAATTTTATTTTTTTTTAAATTATAAAATATGCAAGAGTGTGAAAGTACCACTGAATATTGAGTTGAAATTGTATTTGCTCTTGTGGTTTTTACACTAATAGAATTTTCTCTCTCTTTTTCTCGTCGGATTGGTGTTTCTCAAAGTTTAAAGATTGCCTCTATTTATAAGTAGATGATATGACAACCAAAGCATTCCCTCTACAACATTAACTCATAAAACATGGTATTTCCACTCAATTTTGCTCCTTACTATTTACAAATAGTAAGATTGCTTCTTACTATTTGTAAATAGTGACTAAGCTTATAAGTCTTTAACTTTTCGTAAACATGGTATTTCACTCAATGTTGCTCCTCATTTTCAACATATGAGCCATCCATCATTTACAACAGAAATGATGAATTTTGGGCCTTCAGATTCACCAAGCCCAAAATATATAAATCAAACTAAAACAGGGCCCAAAAGAATTTGATAAGTGCCCAAGATACAAGCATGGACATACAAATAGTTCACAAATGATATCAACTATCATGATATGAATATGACTGATTGAATGAAGCAGGTCAAAGTATATAGGATCTCTCATTCTCTCTTTTGTTTTTTTTTTTGTCCAAATATTAACAACAGTGGGAATGTAGAATTCGAACACCCGATCTCGAATGCGTAGGTATATAAGACCTCTCATTTTTCGATTTTAAAGTTGTATCAAAAGTCTTTTGAATTGAAATATCACATTTATAAATTAAACCCACACTTGATAGTTAAGTTCATATGAAAACAGACTTCATAGTTAATAAACCGAGGTGCTCAGATCATTGAATTGTTGTGAGAGGTACAGTTATTAGAAACTCAAATCCATTTCCATGCCTTATCCAACTACGTTTCTGAGAAAGAACCAACCTTGGATCCATGAAGCACATGCAGTTACGCTAGTAGGAAAAGCAAGTGCAGAAAAAAATTCCCATCTGTAAGCAGTAAGCCTTGTATATTGGCATGTGGAGAAGAGAATAAAGAGGATGTATGCACATGCATTGCAGCACTTTAATTAGTCACAAACTAAATTCAAATCAGCATTGATATTATTCTCAACTTAGTTACTTAAGTTCAATGCACTAGATGAGATGGAGGTCCGACTAATGCACCTATTCATGTGCATGGTAAGATTTTAATTCAAAAGATCTCGATACAATTAGTAGTGAATTACTCATTTTTAACTTATAGCTCAATATGATACTTTTTAGAATGTCGAATTATGTATATCAACGTCTATAGCTTGTATCGATTCAAACCACTCCAGCCATATATTTCAAAAAGGTAATGTCGAATTACTCAAACCTCAATATGATACTTTTTAAAATGTCGAATTATGTATACCAACGTCTATAGCTTGTATCGATTCAAACCACTCCAGCCATATATTTCAAAAAGGTAATGTCCTATCGTGTGTATTGTCATATTTAAATTCCAAAAAAGAAAACATCATTAATAATAAAAACATGGCTGAAAACATAGATGGTACCAACCTTTACTTTCTTCTTTTTTTTGCATGGATCGAAACATCATTAATGATGAGCTTACCACTTTCGTGGCATTTGTATATATCATTAGCAAACTTTAATTAATGTATTTTAATATATTTTAATTTCTAATTTTGTTCAACATCAATGGCCATATATAATTATATATGCTTATTAATTTATATATGTTTCCTTTTTAGTAATTAAATCAAATTCGTGGGGTCTCATTTGTGCGAATGAGAGATCCTATAACGAAGTAACATGGATGCAATGATGTGTGCTAACCAAAAGCTGAGGCTCCGATGCTTTCTTTTTATATCATAAATCATGGGACCTCATCTCTATCTTTTATCTTCCAAGCAATTACAAACCATGTTTCTCGGTACACTTTCTTTTTCTCTGCCTTTTTTCTGTTTGTGTTGATCATCAATAGCCTTGAGCTTGAGGTATAATTAAGTTTTATATCATATGTTTTTTTCCTTTTAACACATGGTACGTCCATATATTAAGTGCATTTTGCTCAAATAGGATTTCTCAATCATTTTTTTTGAAAACTTTGAAATCGTTGAGAATATAGGAACAAAAGTCTTTGCATTACAAGATCCCGGGCCTCTCTGCTTATTATCAATTGATTTTGAATTGAATGTTTTAGTTCTATCATAATATTAGGAGGAAATAGTGCAATATGTGTGTCAAGTGACACTGATATAAGATATTGTATGTCTCGTTCACTGAAATTGTCAGTCTAAATTATAAATTGAAATAAAATTGCGTGTTATATACACCACACTAGTAGGCCTAGGCTACGTTGAGAAATCTTTAATTATGCCTGAATCGATATGTGTGAAGTCAATATCCGTCACAACCTTGCTAGTCTTTTGTTATTGGAAGTGCAACACTTTCCAAACACTTATTGAAGAAGGAACTATTTGGGGCTGGAGTGATTATGGAGTGTGAGAGAGGCGTGGTTTCATAGTGGAAAGAATCCATGGAAACCTCCTTTTCAGTGTAAAATGTCAGTGGAAAGAATCGAAACCTCTTTCAAAGTAAAATGTGTAGTCTTCTTCTTCTTGTACACAGAGATGGAAGAGTGAAGTAAATCCCACGCAGAATATAAAGACATGGAGTAAGTCCCAAGTCAACACTTCCACTTCACTGAATGCAAACAAAGTAATAAAATATTGAAAAGAGAGAGAGGTGGGTATGATCCAATAGCCTTGATCCCACATGGGCTAGCGTGCGGGTCCAAGAATATGGGATTTTCCAACTGCTTAAGAATGAACTAGTACATATTTTAGGCGCTTCTTAGTTTTTTTTTATTGTCTAAGATTGTTGAGCAATCTTTTCATTCATTAGGTGAACAAATTGTTTATGTATGGAAGTGAAGTAAGCACGTGGTTGGATAAAGTAGCTGGCTTATGAGAAAGTGAATTTGGAATTAGAGGAGACTCAGCTGGTCTCAAGAAAACGAAAAAGAATAAAATTCTTAATTCTCGTATCATTCATTGTCACCTTCATAAAAGAACGAAGAAATTTATTTACGATCATTCATGTATATAGTTGAAGATTATGAATAATGCACATAAAATCACTCTGAGATTTGTATGCATTAATCCCGAACGATTGTGATTAGCATTCACATATATAAAACAAATTATATAATATCTTTAATTGGAAAGGGGCATGTATTGTGTATTTATGGCTTGTAGGTAGCATATAAAACCTCAATTTTCGTACAGTTAGTGACATCATATGATAAAAATTCAAGTAACAAAGTTCGAAAGCAACTCCTTCCAATGTGGCATTTTCCTCCTAGTCAAATGAGAAATCAATAACCACTATTGCACCAACCAATTCCATATGGAAAAAATGTAGGTCACCCTTGGGGTGACAACCCAATTATTCCTACAAACAATGACAAATATTCGTACGCACTACAACTTCTACTTGGAAGCTTTAAACATAAGAGCGGCAAGAGGGGTCAAGTTAGGGAAAATGGGAGCAACTAGAATAATTTTTAGGGTTTGGGCAAGAATTAGGAATTGGAAGGTTTTCATTTGAAGTCACAAGGCATGCATTAGGCACCAACACCATGTGCCTCCTCACATCACTCTTTATCACGTGGGGCAACTTTGCCACCACACACATACCCACACTGTCTTCCTTTTAATCATCTTCGAATTTGTTTTCCCTTCCGGTCCCAGTCTTTTGACGTTTTTACCAGTATGCTAATGACTCGTTGCACTTCCTACTTCTCTAATCAAAATGGGATTTTTTTTTTTTTTTTTTTTTTAAATTTTATTTTATACAAAGCAATATTGAGGGAGGAGAGGTTTAACCTAGGATTTCAAATGCAAAAATAAATGCTCTTAACTACTTGAATTACAAGCCTTTAGTAATTACTGTTTCTTTCTTAGGAGGTCTTAGGTGAGGCTGTTGTATAAGACAACTTACTCACAAGAGTGGGATAAGGTGGAGTTCAAATGCAAGGGGTCTCACTCCATTGTGAGTGAGTTGCGGCATAAGACAATCTCATCTAAGAATTTCTTATTTGTTAGACCCATACGCAATAGATTTTTAAGTTTTATGATCTAACATCTGTTTGAAACGCGCTAGTTAGTTATCAAATATCTTTATGAGTTGTATCAATGTTGATTTACAAAATACGTTTTGATTTGCCAATGAAGCTTGTTAGGCAAAAACTTAAACACCCTTGATTTTCTTACCACTCTTATTTTCATGTTAGACAAATCGTGACTACTTGTCACCAACCTAACTTTGATGTCCCCTCAAGCTGGAAGCAACTTTCTTTTAGACCAAATCAGACTGTTTGTCTCTAATAAAATTCAAAACTTCCAAATTTAAACAAACTAAAATGAATCCCTTGTCTCTTTTTCTTGTTGATTGGGAAGCAAACCCAAAATTATAGAGCACTTCACTGAAATATTTGAATGGCCCATTAGATTGAATTGAGTGGAGCCCAGGTTTTTGGTCATTAACAAGAAACCCACTCTTAGTTTAAAGGCTTTTTATCACAAATGGTCCTTATCGTTTAAGATTTTATCACGAATGATCCTTGAGATTTTTTTGTGACACTAATAGTCCTTAACGTTAGGGGTTTTTTTATCACAAATGGTCCCTCCGTTAAAAATTTTGTTAAGTGTCTGATGTGGAAGACAAGTGGAGCCCATATGTCCAATCGCATTGTGAAATGTGGATGAAAAAATAATTAAATAATTTTTTTTAATGAAAATTCCTTTTTTTTTCCTACAACTTTTCATCCCCCTTCCTCTACTCCATCTCTCTCCCCTTCTGCCCTCACTCTCCATCCTCTGCCCCTTATCTCCCCCTCTGCTCTCCCTCTCTCCCCCCTGTCCTCTCCTTCTCCCTCAGTAAAAATAATAATATAATCCATATATCTTTCTCCATCTTTGTATAGTGGTATATAAATCATAACCCACAATCCCCCTTTGTTTTTTTCTTGCCCATTGCCTGCCACCTACAAGAAAAAATGGTATTTGGGATTCTTTTATTGGTCTCTGTTTTTTTAACATAGCCACCCGCAAGCCGCAACCCACGCCCAACTCCCCTACCCTCTCCCACTGTATTTTCTCTCCTCCTCTACTCTCCCCCTCTGTTTTTAATTATTTTAAGTTGTTAGAATAAATATTTGTGTAAAAGGAAATGTGAAACTACCTTGTGCAAGTGATTATTTTGCAAAATATACAGAGGGAGAGGGGTGGGTTGCGAGTGGGTGGGCATGGGGTGATCGAGCTGTAGAGGCAAGGAGAAAAAAAACACAGGGAGAGGGAGAGCACAGGGAGGAGAAAGGGCAGAGGGGAGGGGGAGAGAGACAGAGAGAGAATGGATTTTCACAAAATAAAATAAAAATTATTTCTTTATTTATTTAATCCACATGTCACGATGTGATTGGACATGTGGGCTCCACTTATTACACTTAACAGAATTTTTAACGGAGGGATCATTTGTGATAAAAAGCACTAACGTTAAGAACTATTAATGTCACAAAAAAACCTCAAGGACCATTCGTGATAAAATCGTAAACGTTAAGGGCTATTTGTGATAAAAAGCCTAGTTTAAATGCAGATTAACAGTAATTAATAGGTTAGTAGCAAGGGGGGTATTGTTCGTAATATCTGGTAAAGTAAGGGGCAGTGATTTAAACAATGGGTTCCGTTTCAAAATTATTTCAAAAGATCAGTGAGGTGAGGCCTCTTTGTCGATTTATAACGGTCGGAAATTACTCTCTCTGCAAACGGATCTTTTTGGTTTGACGGCGTTAACTGGACGCGTCGATGCCGTCCTCAGAATTTCAAACGCCCCGTAACGTCTCTTAAAAATTAGTCCAAATATATTATTTTAAATTTATTTTATTTTATTTTATTTTTACGCTCTTATATCCAAATCCGAACTGAAAACAAAACCCACAAACACACACTCCTCGTCAGTCTTTCTTTTCTTGTTTCTCACACCTCACTTTCTCTCAGCTCCCTCTCTCTCATTAAAATACAATACAATTGACACAGAAACAGTCTCACACTCTCTCTCTCTACTCTACGACTTTCTCTCTCTACGAACCTCCATCGCCATTGCTTCAAGAATCTCTCTGTACTTGTAGGCAGGCCGGCAATTCGATTTGACTGTAAGTTTCTTTTTTTGAATATATATATTTTTTATTGGTTCTGAATTTTGTTTGGTGTTTTGATCTTCTTCGGTATGAATCGCGCACATTCCGATTTTGATCGTTCATTTGCGATCCATTTCCGATTCATCGCCGCACGTCTGTGTGAATTCAGAATTGCATTGCTCAAATTTGTCTCGTTCGTTGACTCACAGATAGTTACTAAATTAATATGTACTAATCTTGATTTTCTATAATTATATAGATATATGTATGTATATAGACTGTTACTGATGAGTGAAGGTTTTTGAGATTCAGAGAGCAAGAGAGCTATGGATTCATCACAGTCACAACAGAGAAGAGGAGGTTTGGTATCGCTATCCCCGTCACAGACACCGCGGTCGAGCGACAAGTCGGTGCGAGATCTGCGATCCGGGGATTCGAATTCGATAAACAGGCATGAAAAGGACAAGGGTGTCAATGTGCAGGTGCTTGTGCGTTGCAGGTGAGTCGGAATCCGAGTTGGGTGTGAGGCCGAGTTCAGTTAAGTGTTGTTGTCTGAGTGAATGATCAGCTCATGAATTGGTTTGCATTTGTAGGCCTTTGAGTGAAGATGAAATGAGGGTACATACACCCGTGGTGATTTCTTGTCATGAGAGTAGAAGGGAAGTGTCTGCAATTCAGAATATAGCTAACAAGCAGATTGATAGAACCTTTGCGTTTGACAAGGTTTGTTGATTAGAATGCTGAAAGTCAAACTCTTGTGTTTCATCTTGTTCTACTTTAAAAGTGGCACTAAGGTCTTACTAGATGAAAGGAATTCATGGGTTTTAATCTGTTTTGGCTCCTGAAGTTCCAAAATTTGAATAATGATTTTTCCTCAATTTTAGTGAAGTAAAATTGAAATATGTTGCTGTTGTTGTGCTACCTGTTGTTACTTTCTTTGCACTGGGAAATGATCAGAAAGCTGGATAATGTTGTTTAGGTATTTGGTCCCGCATCCCAACAGAAGGAATTGTATGACCAGGCTGTGTCTCCTATTGTAAATGAAGTACTTGAGGGCTATAACTGTACTATATTTGCCTATGGTCAGACAGGGACGGGGAAAACATACACAATGGAAGGAGGAGCAAGAAAGAAGGTTTGGTGTTTTCGACTTTCAAATAGACTTCAGCCTATGTATTATTTTATGATTTTCTCCTCATAGCTTGCTGACTGAATTTTGTGATTTTTGTAGAATGGGGAGTTTCCAAGTGATGCTGGTGTTATCCCACGAGCTGTTAAACAAATTTTTGACATATTAGAAGCTCAGGTTGCTGAGTATAGCATGAAAGTCACATTTTTAGAGCTGTACAATGAGGAGATAAGTGATCTTCTGGCCCCAGACGAGAGCACGAAATTTATCGATGACAAATCTAAGAAACCCATTGCTCTCATGGAAGATGGGAAAGGGGGTGTCTTTGTAAGAGGCTTGGAAGAAGAGATAGTGTGCACAGCAAATGAAATTTATAAAATCTTGGAGAAGGGATCTGCAAAAAGACGTACAGCTGAGACTCTTCTCAACAAACAAAGCAGTCGTTCACACTCTATATTTTCCATCACAATCCACATCAAGGAATGCACTCCAGAGGGTGAGGAAATGATTAAGTGTGGGAAGCTAAATCTTGTTGACCTTGCTGGTTCTGAGAACATTTCACGCTCAGGTGCAAGAGAGGTAAGGCACAGAAGTAGTTTATAATCAATATAATGATGGAGTTATCTTACTACATGATCTTACTGCCATATTTCCAAAAAAATTTGTGTTTTGAGTTTATTTAATCCTTATAATGGATTATGGTAGGACATTTTCTTATCTGAATCTGATTGAAAAGAAATTTTCACTTGCAGGGTAGAGCAAGGGAAGCAGGGGAGATAAATAAAAGCTTGCTTACTCTTGGCCGTGTCATTAATGCTCTAGTCGAACACTCTGGTCATGTTCCATATAGGTATTATTTAATAAATATCCCTTCGTGGTTTTTTTCCTGTATTTGCAAACCCCAGAAAGTAAATTTAATCACAATGATATTGTTTGGAATATCAGGGATAGTAAACTAACAAGATTGTTGAGGGACTCCTTAGGAGGGAAAACAAAGACATGCATAATTGCCACGGTATCACCCTCTATCCACTGTTTGGAAGAAACACTCAGCACCCTAGACTATGCGCACCGTGCCAAAAACATAAAGAATAAACCAGAGGTCAGAAGTTTGCCCACTCCCTGTTCTCACAAATCATAAAGGGGAATTGTCTTTCATTCTGACCCTTGTTATGGTTTGTTGTTGCTCATTGTTTCAGGTCAATCAAAAAATGATGAAATCTGCTCTGATCAAGGATTTATATTCTGAGATTGATCGGCTTAAGCAAGGTTGTTAACTGATTTCATCGTTGCTCCTCTCTCTCCTCAGAAGCTTTTTCTAGTGGATAATATTATTTAATGATTTTTTTGATAGTTAGTTTATTGCAAGCTAAATTGTATGACATGTTTCTTATGTTTATTCAGAGGTATATGCTGCAAGAGAGAAGAATGGAATCTATATACCACGAGATCGTTATCTTAATGAAGAAGCAGAGAAGAAGGTCTGATTGTTGCCATTTAACTGAATGACGCAATTCTTTTCCTACATAAATTCACACAATGCACTGGTTACTGACCTCATTCCTCTCTTTTTACCCTAGGCAATGGCTGAAAAAATAGAGCGGATGGAACTTGATTCTGAATCCAAAGACAAGGTATTTCCATGAAGATTGCACTCCTTTCTTTGTAAGTATTACCAGACTACAGCGTAGGAACTAATATAATTGTTATGTGGTGGTGACCTAAGCGCAGCAACTGATGGAGCTTCAGGAACTTTACAGTTCTCAGCAACTTTTGACTGTAGACTTGAGTGATAAACTTGAAAAAACTGAGGTAATACATTTGGGAAATCAAATTACATAGTCTCCCATTGTTCTTTCTGCTTTCATCCTGATAAAATTCAACACTTTATACTTCAGAAAAAGCTTGAGGAAACTGGAAATGCACTGTTTGATCTCGAGGAAAAACATCGACAGGCAAATGCAACCATTAAAGAGAAGGAATTTCTGATTGCAAACCTCCTCAGATCGGGTGAGCAAAGTGTCTGCTACAACGAATTTTGTTGTACATTCTACATATTCAGATCAGATATTGATACTTGCCATTTCATTTTACCTTCAGTTTATATAGTCGACATTTGATGGATCAAATAGCTTTTCCTAAGGACTTCCATTTTTGACTTGTTTGTCTTCTAGTTTGTGCACACGTAAAGTCTCATGCTTTCCAGATGGTACAATTTGATGCCTCTGAATCTTCCTTACAATAATATGCACTGTTAACTTTCAGAGAAATCACTGGTTGAGCGTGCATTTGAGCTTCGAGGAGAGCTAGAGAATGCTGCATCAGATGTGTCCAGTTTATTTGCCAAGATTGGTTTGTCTCATTATTTTGGATATTTTTATTGGGTCTTCCTCAAAACTTCTGGTGCTTTATTGCTAACCATGGCTGGTTTTCCAGAGCGCAAGGATAAAATTGAAGATGGAAATCGGATATTAGTTCAGAAATTTCAGTCCGAATTAACTCAACAGCTTGAAATCTTGCATAAGACTGTCGCAGTTGCAGTGACACAACAGGAGCAGCAATTGAAAGGTATGGAGGAGGATATGCAGTCCTTTGTATCAACCAAGGCAGAGGTAAGATCTAGACAAGAAGATGATTGTCTTTGAGCATTCTTGACATTTGATTGTCAGTCTATAACTACGTACAACCTAATTATTTGCCATGCTTTTGAAGGCTACTGAAGAACTTCGAGGAAGACTAGGAAAGCTTAAAAATATGTATGGTTCTGGTATTAAAGCTCTGGATGGTATAGCTGGGGACCTTGAAGGAAATTCTCAGTCAACTTTTTGTCATCTAAATTCGGAAGTTTCTAGCCATTCTTCTGCTCTGGAAGATGTAAGTATTAGTTCACTGTTTTTCAGTCTTCACTGTTCTTTTACTATTTCTGTACTTAACTTTGTTCATATGATTTAGCTCTTCAAAGGAATTGCTTCAGAAGCTGATGAATTACTCAATGATCTTCAAGGTAATCTTCACAACCAAGCAGAGAAGCTAAGTGCATATGCACAACAACAGCGTGAGGTTCGTAATATATTGTTGCTTTCATGGTTATTTGTTTTATTTTCTTCAAGAGTAAAATTCAAAAATCTCTTTTTGGAGTGAAAAATTTGGTCTTCAATTTTGTACAGGCTCATGCCAGAGCAGTTGAAACTGCACGGTCAACTTCTAAAGTTACTGTGGACTTCTTCAAGACTCTAGACTTGCATGCATCCAATCTGACCCAAATCGTGGAAGAAGCACAAACTGTCAACAATAAGAAATTGTCTGAACTTGAAGAGAAGTTTGAGGTGGTTGCAGTGTACTTTCTAAATTAAATGGGCCATTAACAACCTTATTAACAGAATTTAATGCTTGTTTTTTTTAATTTATATGTAGGAGTGTGCTGCTAATGAAGAAAGGCAGTTGCTAGAAAAGGTGGCAGAGTTGCTGGCAAGTTCAAACGCAAGGAAGAAAAAACTGGTATGTCTTGTTCTTAAGCTGCAGCCAATTACTTATTCCTTGTTCCTAAGGTTTTATGTCAGTAACAACTTTTTTATTTAGGCTCAATTAGTAACATTCTTTATCTATTAAATAGGTCCAAACAGCAGTAAATGATCTTCGAGAGAGTACAACAAGCAGAACCAGCAAACTACAGCAAGAAATGTCAACCATGCAAGATTCAACATCTTCTATCAAAGCAAAATGGACAGTTCACATGGAAAAAACAGAATCCCATTACCTTGAAGATACATTTGCTGTGGAAAGTGGAAAGAAAGACATGGAAGAGGTTCTACAGAATTGGTACATATTCTGGATATTAGGAATTTAAACTTTGATCTGGCCATGCTTCTGCTACCTGAATTTTTCTGGTCCATTACTTACACAAAAACAACTTGTGCAGTTTGAAGCAGGCAACAATGGGTGCAGAACAATGGAAGAATGCCCAGGGTTCCTTGCTCAGTCTAGAAAAGAGTAATGTTGCTTCTGTGGACTCCATTGTTAGGTATGCTCATTCCTTATAGGAAAGAAATATTGCAGGTTTTAATTGAAGATTATTCATTCAATTTTTTTCTCTTCAACTAGGAGGGGAACGGAAGCCAATCAAGCTCTACGTGATAGGTTTTCCTCTGCTGTATCAGCTGCACTAGAAGATGTAGACGCCGCAGACAAGAATCTCCTGTCTTCTATTGATCGTGAGTGTCAAGTTTCACATATTGATTTCACATTTGTCTTGCTAGGTTATATATTGGATTGCATGTTAACTGAAACAAATACTTGCAGATTCATTACAACTTGACCATGAGGCATGTGGAAATCTTAACTCAATGATCGTTCCATGTTGTGGGGATTTAAGGGAACTGAAGGGAGGTCACTACCACAATATTGTCGAGATCACAGAGAATGCAGGAAAATTTCTTCTGGATGAATATGTGGTAAGACTGCTAGAGTGCTTTTTGTACAATATATGTGTTTTTTATTCGATGACATTATGTTCTTTAATGAGTTCTTCGATTCTGCAACACTCAGGTGGACGAACCATCATGTTCCACGCCAAGAAAGAGGTCGTTCAATCTTCCAAGCATTGCATCCATTGAAGAACTCAGAACTCCTGCCTTTGAAGAATTGTTGAGATCATTCTGGGATGGAAGATCTGCAAAGCAGCAGGCAAATGGAGACTTAAAACACATCGCAGTGGCGTACGAGGCTGCCCAGTCCATTAGAGACTCTAGAGTTCCTCTCACTGCTATTAACTGAAGAGGGGGTAATCAAAGATTTAGAGGACAGAGAACACGTGTGTACATAACATGTATGGCGTATATATGTACTCTTGTAGTCACTGTGCTACGCTATTCGTTAATTGTTTCTGGAGACAGTGGATGAAAAATGATTGTGGATGGAGAAATCTATATAGTTAGGCCTCCTGGGGAAACTTCAAAACTTGAGTTCATTGAATTTCCCACTTTGTAACGAACTGCAATTGGATTATTGATGAGGAGTTACTGAGTGTTTTGGTTTGAGTGCTTTCGAAGCTTCTTCTTTACAGCCATAGTTCTTGTCAATCATAATACCTTCGATTTGCACCCAAAAGGATGCATCCAGCAGATTTATTATTTTTTTGTGGATTAGATTAATTAGAATAATTAGGCTATCAGTTGTATTTAAAAATAAAAATACCTTCTATAAATTATCACAAAGTCAATAACCTTAAACAGAGATCGAAACAGAAAACCATTCTATTCTGGTGCGAGTGAAAACCAATCTATTCATTAAACCAATATGACTCGCATATCATTCAGACCAAAAGCCACACTTTTTTGGGCGGATGGAATTAAGAACGGCGGTGAGGATACACTTTGGGTTAAAGTGGTCAAAGTGGTGAACAAAATATTTCCATAAAAAAAGGCTTATAAAATATCAAGTTTAGGAACTAATGTTGAAAAATAAAAGAGGCTAAAGAAATATAACCAGAACGTTGAAAAAACAATAGGAAAGGCTGAGAAACTTCAACTTGATTCTTGTCCTTGAATTACATCTTAAATAGAAACACCAAAGTTACTGCCGCAAGTAACTCACCCACAACTTTAAGATTTTGTGGAACTTCATCCCATGATTAAAAGCATGAAGAAAGACAGACAAACCATGACTCCTATAAACTAAGATAATACCAGTCTCCTATCTATAGGTGTAGAAACTGAGTTTTCTATGTCTTTCAAAAGAGATATTACAACATATTTATATACAAGGTATAGGATGGTAGACCTATCAGTTACAAGTCATTGATAGCCTAATAATATCATAACAGCAGCAGACAATGAACTAGTCATAACTTTGATAACTGCCTAACAATAGGCACCAACCCTTACTGAAAATAAATAACTGTTAAAATAAATCTTCACACTAAACGATGAGGACTCCTAAACGAAAGGTACGGAACTTTTTATCCAATTTAGAAAAAGGAAAGTTTTTGTGGAATTCATGACAACACGGACTTGAGCTTTCTCGAGGAAACCAGTTGGAGGGAGGTTTGAGCGCCCTTTTACTCAGAGATGCTGAAGATGATGATACGGACTATGACTGCTGCTACTTCTTCTTCTTCTTATTGCTGGAGCAGCAGAGGTATGAATTGTCTTCACTCTAACTCCACTTTTCTCGTTTTCTTCAACAATTACTTTGCTTTCTTTCACTCTCAACCTTCGAAACCGATCAAATCTACAAGAACCCAACTAGAGCAGCCAAAAAGAGACTTACCCAAAATCACAAATGTTGAGGATGCCTTCAATGTGTTCGATAGAATGCTTCAAATGCGCCCTCTGCCCTCTGTTGTCCGTTTCAATATAATCTTGGGTCAAGTTGCAAAATTGAAACATTACTCGGCCGTCATCTCATTGCATAACCAAATGGGTGTGTCGAGAATTGGACATAATGTTTATACCCTAACCATTCTCATAAATTGTTATTGTCATCTAAACCAAATGGGGTTTAGTTTATCTGTATTGGGAAAATTCTTCAAACTTGGTCTTGAACCAAATGTCAGTACCTTCACCACTCTAATCAACGGCTTTCTTCTCGAGAATAGAGTGGCGGAGGCGGCAGGAATTTTCAACAAAATGATGAGGGGAGGTAATTGTCAGCCTGATGCTGTTACTTATGGCACGCTAGTAAAGGCCTTTTGCATGAAAGGTAACAATAGGGCTGCTATTCAGTTGCTTAGGAAGATGGAGGAAGGAGCTTGCAAGCCTAACCTAGTTGTCTATAGCACAATCATCGACAGTCTTTGCAAGGATACACTAGTTGATGATGCATTAAACCTCTTCTCAGAAATGATTTGCAAGGGTATTGCTCCAGATGTCATTACCTACAACTCTTTGATGAATGGAGTTTGCAAATTAGGTGAGTGGAAAGAAGCTAAAAGGTTGTTGAATGAAATGGTGAGTAAAAACGTCTTTCCAGATGTGTGCACGTTCAGTGTCTTGGTAGACACACTTTGTAAGGAGGGGATGGTTGGGGAAGCAGAAGGCGTGCTTGAAATGATGATTGAAAGGGATATTCAACCTGATATGGTTACGTACAGTTCACTCATGGATGGTTACTGTTTGCGAGGAGAAATGAGCAAGGCTAGAAAAGTTTTTAAACTAATGCTTAGCAAGGGATTGATGGTTGATGTTATTTGTTATAGCGCATTGATAAATGGATATTGTAAGCGTAAAATGATGGATGAGGCCATGACGCTTCTTCGGGAAATGTCTCGTAAGGGACTGGTTCCAGATACTGTTACTTATAACACTCTTCTGGGTGGTTATTGCAAAGTGGGGAAATTAGGTGATGCACAAAAGTTGTTCTCTGAGATGCAAGCTTGTGGTCAACTTCCGGATGTTCAAACTTATGCTATTCTACTGGATGGCCTGTGTAAAAACCAAAAACTTTCTACCGCAATCCAACTGTTTAAAGAGATGGAAGGCAAGAAGTTGGATGTAGATATTGTGATTTACACTATTCTTATTGAAGGTTTGTGCATGGCTGAAAAAATTGAATCTGCAAGGGAACTCTTTTGTGGTTTATCATCAAGAGGGCTTCAACCGGATGTAAGGACATATAACATAATGATTAATGGACTCTGTATTGGGGGCCGAACAAGTGAAGCAGAAAAGCTGCTTACTGAAATGGAAGAGAAAGGTTGTCCTCCAAATGATTGTACGTATAATGTAATTATTCGAGGGTTTATCAATAACAATGAGACAGTAAGGGTGACAGGACTTATTCAACAAATGGTGGAGAAGGGTTTCTCTGCAGATGCTTCAACTACAGAATTGATAATTGATCTATTGTGTAAAGATAAAGTAGATCCTGCATTGTTGCCATTGATGCAAAAAGAGAATTATGAACTGAATTTGCCTCAGTTAAAGTTGAACAGATCTTCTGACCATCCCAATAAACATTGAAGCTCTTCCACCTCTGGCAACCGTGGATGTGTTATATCTGTTATCTCTTAATCCATCATGTGACACTGTTGAGTAGTAGATATAACTTTACCGATAATCGTAACATCTTTATTGTTTTGTGTTTTTGTACGCATGTCTTTTTTAGTTTCTTTCACACAAACATTGTGCAATTGACTGACTCTGCATGTTTTTGTTATTTTGCGGTATACAGACTTGGTTATATAAAGACATCATTGGGGGATATCCTGTGATCATGATAGAGAAATTTCTATGTTACTCTTTTAAGGTTGTTAAATTTATTAGAGAGAAGCAGGGTATTTGGACTGATATAATCAGATTTTTCAGCTGACCAAGACTTTGCAGTTTGGGCAAAAACCAACCAGCCTTTGATTAAGGGGCATTCTACAACTTCTTTTCAATTTTTTTGATTTGTAATAATTTTGTGAAGGACATGGTGAAATTTGCTAACCCTTGATTGGGTCTGAATGCTCGTTTGTGAGTGATTTAAGATGGGGCAAAATCATTTATGACCAGAAGCACCTCAAACTTGCTTATTGAAGTGATTATAAGGAGAACTGCATATATATATCCACCTGTATCAACCCCCACCATGATGAGCCTCAAACAAGACTAAATTTCTATTCTACATTTCCTGATAGAATCAATATATATGCGAAAATACTGCACCTTCAATGTATAACACACTCCTTGACTTGGAACGACAAGGCGATCTGATGCCTGCAAAACATATCAATTTTCTACTCTGTCAGAAACCCACAGGACGGATGCCAAAGTACAGCAAATGTATACATGAAACCTCAGAATATATTATATTTTAACATTTCAAGGTTAAAGGGTGCCAGTTTCGGTATCTGAAGTTATCACCCTCATGCTTCTTGACTGAAAGGCTTTGAATTTAAACTATCTAATGTAAGCCTTCCGTCTATCAGAAAGATGTACATTTTCGTTTTTTCCCCCCAATATAGAGCATATCACTTGATAACATGGAAAGACAAAAGTCAAAAGAAATTAGGGTCACATCTTCCATTGATGTAACTGTTAAGCTCAAGATCCCTATTTCAGATTACTTCTTACAAAGGAGAAAAGACATCTTTATATGACAATGAACTTTCAACTTATATTCTTTTTTCTTCATTTGTGTCCTTTAATTAAGTCAAAAAGAGAATGTGAGGTGCTGCCTCATTTTTTTCACTCCTTTCACATAAAGATTAAAACAACTTTAGAGAATTCTTTTGTTTTTTCTTTAACATTTTAGTTTTTTTATGTATTGGTTTTGCTTTCTGTTTTAACTTCTCTCATCTTCATCGTTCATTTTTCCCATATCTTTCCCTTTATGCCTTTAACTAAATAATAACAATGTGCTACCGGAGAAGCTTGGTAGCTAAATGAACTTGTGCTTATGCTATTTATAGTGGCCCAACTCAGCCCAATTGGGCCATTATCATCAACTTGGGGCTTAGCCTGAGAACCCATAATTTTTTTTTAGTAACAAGTATTTTATGTATTAATGAAATACAATACGGAGTGGGTTCTATAAAGGTGTCCTTCAAATAAAAGACCATTTAACTAAAGCTCTCTCTCTCTCTCTCTCTATATATATATATATATATATATCCTGAAAGTATTTTATGTACAGTACAGTATTGTACATAAATTGTAGCTATAGTTTATAAATCCTGAAGAGAAGTTGAGTAAATAAATTAACCTAATTATATAAAAAGAATCATAAGTTCCTAAATCCGAAAAAAAAAAATAGCACATCAAAATAGGTGTGAAATAATTTCATTGATCATACTTTATTGGGCCTAGGCCTCCTTTTTTGGGTTAAACTCTACGGCTTAATACTTCATAAAATGTTCATTGTTTTCGTAGTCGCTTAATTCAATTATATGTAATTGAAAAGAAAAGAAAAACTTAAACATTTAAAGGAAAGTAATTGACTAATGCTAAGTAGTAAATTAATAAATCTTGTTGGCCTCTTTTTTCAATAAATAATAAATTGTGTTAGTATATATATAATTGTAAAAAATAAATAATAATAAAGTTTTTTAAAAAATGCAATACATAATTCAAATTTGGCATGGGTCCATATCGGCCCCTTTAGTGGCCGAGCATGAGGACGGTCCAATCCCATATGGGCTTGGAATGTGGGCTAGGAACATAATTGATTATTTTCATAAATGGACGGATCTGGCATGACCCATTTATGAAATAAACCGACTCTAAATGAGTAGAGTTGAGCTGACACGATTCGTTTGACAACTCTACAAAAATTGCATTAGCAAACGATAACTTTTTTAGTCGTTGATGCTAAGTGCTTAGGTTTTTTCTTTTAATCACCTGCTATGCGAGTTTGGCAAAAGTGACATGAAATGTATTAGCAATCACATTTAAGTAGATTTCTATCGTTCTAGGAAATCTTAAAGTTTTCTTCTTCTTTTTTTTTTTTTTGCAAATGTATTTGTCATGGAAATTGATTTGTGTCCACGTATACTATAGGTTTTTTTCTTTTCTTTTAATCACATGTTATGCAAGTTCTAATATATTTTTATTATTTAGACACTTTTTTTTTTCTTTTCTTAAAGGCTTATCCAAGGTACAAAATTGTGTATATCAAAAGTATAGGTCTCACTCATATCTAGAAGAAAAATAATAATAATAATAATAAGAACAATAGTTTATGTTAGACACAAAAATAAAAACAAATTGTCATTTGTATCACAATTTCAGCAGAAATTAACCTAAGAATGATAAAAAGAAAAAATTATAATGAAATCTCAGGCCTTAGAATGAGAAGGCCGAGTGAATTTCAATATGCTATGCTAGCAGCTAAAAAGAACCGAACTGCAACCCTAACTTACAAAAACATATTAGTTCAAGGAAACTAGTTGGAGGGAGGTTTGAGCTTCATTCCCAACCCTCTTTGCTCTCTTTCACTCACCGATGCTGAAGATGATGACACGGACTACAACTGCTGCTACTTCTTCTTCTTGTTATTGCTGGAGCAGCAGAGGTATGAATTGTCTTCACTCTAACTCCACTTTTCTCGTTTTCGTCAACAATTACTTTGCTTTCTTTCACTCTCAACCTTCGAAACCGATCAAATCTACAAGAACCCAACTAGAGCAGCCAAAAAGAGACTTACCCAAAATCACAAATGTTGAGGATGCCTTCAATGTGTTCGATAGAATGCTTCAAATGCGCCCTCTGCCCTCTGTTGTCCGTTTCAATAAAATCTTGGGTCAAGTTGCAAAATTGAAACATTACTCTGCCGTCATCTCATTATATAACCAAATGGGTGTGTCGAGAATTGGACATGATGTTTATACCCTAACCATTCTCATAAATTGTTATTGTCATCTAAACCAAATGGGGTTTAGTTTATCTGTATTGGGAAAATTCTTCAAACTTGGTCTTGAACCTGATGTCTTTACCTTCACCACTCTAATCAAATGGCTTTCTTCTCGAGAATAAAGTGGCGGAGGCGGCAGGAATTTTCAACAAAATGATGAGGGGAGGTAATTGTCAGCCTGATGTGGTTACTTATGGCACACTAGTAAAGGGCTTTTGCATGAAAGGTAACAATAGGGCTGCTATTCAGTTGCTTAGGAAGATGGAGGAAGGAGCTTGCAAGCCTGACCTAGTTGTCTATAGCACAATCATCGACAGTCTTTGTAAGGATACACTAGTTGATGATGCATTAAACCTCTTCTCAGAAATGATTTGCAAGGGTATTGCTCCAGATGTCATTACCTATAACTCTTTGATGAATGGAGTTTGCAAATTAGGCGAGTGGAAAGAAGCTGCAAGGTTGTTGAATGAAATGGTGAGTAAAAATATCTATTCCAAATGTGTGCACGTTTAGTGTCTTGATAGACACACTTTGTAAGGAGGGGATGGTTGGGGAAGCAGAAGGCGTGGTCTTGAAATGATGATTGAAAGAGATATTCAACCTAATACCATTACATACAGTTCACTTATGGATGGTTTCTGTTTGCGAGGAGAAATGAGCAAGGCTAGAAAAGTTTTTAAACTAATGCTTAGCAAGGGATTGATGGTTGATGTTACTTGTTATAGCGCATTGATAAATGGATATTGTAAACATAAGATGATGGATGAGGCCATGATGCTACTTTGGGAAATGTCTCGTAAGGGACTGGTTCCAAATACTGTTACTTATAGCACTCTTGTAGATGGTTGTTGCAAAGTGGGGAAATTAGGTGATGCACAAAAGTTGTTCTCAGAGATGCAAGCTTGTGGTCAACTTCCAAATGTTCAAACTTATGCTATTCTACTGGATGGCCTGTGTAAAAACCGACAACTTTCTACAGCAATCCAAGTGTTTAAAGAGATGGAAGGCAAGAAGTTGGATGTAGAATATTGTGATTTACAATATTCTTATTGAAGGTTTGTGCCTAGCTGGGAAAATTGAATCTGCGAGGGAACTCTTTCATTGGTTTATCATCAAGAGGACTCAACCAAATGTGAGGACATATAACATAATGATTAATGGACTCTGTATTGGGGGCCTAACAAGTGAAGCAGAAAAGCTTGCTTACTGAAATGGAAGAGAAAGGTTGTCCTCCAAATAATTGTACGTATAACATAATTATTCGAGGGTTTATCAATAACAATGAGACAGTAAGGGTGACAGGACTTATTCAACAAATGGTGGAGAAGGGTTTCTCAGCAGATGCATGGACTACAGAATTGATAGTTGAACTATTGGGTAAAGATAAAGTAGATCCTGCATTGTTGCCATTGATGCAAAAAGAGAATTATGAACTGAATTTGCCTCAGTTAAAGTTGAACAGATCTTCTGACCATCCCAATATACATTGAAGCTCTTCCACCTCTGGCAACCATGGATGTGTTTATCTGTGATCTCTTAATCCATCCTGTGACAATGTTGAGTAGTAGATATAACTTTACCGATAATCGTAACATCTTTGAAACAATGGGCTTGCGTTTTTGTACGCAGGTCTTTTTTAGTTTCTTTCACACAAACATTGTGCAATTGACTGACTCTGCATGTTTTTGTTATTTTGCGGTATACAGACTTGGTTATATAAAGATATCATTGGGGGATATCCTGTGATCATGATAGAGAAATTTCTATGTTACTCTTTTAAGGTTGTTAAATTTATTAGAGAGAAGCAGGGTATTTGGACTGATATAATCAGATTTTTCAGCTGACCAAGACTTTGCAGTTTCAGCAAAAACCAACCAGCCTTTGATTAAGGGGCATTCTACAACTTCTTTTCAATTTTTTTGATTTGTAATAATTTTGTGAAGGACATGGTGAAATTTGCTAACCCTTGATTGGGTCTGAATGCTCGTTTGTGAGTGATTTAAGATGGGGCAAAATCATTTATGGGTAGAAGCACTTCAAACATGCTTATTGAAGTGATTATATGGAGAAGTGATTTTCCATAGAAGTGATTATTAGCCCACTCAAAATCACAACCAAAACGCGCCCTTTGGTCCTTTGGTGGTGAAGCGAACTTACATTGTGTTTCATTTTGAGTCTAGCTTTTCTGGTCAGGAGCCTCTGAAGTTGAGACTTGGTTTAATTGATTTGACTACGGTTCTTTTATTCATCGGTCAATCAAATTTTTAGATGAAGCCAAATTTTAACCAAAGCTTCTATTAGCCAAAAAGCAAAGAATGGTTGGGAAACCTTGGAAATGGACACAAATATTGTTGATGGGCCAGGACATGGTTTTTGTCATCATGGAATTATTCATTTGGCCGTTAATAAATACGAGGTTCTCTCTCTAATGAAGAGAGTTTTTGGTCATTTTGCAAAACGAAAAGAAACCAAAGAAACCCCATGGATATATTATGCCTGCAATCTGAACCATATGCATAAACAACCCAAATATTGGATCGATGTACATAATGAACTACTTTTCTTTTTCCTTTTTGTAGCATAATCTACATATAAAGACCCAAAAAAATTATTAATGGAAGGCAGAACTACATATAGATATCCACCTGTATCAACCCCATGATGAGCCTATTCTACATTTCCTGATAGAATCAATATATATATATATATATGCAAAAATACTGCACCTTCAATGTATAACACACTCCTTGACTTGGAACGACAAGGCGATCTGATGCCTGCAAAACATATCAATTTTCTACTCTGTCAGAAACCCACAGGACGGATGCCAAAGTACGGCAAATGTATACATGAAACCTCAGAATATATTATATTTTAACATTTCAAGGTTAAAGGGTGCCAGTTTCGGTATTTTAAGTTATCACCCTCATGCTTCTTGACTGAAAGGCTTTGAATTTAAACTAATCTAATGTAATCCTTCCATCTATAAAAAAGATGTACATTTTCGTTTTTTCCCCTCAATATAGAGCATGTCACTTGATAACATGGAAAGACAAAAGTCAAAAGAAATTAGGGTTACATCTTCTATTGATGTAACTGTTAAACTCAAGATCCCTATTTCAGATTACTTCTTACAAAGGAGAAAAGACATCTTTATATGACAATGAACTTTCAACTTATATTGCATAACATACTTTTATCATATTTTAAATATATAAAAAAACCATAAAGACGTGTGAAAAAATTAATAATACAGGAGAAGGGACGGAAAGGGTGAACGCTAAAATCAATCGAACCCAAAATAGGTGGGGAAAAAAACATGACTAGAAGTGCACCATTAGCTGATTTTTACAATGCTACTACCAGGAAGCCACAGTTCCATTATATGTCATGTGATCTGACATAAGTATGCAAGAATATGAAAAATAAACAATTCAATTTAAAAGCGTAAATTTCCAACACCAAAACACAAAGGAGAGCAACTGCATATCGGAGAGTGAATAATGCTATTGAAAACTACCTGAAGAAAACCTCATAGTAAGCTTGCACTCAAGAGCCCAACTGTCCTTTCTCTCCCAAACGTTTCATCATCAAAATCTTCATTCGTGGAATTTTCCTGACATAGCAATTTGTTTTCTCGCATTGGATTTAAGCCCAGACCCTCCTCCCAAAGAATTGGATCATCTTGGTGCATTTCATCTTGTTCAGACCCATGATTGGTATCAACATTATCCTCCACATCTTGTCTCACATCATCCAAACATGATGATGGCTCGACATTGAGATCAGAGCACAAATCATACCCAGCTTGTTCCCCAGTCCCATGATAAGCCACTGTTACTGCTCCTTGGTCAGGTTGCTCGGCAGAATCCTTTTTCTGCCTCTTCCATTTCTTTGTAGATGAAGTACCGTCATCCTCAAAATCTTCTTCTTCTCTTTCTCTATGCAAATATACCCATAATTTTCTTTCCCCATCAAATTGCACACAAGGATCACGCTCATAATGCAAACGGTCCAGGGCTCCACTAACAACTTGATTAACTTGTGCATCAGACACGTCTTCAACAATGTACTGAGAATCTCTTATCAAAGTACAAACATCTGCTCTGGTGCCAATACTTCCAGGCAATCTTGCAGCTGCATCTCTCACAAGACAAAGAATTGTAACATGTGGCGGTCGATCACGTTTCAGCATAAAGTGATCTCGAGCTTTTGATGTTGGCTTACCACCACACCTTCTTAATGGGGCAACAATGGATTTTTTACCATCAGCTGCTGTGTAAGAGAAGGCCCTGTCTGGAATTGAATACCTGAGAACTTCCTCCTTACGGAAATAAGCTCTCACTTCTTCCGAACTTGGGTTAATGGTGTTAAGACTCTTTTGAGCTCTTAGATCCCTGAACCGTTCTTTCTCATCCAGGTTGAGCTGCATCAACTCCAAGGGCGGTTCCGGAAGAATTCCGATTTGTTGAAGGGTCTCTTGCCCACATTTGAGCCAATTAGCAAACGAATCAACCAACTTGACAAGCATTTTGTGAGGAAGACCCCACGCTTCAGGAGATGTCACCTCATCACTGGTGTCATGATCTGATGAACCATGAGAAACTGGACCAGTCCATGACCAGCTTTTTGTAGCCTTTTCATACGCGGCCAGTGTCTTCCAACCCTTTGCTCCTAAAGGTGCTGTTTTTGAAGAAAATATCTTTAGAACTCCTCTCACCAGATCCTGAAGTGGCTCTTGTGTCTCAAGAATACAAGGATCTCCCGGATTCGATCGAACACGATTCACAATCTCCTGAACTGTTAGAGAAGGCATATTCACTTCTCCAGCAAGTTCTGAGTTATTGGCATCCACCTTTTGACGAGAAAGAACCCCATTTACACAACCCTCACGATTTTTGTTATGCTCATCTATAGGTCCCCCAACATCAAAAGCATCTTCCGAAAGCGGAGTTATCATTGCCAAGCGAACAGCTGAAAGAAGATGTACAATCGAGAATGAGAAGCCAGTATGAACAGTAGGTGTAATTGGAATAAATGGTTTTTTCTGGGGCTTGGTTTCCGGCTCCATATCTGTTGCTCCCATTTCCGTAATTGGTGGATCAGAAATTTCTACATCTGAGCTGATATTGTCATTCTCCACCTTCCTCTTTGCCTTTTTTTTCAAGGAATTGGAATCAACACTACGTTGCAAATGGTTAGACTGTAAGTCACCATCGTCATCTCCTCTACCAGTGTCTGAATCCTCCTTAGCTTTCCGCTTCTTTGTCATCAAATTGCACCCTAATAGTGGGACTTCAATTCGTTCATGGCGATCACTCACATATGCTTCAGTGTTCTGACCTTTCTTCCTGAATCTACCATGTCCACTACCATTAGCTAGCGATCGCATTTCAAGTGAGTCATCCTCTTCATCAACAAAGTAACGAGACTGTGGTACAGAATGATCATGGCCAACTTCTCTTTTCTGCTTTCCCGTAGTAGGGTAGGTCTTCCATGAAGGTATGTGCAACCTTTCACCAGCTTCCCCTTCAAATTGGGCATTCTTGCCCAATTTGTAGATTTGTTTCTGTTCATCATAATCATCATCCTCATCATGAAATTTACCCAAGCCCGAGACATAGCGTTCTTCCAAAACTCTGGTCGAAGAGTTATGCATGGGACTATTGTCTCGCATCTTACCCTTTTGTTTTGCTTTGGCAGTATAGTTTTCTAGACTACGCATATGTCCATGTTCAACAAAACCACCCATCTTGTTGGAGGGGTAATTGATCCCATCAAGGGCCCGTAAACTATCTTTCGCCTCTTTCTTCACATATTTGCCCCTTTTTGCATCTAGAGCAGGCTTCAACAAAGAAGATGGTGAAGCCTCCATAACACCACTGGGATAAGCCAGCTTACTCCTCAACAAAGGGTTGCTATCCTCATCATCTTCAAATTGCTCTGATGAGTCTGATTCTGTATCTTCATTTTTAACAAACACTCTATTACTTTTCACTGCCGCCATGTCTGATCCTCCATTTTGTACTCTATTCCCTCTTATCTTCTCTTGAAATGGTTTTGCTCTAAATTCAGAAGATAAAAATCTATCATTCATCTGTGGTGGGGAAGCTCTATATGATTTGTAATTTAAATCAGGAGACTCCCTCCCAATCTTCCATTTCTTGCTCCTAACATTCCAGTCATCCGCTCTTAAGGGCGAATCCATAGGAAAAGTCTCCCCTTCATTCCTGTTATGCCAGAATAGTTCTGCACGATCTGACGAGTCAGCTCGATCTCCTCTTAGCGGTGGTTGTGGAAGTCTGCTTTTCAAGGACTTCATCTGATCCCCAACTGTAAATTGCTGAACATTTTCTGGATACTTGGCCTTTTTACCAAAATCATAGGGGGTCCTCAAGTTAGGAGGCTTTGCTGTTATTACCTTTGACTCTGACAAAAGGTTTGCATTGCGGTTCCTACCATAGGCATGTACATCAGTCTTTGAGGAGACAGGCACACCCAGCAAGGTGTCAGTGATTAATTCATCACCTCTTAATAGGTCCAGCTTCTTTCCCACTTTGAAAACACCAGACTTGTCCATCAAGCTACTACGAGACAAGCTTCTATCTCGCTGTACACCAATTCCATATGTAGTGTCTTCAACATCATCACCACTTATCAACTGATCCCTCATTCTGAGTGTTGCCCTGGAATCATACCCTCCGGCCTTAAGCTGCTGAGGAAGAGCGACTGCTGAACTGTATGGTCCAGAATGGCTTGCTAGCTCTTTTGTTGAAGAAGTCTTCGACCCAGCCATCTTCAGTATACCTTTTGGATTCTGCTTCCCATATTTTGCCAGTTCCATAGCTGATGACCGCCCTCTTGATGCAAAATCCACATTTGTACCCACCCCATATGGAGAATAACGAGCGATTTTCTGTGCAACTTTCCTGTCCTTGATCTTGTTGATCTGTAAGCCTTCACCCGACTCCCTTTCTGAGGAGTCAGTCTCCATATCTTCCATCTTCTCACCCATCAAACTCTTCTGGATTCTCATAATATTCAACACCCGGAGCCTCTCCTCAATACTATATCCCTTGCAATTAAGCCAAGCATCCCTTATCTGACAGAGATTACTAACCATATTATTCTGATGCTTCCTCAAAATATTGTAGTGTTGCCGCTTCTGAAAGAAATTCAAACCCTCCCGGTAAAGAGCAACTCTCGGCTCGCACAAACCTCCCTTCAACATATCAAACAACTTCTTAACAGGGCTCCCAAAATGGAAGTTACAACCTGTAAAAAGCTCTTTCAAGGTAATCATAAAGGTCTCCTGGTCCAAATCAGGCAGATACTTAGTGAGGCCAAACTGCTCCTCCTCACTCAAGCACTCATTCCATACATCCACTGACAATATATCTTCAAGACTTGGAATATCATACAACTCAAAAGGAATGCTGCAAGTCTGACTCCCAACTTGGCAAAACTCCACACCAGTTTCCCCCAATTCCAACAAATCAAAGTCATCAGACCCCGCCCCAGAGTCCGCATCATCAAATTCATCATCATCATCAGATTCAGCAGCAGAGCTACGCTGTTGTAGCTCATCCTCGTCACTAGACATACTCTTCCTACTACCGGGAGAAAACTCTGAATCAAACCTCGAAACCTTGAAGTTGTTCTTCTCAATCGCCATGAATTCTAACAACCAAAACCCAACCCGCCAAAAGCAAACAGATTCACAAATTTTACACTAGAACCACCTCCAATTCACCGAATCCCCAAATTTCAAACCATCACCGAATAAAAAACCCTAATTCAAACAACAAAAAACGAAAACCTCAAAATTTGTGGCTACCAAAACGAAAAAATATAAAAATCGAAGCAAAAGCAACGAGATTCGCAAACGAAACTAAAACTTAACCTAATATAAACAAAATTACAAGGACTGAGATTTGAACGAAGAATAGTAGAATACCTGGAACAAGCTCAATGGCGAAATTGACCAGCCGAGCACGAAGTCTGAGACATGAAGGGCTCGATAATTTGAAGGTTCGTAGAGCGAGCGAGGGAGAGAGGAAAGAGAGATTGTGTTTGGGTGAAGATGAGAGAAACCCTAAGGCTAGAGGTAAAAGACGAAGCGGTTATTTTATGTAAATATATAATAAAATTATTATAGACGTATGTGTGTGTGTAGGAGAGGTCGCAGTGGGGATGAAGAAGACGATGGTGACGTGGAGGAAAGTGCGCCGTCTGATTTTGCGAGGAGGAAGATGGAGAGCGAAAAGACGAAAAGGGGCACCGAGCGGGAAAGAGAAAAGCGTAAGCGTGTGTGTGCAGCGCAGAGGTAGAGAAAAGAAAGAGAAGAGGAAGGAAAGCAACAGCAGCCAACAGAGGGAGAGCGAGTTCACTCAGTGAGTCAAGTAACCGTTGCGACTTGCGAGTCATGGTCTTCTTTCATGCCTGGCTTGAGGAGCGGGCCCAAGTTTTGTAAAATTCCCGGCCGGGCCGGTTTTATTGCATCCGTGACCCACTTGCTCTTACGACGTCGTCTGGTTATCTTTTTTACCTTTTTAATTTGCAGATGGATAAACTCATAAAACTGCATGGACGGACTTTGCTGTTGTAAGGACATGTTTACGTATCAGTAATGGGTATGAGAGGAAAGGGAATGATTTTCATTCCTGACTTCTCCTACATTTACTTGCAATCAAGAATTAAAAAATAAGTGGGCCCCCTCTCAAAATCTGTAATAACATCCCCTCAAAACTAAGTATCAGATCAACTAAGGGGAGTAGTCAATACGATTCTCATTCATGTTCTCTTATTCACTTCAAAAAAATACCCTTACTTTACCATAATTCCAAAACACCCCAAACCCTAAATAAATAAATAAACTCATGTCAAGAAGTTCCGAGACACTCCAACTTCTTTTTCACGTTAGCGTTGCAGACACAACCTCTAGAAGCAGTAGCAACTCCTTATGCTATGTAAGTCATTTTATCTATCTATATATCTATCTATCTATCTTCTTCTTCTTCTTCTTCTTCTTCTAAACCAACAAAGTACGGTCATGGATAAAGACTTTTGTGGAGATTATATATCTCTTTTTTGGAAGTATGAAGATTATGTATTTAATCGTATGAAGATTATGCAGATTATTATTATTTGATTGTTTACTAGTTACGTAGGTGAAAGATATATATTTATTGGAGTTTATTTTTTCATTTGAAATTGGCTCTGGACAAAGGTGTTATAAACATTATCATTAAACTGGGCTCTTGATGTTCATCTTTTCAGCATATTGATTCCTCATGTTTGCACCGCCTTACTGGGTTGCTGCATGATTAGTTTGGTCTCTTGAGCCAATTTGAGAATTATATATGTGTTGTGGTGAAAATGTGCAGGGCATTTTAGTAATTAAATTAATTTGGATTCTGATTCATGAAAATTAATAAACAATAACAATGGGAATCAACCCTATTCCTTTGCTAATTCCATATGTTTAGTAAACAGCTTAATGAGAATGATTCTTCCCATACCAATTCAGTAGTTCCTTGATTCCTAAATTCTCTAATTCTTTATTTTCTTCATTACTGATACGTAAACATGCCCTAAATGTGAACCCCGCGTGATAACATAATTAACGAGCAGCACACTTATACATTAGGGAGTTTTACTATTGAATAATACTAGTTTTACCACATTTTTATACAACAATTTCGTACCACATAATGTGGCAACTGATGTGTACAAACCACATCATGTAAAATACTAGTTTCTGTTTTTCTAATTTTATTCATTAAAATACACTTCATTCATTTAATTGATGTGGATATGATATGGGCATGCCACATCATGTAGTATAGAAATGTGGTAAATGTAGCATTACTCAATTCATTTACTACATAAGAAATGAGTATTGAAGTTCCTATAAATTACGTGATTGTCATTGATTAACTTTAAAAAAGTCCACCACAAAAAACTCAAAAAACCCAAAACAAGCCTAGCTCAGATTTTATTTTTTTTTAAACCCAAACATTTTATTTTAAAAAAATTCACGAAAACCAAGCAGGAGCTCTTCATAGAAGTATATTGTTAATACTATGTCATAGAAGTACAGTGTTAATACTATGTTATAGAAGTACATTGTTAATATTATGTCATAAAACTATATTGTTAATACTACTATGTCATAGAAGTATATTATTATTAATACTCTGTCATATAACTACCCCAAACATAATTTCGGCCTCTTCAAAAGCAAAAGAAGCCACGACTTCCTCATCCATCTTTTAACTAAAAACATGTAGGGAAATTACCTAATTACATGTGAGGAGAAAGGTCAATGGAGGCATGCAATTATGATATTGTAGTAATCTGCTCATCATCCAAACATAATTAGTCTTTTCAGTCTTCGAATAAATGGGAGCCCTTATCCAATTATGGCGTTGTTATATGCTCTTTCAATCTTTATCAGCACAAATGGTTTGTCAATACAGGAGCAAGATACTGAAGCCAAGCCTCTTATTTGAAATAAAAATAAAACTACAATTACGTTGTTCATCTGGTTTCAGTAAATGAGCATTACATATTATATTGTAAATCCTATTAGAACTAACACAAATAAGTAAGCAAGCAATCTTCTTCTTCTTATTCTTCTTTTTATCAATTTATTTATTACAATTTGTAAATGAAATGCAAAACTAAGGAAAAAAACCGAAGACATTTCAAATTAATCACAAAATAGCAAAGAAATTGCTCAATGAGCTTTGAATTTCGGCGATAATCAAACTGGATCATACCAATATGATTTGGCTGACCTTGAAATGGTCATGTCGTCAATTTTGTTATCTTTTCTGTTAAATGCATGGGTAAAATGGTATTTTTGTATTACAATACAAATAAATCTCTCTCTCTCTCTCTCTCTCTCCCAATTTCTTCTCCCCCCAACCCAGATTTTTCCTCTCCCTCTATCAAGAACAAGGAAGCTTACCTGCATACTCAAGATTCAGATGAGAGGAAGAGATAGCAAAGAGGGCATCCCACAACCGTCCTTCACCCAGTGCCCCCTCCCATTCGATTTTTTTTCCCCCATGACCACCAGCCTCCAACCTCCAACAAACTCAGAATCCAGAACCCCAACCTGCAGATTCCCTCCTCCTTGATACCCTATTTTATGGATTTCGGAACCTGAATTCTGCTATTCTTCCTTGACCTTTGTACAAAAATCGAAGAGGGGCGCTGGTGGAGGTTGGTTGTGGGGGAAGAAATCATGATAGAGAGAGAGAGAGAGAGAGAGATTTATTTTTATTTATTTTTGTTTATTTTTAATACAAAAGACCCTTTTTTAAAAAAAATACAAAAATACCATTTTGCCACTATACTTAACAGAAAAAGCTAACAAAACTGACGAGACCATTTGTCTAACGAAGTTGAAGGACCACAGGAACTATTTTGGAAATTGAGAGACCAAAATGCGAATCGGGTCAAAATTCAAAGACCATTAGACCTAAAAACCCATTTTTTGCACTTAAAGGAAAACTAGTAATAGACTATTCATTTCGATAAAAATTAAAAAAATTAAAAAAATTAAAAAAAAGGGATGTGATTTCTCCACTCCATTTTTCTCCACTTACACTCCCTTTTACTTTTTAATCAATTTTATTCTTTCTTTTTCCTATTCTACCCTTACCCTACATTGATTTCTTTTTTACTTCACTTTTATATTAGTTCTTTTTCTTTACACTTAATTTTCCAACTTGCACTCTATTTTTAGTTTTTTTTTCCTTTAATCGAGTAAGAAATTAAGTATTTTTCCCCTTTTAATATTGAAAATGGAGTGTAAGTTGAAAAATTAAGTGTAAAGAAAAAGAAATAATATAAAGTGAAGTAAAAATGAAATTAATGTAGGGTAAGGATAGAATAGGAAAGAGAAAGAACAAAATTGATTAAAAAGTATTAAAAAGCAAAAGGGAGTGTAAGTGGAGAAAAATGGAGTGGGGAAATCAGATCCCAAAAAAAAAAACAATAGACTATTCATATTAAAAAATTATATAAATATAAATAAAAAGAAGTTGGCATTAGGCTACAAAAATAATAACAAGACGGAAATACTTTTCATTTTTAGAGTGAACTTTACAGAAATATCCTACACAATAATGTCCTGGAATAATAAAAAGGAATTCAATTTATTAGTTTGTCTCATCTTCTTTTGCTTGAGTGTGTTGTTGGATAAGCAATGAACCTTGAGTCTTTGGATGTGAGCGTGGCATGATTGTCATTAGTAGGCATGGGTGGGCTAAATTAAATTTTAGGTAGATAAAATAACAACTCACCTGAGCTATAAGCAAAACAAAAAGATCACTTAACCAATAGTTCTTCCCTAACACCCTAAGCATAACCAACTTTACACAGCAAGAATCCAAATTTTGGAGGATTCCAATATTTAAAGTACGCATCATGTGATTATGCATGGAGATTAGTAAGACCATAAATTATGGTTGAGACATACCAAACTTCAAACCCATATTCCTCAAACATAACCCCTAAAATACTTAAACCTTTATCATTGTGACTAAGTAGGAAAAAAGGTTTCATCTCATATTGCCTTGTGTGTTTAACAAAAACTGATGGCTTTCGTACTGCTGTCTGTCTATCCAAACTCGCGAATTAATAGTGACATATGATAGGCAACTGAGAAACAGTTGATACAAATATGAATATGAGGGCTTCTGATATATAGTTGGAACAACTGAATTGGATTTCGTGGACGGATGAGCGAATGGACCACCCACAGGACAGGACAATTACTGGACACATGCATGCAACTTTTACCTTCCTCAACATATCTTCTACCTACATATCTCACTTCGCATGCCGATGAATATTTGATTAAGCAAGAACATGAAAATAGAGTGAAAGACACTAAGAACCACTAGCATCAATGCCATATGCATAAGCACTCAAAAGAAAGAAGAAGAAAAACTGGTTTTGATGCTTTACCCTAGCTGGGAATACTTTTTGGGAAGCATTGGTGCAACCTTCTCTGTAAACTGATGAGCACAAAAAGTCAGAAAAGGCCAAAAGAAGAACCTGATGTGCACAAATCGTACATCTCATGTTTAAAGGCATGATTAAGAACAACATCAAAACGTGAATAACAGGCCGGTATATAGATGTTTCTAGATACATGCCTTGTTCACGCAAGATAGCTGCAGACCCATAACCTTGTTGTGATACATTTGAACCCTTCCTACTCCAGCCTTGATGAATGAGATCAAACCCCGCAGAACGGAAGATGCAGGCAGCACTGATTTATTGTTTGCAAAATTCACCATTGCATACCCCATGGGAAACATCAGCAAGATAAATGATAAGATATATTCAGTAACCTTTAACTTACATCAAACAAGCTCAATAATCAGCAAATACCATATCAATCTATTGTGCCTATCATGAAAAACAAAAGACTTTATTAGGACCTTAGAAGTAAAAATCCTCCGTCATTGGATTTCTGATGTGAATTTTATGCTTCTCATATACATAAAAAGTAGTTCATCAACTAACTATGCAAATAGAGCTCATTTCCTATGGAGTTCGTGCAATCACATATGTTACATGAACTTAGGTATGGGAGTCAGACGAGGGTTGATGCCCAAGTATATCAGGGTTGTCTTTCTCCGAAGGTCTTCTATGCATCTGCAATTCCTAGTGCTCCTTACCACTTACTTGTGTCATGTCTTATTGACACATGTATAAGCAACAAGATGAAGTGAAGAGTCCACGTAACCTTGCAACATTCATATCACTCATATTTAATTATTTATTAAACCATCACTTACAGAGAAATGCCTTTAAATTAAACGACTCTTAATATTGGATTAAGTCAATCATTACCTTAATGTTGTTATTATACTGTTTTTTATGTACTTAAATAATTATAACCTTTAATGTTGTGCAATGTTTTATGGGTTCGGTTCCTCTGCTCTATTAGGATTTGCTTGACTTTTATTATTTACATGTTCGAGCCTAATATAGTCCTTAGTATTCTAAAAATGGATTTTAGCCTCCAAACCTCAAATCCAAGTGACAACATGATTGGATAATATCAACTACTTGATAAAGTTTGAATAAAATACATGAACTTGAGCCCCACATTGGAAAAGAAGACAAAGTATCTACTCCTTATAAGTGGGAGTCCTTCCTACACATGCCATATGGAAGGTGTGCCTAGTGGAGTGGCACTTGGGCCTAAACTTTTGATTGGTTTTGGATTATATAAACATAATAAAACATATTTAATAATTAATATAATTAAATATTTTGTATAAAAAAATAAAAATTAAAGTACACAAAATCATTTAAAATAATTAATTACTATTTATTAAGTAATTTATGAAATTAGTAAAATATTTAAATACTAATTATTCACTCAAGAAATAATAATTAAAACATAATTACAAATTAAAATAATTTTAAAAAGGCAATAAGTTAAAACCATCTTGTGTCGTATAGCCGTGCGACTATACTTTTAAAATAGGTAAATATATTTCACAGTATAGCCAACCGGCTATACGTTTAAAATATTCATATATTTAAAGAGTATAGCCGCGCGGCTATACTCTTTAAATTTTAATATGTAAGAGCTCTCACAATTTTACAAACAATCACACCAATTTATGAAAGATTGTGATATAATTGTAATTTGCTTGAATATAAATCCAATTAAAATAGGCAAGAGAAGTATAAGTTAGCTTTAAAATAAGTAAATATAACAAATTATAATTTATTAAGTAATTTATGAAATTAATTAAAATACTTAAAAACTAATTATTCATTAAATAATTGATAATTAATATAATTAAATAAGGCTAAGATATTACTTAAGTGCAAATATTAAACTAAACAAACTAAATTTGTATAAAAAAATAGAAATTAAAGTACACAAAATCATTTAATAATTAATTACTATTTATTAAGTAATTTATTAAATTAGTAGAATATTTAAATACTAATTATTCACTCAATAAATAATAATTGAAACTTAATTACAAATTAAAGTAATTAAAAAAGGAAATAAGTAAAAACCATTTTGTGTAGTATAGGTATAGCCACGTAATTATACTTCTAAAATATGCAAATATATTTCACAAGTATAGCCAGCGTTACTCTTTAAATATTAATATGTAACTCACTATCACAATTTTACAAACAATGACACCAATTTATGAAAGATTGTGAGAAAATTTTAATTTGCCTGAATATAACGAAACGAACTAACAAAACGAACTGAACCTTCAATTACTAATCGATATTGATTTCCTATTATTAGACAAAGAGCTAACAAAACGAACTGAACCTTCAATTACTCTTCCCTCCTTGCAACACTCATTTGACCCTTTCAGCTCTGTCTTCTCCCCACAACCCACCAGCGCCTTCTTTCTCTGTCTTTCCCTTTACTCAGATCTTAAGGGACATGTAAATCTTTGAAGGTAATAATTTCATGTTGGCAATGAACCTCTCAGAAAATGATGACCAGCAAGACCCAAACAAATGGATGCTTCAAAGAATTGATATTGACCCCATGGTGGATGTGCCTTTAAATAGCAATGACACAGGAGGCAATGCAAGCAAAAGTTCCAATGAGACTACATTGAAGAGGAACAACAGCAGTGTAAGGAAGAGAAATGGGGCTCAAGGAAGCAGCCATGGTGGCATGGGACTTAGGGTGGAACCAGGAGGGAAAGAAGGGATTAAGAGCCTGCGATTTCTCGATAGGACTGCTACGGGGAAAGAAGGGGAGGCATGGAAGCAGATTGAGAGGCGGTTTAATCAATATGGAGGTGATGGTAGGCTCTCTAAGGACAAATTTGGAGCCTGCATTGGTAATTGAGTCTTATGCTTATTTTACCCCTTTGTAAGTTGTTTTTTGTGTATTATGAAATGGAACATGGAACACAATGTATGTGAGGTTTTAGATGCTTTTGTTTCGTAGGAATGGGAGGAGATTCGAAGGACTTTGCCAGCGAATTGTATGATGCATTGGCCAGGAGGAGAAAAATATGTGCAGAAGATGGCATAACTCTTGAAGAATTGAGGTTGTTTTGGGAAGACATGACAAATGAAGATATGGAAGCTAGACTTCAGATATTCTTTGACATGTAAGGAAAACTCCTCTTTCTTAAGCTCACATGCTTCAACACAAACTAGAATAAGCAAAGCTGATGATTTTGTTAGGTGTGACAAGAATGGTGATGGGATGCTCTCAGAGGAAGAGGTAGCAGAGGTGAGCACAGAGACCCCATTACATGTTCTTTATCATTTGTTTTCCATGTTTGTAAATCAGATTTCTAAAATTTCTTATGGAAAAGGTTATAGTTTTGAGTGCCTCGGCGAACAAGCTGGCGAAATTTAAGCAGCAAGCAGAGTCATATGCAGCTTTGATCATGGAAGAGCTTGACCCTGACCACCTTGGATATATAGAGGTGAAGATAATAGCTTGTTCATGGCTTTAGCTATTGCTTCTCACCTTCATCATCTTCTTATATTCTATTTTCACAGATGTGGCAGTTAGAAACTCTTCTGAGGGAAATGGTTGTGTCCGAAGAAAATCAAAAGTTGGGCAAGAGAACCCAAACCCTCACAAGAGCCATGATCCCCAGAAGATACAGAACTCCTGTTAGCAAATTCCTATCTACAACGGCAGAACATCTACACGAAAACTGGAAGAAAATATGGATTGTCACATTGTGGTTAGCAGTAAACATAGGCCTCTTTACTTGGAAATACAAGCAATACCAGCAGAAGGGATTATACAAAATCATGGGTCAATGCCTCTGCTTTGCAAAGGGTTCTGCTGAGACTCTAAAGTTCAACATGGCTCTTGTTCTCATTCCAGTTTGTAGGGGAACTCTTACTAAACTGCGATCGACATTTCTCAGCCACTTAATCCCTTTTGATAACAATATCAATTTCCATAAGTTGATTGCACTTGGAATAACAATTGGGACAAGTATACATGTAGTCTTGCACATAACTTGTGACTTCCCAAGATTGATATCATACCCACAAGATCAATTCTTCGACATTGCGGGGAAATATTTCTTTTATGTGCAGCCAACTTACATGGACTTGGTTAACAGTATTGTAGGCATAAGCGGGATTCTGATGGTTATTCTTATGGCTTTTTCCTTTGTGCTTGCAACGAACGCAATGAGAAAAAATGTCAAGTTACCATGGCCGCTCCACCTTTTGTCGGGGTTCAATTCGTTCTGGTATGCACATCATTTGCTGGTAATGGTATATATGCTATTTGTTATACATGGTTACTTCCTAATTTTCACGGATGACTGGCGCAAGAAGACGGTATGTATGCTACTTGATTGTGATCAATAAACTAGAGAATTGTAAATAGACCTGCCATCTGTGACATCATTATAAAATATTTTATGTATTTTCTTGCAGACATGGATGTATATCATGGCTCCACTATTACTGTACACAACTGAGAGACTTATTATACTCATTAACGAAATTAATCACCCTGTCTATGTTATTAAGGTCAGTACCAGAAACTTTTGTCATTCACTAAAATAGCTCGGAAAGTTGATCAAATTCATCATGTTCCTGTTATACTTCAGGCAGTAATATATACAGGAAATGTTCTGGCTCTGTACATGAGCAAACCTCCTGGATTCAGGTACAAAAGTGGAATGTACCTCTTTGTGAAGTGTCCTGATATATCAAGTTTTGAATGGTAAGAAATAATATAGTTCCTGATCATGATCAGAATTTGTAATATCTTTATACTCAAACACTTCACTCAACACAGGCATCCCTTCACCATCACTTCTGCCCCGGGAGACGACTACTTGAGTGTCCACATACGAAGCTTGGGAGACTGGACTACGGAGCTTAGAAACAGATTTGAAAAGGTGGTATATTTACATAAGTAGTATTGTGTCTAAACCATAATACTTATCAGACCTTATGTTCTAATTTATGGTTTCTAATATCATAGTCATACTAGTCTATTTTCTTAGGCTACTTGATAAATCATTTCTTTTAAATTTGTCTTGAACACACTCTACCTTTTATCTCTTCTGCATATTTAATCAAAAATTTGCAGGCCTGCAGTGAGCTTCAAAGTACACAAACTAGAAGGGGAAATCTTGTTAGGATGGAAACTAAGGCGAATTCAAACTTTCAGCATGATCAAGCAGGGTGAGCAGAATCTTAGCTAAAACAGCTTCATAGTTTTACTGAAGCATCATATATCAGTAAATCCTTTTTTCTTTTCTTTTTTTCTTTTCTTGACAGATATCCAAGGATCCTCATTAAGGGACCTTACGGAGCCCCTGCTCAAAACTACAGAAAGTTTGACATCTTGTTGCTCATAGGTCTGGGAATTGGAGCAACTCCCTTCGTCAGCATTATAAAAGATATCATAAACCAAATAAACCACAGATTTGCTTCTCCTCCTGTGAGCCAAGAACCAAAAGACTTAAATTTGTTGGAAATGTGATGTAAATGGTAACTAACACTTCAAATTAGTTCATTCATGCAGGATTCAGTACACAGCAATTCAGAAAAATCCACAGAACCCCAATTAAAAGGCCATCCAAGGGCGGCTCATAGAAAGAGTCCAGAAAGAGCGTATTTTTATTGGGTAACAAGGGAACAAGCTTCCTTTGAATGGTTTAAAGGTGTCATGGATGACATTTCAGAGTGTGACCACAATGTGAGTTTCAAACTAAAAGTCAGATATTCAACTTTACCTCGCTCATTCTTTCTGTAACATGAACCACATTTACTAACATCTGCTGCAGCATATGATAGAAATGCACAACTACTTGACCAGCGTGTACGAAGAAGGAGACGCTCGGTCTGCTCTTATCGCCATGGTGCAGAAACTACAACATGCTAAGAATGGAGTTGATGTTGTCTCCGAAAGCCGGGTACTCACTAGGCCACATTTACCACACAAAGCATTGTTAATGGAGTCACACTAGTTCTGTATCTCATTTCTGAGTTTAACTGTGGCAGATAAGAACACATTTTGCTAGGCCTAATTGGAGAAAGGTGTTTTCAGACTTGGCTGCCACACACCAATCTTCTAGAATAGGTAAGGCTAATTCTGTTGAAGTCTTTGAAGCTACGAAGTTTTGGACATTTTAAGCATAAGAGATGGTTATGTTTCTCTTGTTTGTTGCAGGTGTCTTCTACTGTGGAAGTCCAACACTTACCAAAACACTAAGGCAGCTCTGCCTAGAATTTAGCCTAAATTCATCAACCCGCTTCCAATTCCACAAGGAGAACTTCTAGAATAACTTGCTACCACATTGCACTAATCTTTGTAGAAATACTACTCTTCTTTTTCTTTACGTGCTCCTCTTGCTATTCACCATTGTAAATTTAGAAGAATAGGAAAATTATATACATTAATTATATACAAAAAATTAAAGTTTGCTGAAATTTTTTTTACCTTCTACTTCAATTGTGGTTTCAATATTCCATCTTCCTTTTAGCCATGGAGAGTCATCTCACAAATCTTTTGTTCTGGTGTTAGTTTGTTGAGAAGTGTCAACCCTAACAAATGGTTGGTGCTGCTCAAAACCATTCAGATAACCGGTTAGTAAGTTAATGTGGCAAGACGTCAAATTTCTTGTTAATATCAATCAAACCCATTTGGACACGATTATATCTAATCACATCGTTCTAAATAATAATCAAGCAACATAACATAATTTAACTCTAAACCTATTGTTCTTTTTTAATGAATGAAAAACATATTTTCATAAATGTAATTTTTCATTGTCATTTGTCTTCATCGGGGTTTATCATAGAAGGTACTCGAATGATTATTTGATTGACAATGAGGTTTCTTTCCACTCAGATTGAAGGTTCTTTCCATCACATATAATTAATTCTGTCTTTTTGCCACTGTCTGTTTTGTCTCGTTTGGGGTCATAGGATATATATCATTTTGTAGAGTCGTTTAGTCCATTTCATCAAACACGCCCTTGGTTTCAACTTCATTATAGTATTAGTATGTCGTCTTCTTGTCTGACACAGTCGTTTGGAACACTGTCGTGGCCTTCAAATTACTCAATGACAATATATATACTTTACGCATGTGATATCCAGTATTTATTGCCAATTTGCCATGCATTAGTCACTAGCAATTTCTTTTTTCTTTCAATTAGATTTCTATTAGCAGATGAGGATTAGGCCAGTTAGTGAGAAGTTTGCCCCCTTACATTCAAATTCAAATCTCTCTCTCCATAAATTAAGGATCTGTTTGATAACTATTTTCATTTTCATTTTGTGTGCTAGAGTATAGAGGAAAAAGAGGGAGAATGGAAGTGAAAATGAGAGTGGAGATGGGACTGAGAGGGAAGATAAGAGGGAATGATGGGAAGGTGGAGTAATAAAAATGAAAATAAAAACTAAAAACAGAAATCTATTTGAAATTATTTTCACTTTCAAGTTTTTATTTTCACTTTTGTTACTCCTCCCTCTCATCCTCCCCTCTCATTTCCCTATATACTCCAGCGCAAAAAGAAATTTTAAAAATTAAAAAATTAAAAAATTTAAAACTAAAAACTAAAAACTAAAATTGAAATGGTTATTAAACATACCCTAAAGTTTAGAGTATCGGTTGTATAAAATAAAAAAAATCCTATTAAGAGTACTTCTCTCTCAAAGTGCTAGTATTGAGATAAATTAGATTGAGCTGAATCACATTAGAGGGAGAAAAATATGGTTGCTGATAGGGTTGCGAAGTTCAACAACTATGAACCCCGGTTGTATGTTCTTTGAGGGGCCTCCCTTCTAATGTTGTTTCTTCTGTTTTAGATGATCTTGCTAGTCTTTCTAGTCCCGTGACTAAATGTGAGACTGGGATGAATCTGATCATCAAGAGACCTGGACAATTCGGACAGTTGCCAAACCCAGAAACAATTAATATGGTGGTTGTCTTATGCCTGAGCTGTACTTGAGCATATTTTTCATGGAGTTGAGATGTTTATGTGGATGCTTGACTAGTTAATCTTGGAAATAAATGGAATAATACTTAACCATACAATATATAGAATTCATTTCATGCAGTATGTATTGTGAAACGTATAACATATTTACTAATTACATTGATGATTGTATCTCTTGTAGGGCTTTTAAATTTATTTGAATGTGATGTCTATTATTATAATTATGTAAATACTTTGTGTTATTCGAATTTGGATTTAAAATGGAAACCTTATGATATACCCAAAGACCTAGTTCTTACACCCTAACATGAGTACTACAGGGGTGGATCCACACAAGGGCAAGAGGGGTCAATTGACCTTTGCAAACCCGGAATCCACACCATTGGAGGTGTTGACCCCTATAACCACAAACTGCTTGATGAAATGCTCTATAGGGCTCAGCACACTGCGCGCGGCACTTCCCTTGTTTTTGTTTTCCTGATGTCAAAACGACGACGTTGTACAGAAGATTACTTTATTTCCATTACTTTGTCCTTTTACTTTCATTTATTTTATATTACTCAATTTACTTAAGTTTACAATGTAAATAAAGAAATAACCCCCCATTTGGATTCAAATAAAAATACTAAAAAAATAAAATTCCCACCAAATCAAAATATGAAAAATAGGTTTTAGTGCAAAATACAATTTGGGCTAAAAATGAGGGCTCATTAGGTCAATATATACTTTATACTAAAATCCCATAAAATCAAGTTTTCTTATTTGATGTGTACCAAAAATTATCTTAAGAAAATGATTATTTCAAAAAAAAAAAAAAAATTCATACTTAGCCAATATTTTTACATAAAATAATTTTTCATGTATGATATGAATACATGAAGGGATCTAAGGTTAATATAGGTAAAAAGCCTTAGATATTCAATCCACAAAGAGTTTTACAAGGATAGCCTAACTCTTACATATTGAAGAAATATTTGCTTGTATAAAGCTCCCTCTAAGACAGTACACATAAGGGTCTGAAGTTTGAGAGTTAGAGCCCAAAAGAAATACAGATAAAGCCCAAAATCAAAATAACGTAAATGCCCTAAAATGAGCAGGATTATGCTAATATATGTTAGCTCTTATGACGAATAGGATGAGATGCCTTGGAAGGCGAAGAGGATTGCACTAATTTTTTGGTTTATTATCACATTATTTCTGGTTTATAGTAGTGTGAGTCTATTTTTTGAAGTTGATGCAGTTCTCTTTGATAATGAACATGAGTATTTTGTATGATTTTATCTATTAACTGTGAATTAGAATATTATCTTTTCATTTCGATGGATCTATTTTGTATATAAATTTTTTAACCTTTTACAGGTTGATACCTGTAATGAAAATTCCTGAATCCGTTATAACACCTGAAAGTAGACTATCAACCGGGTTTGAACTAAGGATTAGATCATGACAGTTGTTTTAGTGACAATTGCTTTTTGTCATATAAAAAACATATATTATTAAAGGATTTTTTCATAAATAGGCACATTCTACCCTGACATATTATACAGTTTGCCTTATTGTATCATTATTTTCTTAATGCAGTTTGCCTTTCACGGCGAAACAAAAAGAGATTATAAAAATAAAAAAGTCTTTCAAAATTTAAACATAATAGCATTCAGAATGTGCTGCATTGCATTGACATGTTTCGAAAGGTCCAAAAGACCAAGTAAATACCAAACACTAAAAAGCTGACTTGTACATGACTACATACATTCATACAACAGTTCAAGTACTGCGTCTGGGTCTGGGTGTGCAATATGTCAGCTTTAAGCTTAAACACAAGAGACAAAGCCAATGCTGGCTGCATGCAATGCATACACTCCTTCTAGCATTGCCAATAGTAATAATAGTACTAGCTAGTGGGGTTTTTGTTTGAAAGGTTAAGTATAAATATACATAAATAAAAGGGCATTCCTTTAAATACATATTTAAGTTGATAGGCTGATAGGCTGAAACTGAAGGCATCCCACCCTTCCTCTATAGGACCCAGAACCTACTACTACTCGTTAGACAATTGAGATCTTTCATATCACAGAGCAGAAGAAGAAGAGCCCAGAAAACACATAACAGAAACCAAGACACACACTAAACAAAGTCACCACAGAGAGAGAGAGAGAGAGAGAGAGAGAGATGCAGCAGAAGAAGTGGCTTGGCTTGGGGTTTTTAGTAATTTGGTGTGGGGGTGGTGGGAGGAGAGAGAGGATTGGAGGAGGAGGGTGAGGATTCTTCTTTGAGATTGGTGGCGGTGATGGGGAAGAGTTGAAGGGTCTTGAGTGGTTGTCTAGTAGTAGTAGTTCTTGTACTAGTACTACAACATGGAGAGGGTGGGCCCACATCCTCCATCATCATCATCATCCAATCACGGCCGTACATACTCATCACGGACTTCTCCATCTCCACCCTCTGTGGGATCTCCATCTTCCACGCGTGGTTCATCAAGGCATCTTCAACTCCCCCCTTCAAAGCCAGAAGCAGAGTTTAAAGCCGAAACAGAGAGCATTCAAACAAAATAAAATAAAGAAATCAGCAGCAAAATAAGATAACTTATATATAGTTTCTGTATTTTTCATGAACTTGTGGGGCTGAGGGTAATTAATCCATGTTGGCCTGCTCTTAAGTTGTCATTAATGAATTTAATGCTCTTATAAAAATTTAATTAATGCCAACGGAGTGTCTAGACCAATGAAAAATGGCATTGGTTTACAAATTAGAGTAGTATCATGTTCGAATCTCTATGAAATTATAGTAGTGTGTGTGAGAAATCCCCTCTCATATAGTTCAAACTATCGCTTGTACTAAAAAAAAACTAATAAAACATATTTGTTTCCATGGCCGGGTAATTAATAAAATTATAAGTAATTCTTCCATGTGATCATATTAACGTCACGTGGCAGTATTACAGTACATTTATATTATAATAAATATATGTATATTTCTTTATTCTCTATTGGTGTGACACTCGCACTGTAAAATCAACTTGTGCTGGTCTTTGTATTGTAGGGCTTCCATAAAGTAATCACTATACTATGTCATGCCAATGTGGTGTTAGTAATGTATTTATGATAAGTAGAGTGCTTTGAAATAATTTTGGAAGGGGGAAGAGACCTATGTATAAGACAAAATATCTATATTTGAAATAATTAAGCTAAAACATTACTCAAAACCCAAATGGTAGAAACAGACCTATGATATATGCATGCATAAAGTAAAATAATTACAAGAAGGAAGAAAGAAGAATATTCTCTCTCTTTCCCCAACTAGAACATATCTCATCACTGTGTAAATAGAAAAGGAAAAAATAATAAATGAGAGAGATATATTATTTATAATTATATAATTAATTAACCTGAGGAGGAGGAAGAAAGCCAGCTGATGAGTAGTTATGACAGTTGGAAAGTTGTTGAAGAGTAGAAGAAGAAGCAGGAGGGCTGAGATGGTCAAGGTACCCAAGAAGGCTCTGCTGCTGCTGCTGCTGCTGGTGATGATGATGATGATAAGGGTTATTATGGTAATTATGATAATTGTGGTGGTGATTATAGAGAAGTTGCTGTTGCTGCAGTTGCTTACAAAGCTTCCTCCTGAGCTTCTGCCTGTCCCTGGCCTTGTGGTTCTGGAACCAGTAAAATACATTTTTGCCCTCAATCTTGCCATAGAGGGAGAGCTGGGCAGTGATGTGTTGGATTTGAGAGGCATTGGGTGTTCTGATGCCAGCCCTGTACATCTCCTCAAGGATCATCAGTTGCTCTGGGGTTGGGCACCATCTTGATGAAGAATTTGCTGCAGGAGACATTTTACTAATTAGTTTCCCTAATTTCTTTGATAATATTAATGTTTGAGAGATTGAAGCGGTGGAGCAGCTGGTTGGTGGTGGGTTTAGTGGGTTTAAATAGAAAAATTTGAGCAGGGTTTTGATGTTCTGGAGAGTGAAGGGGTTGAGAAAGCAGGGGAGGTATAAATAGTGGCGAGGTTAAGAGAGAGAGAGAGAGGTTAAAAGAGAATAGTGTGACGTACCAGGAGTGAGGGTGGTCATGCTGTGCTTCCCTGAGAGGGGCATTCAAGTGTAGGTTTTCAGTCCTCGCAGAAACACACACACTCACAACTGAGAAAGAGGGAGAGAGAGGGGTATTTGAATGATTATGTCATCATCAACATATAATATTTACTTTGTCTACAGAATGGATAAGACAGACCATGTATGTTGGATTCTTGAAGCAGAGAAAGCTAATTGCTATAAATTTAATTCAGCCAAGTGGCAAATGGTGTGGGTGATGGACACTCTACTCAAATTCTTGGAAATTTTTGAGTTGACAAACCAAAAAATTGTTATGAAATTAGGAAACACTCTAAAAGGATTAATTTGAATGTTACGCATACAAACTCACAAGTATAAATGATAAACGTAAGATTTTCTCGACTCCAATAAGACTCGATTTGTACATATCATATTTATTAATCACATCCCTCATAAAAGTGAGACTCATTTGACATAACCATCTTTTTTGTAAAGAGCATGCATGCATGCAGCTCGGAAGAATATTCTTATTATTTTCCAATTCTGAAAAGAATCAAAGCATTTGGAAAAAGAGCTCAAGTAAATGACTTTCCCCTAATTTTATCACCAGATTCTTTTTTCTGGGGGGGTTTCCAATTAGGATATATATTCATATTCATTCCCAAATTCTCTTGAGATTTTTGCTTCCCAAACTGATTGGGCTACCATTAACCGACAATTCTCAATACTGTGGTAAACGTAAGCTTTCCATGCCACAAGAAGACATACAAAATAGACAACTAAAAAAGAAGCAGACACACAAATTTCATGAATGCATGATGCTTCGATTGCCATGTGGTTTTCTTTGACTTTCTTGGCCTACTTCACTCTGACAACATTCCCTCATAATCCCAATACAGACAAATTCAATCAACAGTGATTTTATCTTTCTTCTCATGACAAAGTTCAAAAGTGAATCATTTACCAAAGGATAAGTTTAATAGTGAATATATACTACTACTTTTAAAAATAAAAATAAAAATTAATGATTAATAGAATAATAATTCTTACATAACTTATTTATAGAAGTCGGCGACTTGTTGGCCTCAAAATTTGTTGTTGCAACATCAAATCTAGAGACGAGTACGTCGCTGACTAAAAGAAAAAAGGAAAACGTTGAGGACCTAAGGGCATGTTTGGTATTTAATTTTAATTTAACTTTTTAAACTCAAAAATAGAATTTGCGTTCAAAATAAAAAAAAACATGTTTGGTGGCCTTATTTTTAAAAACTGAAACTCAAGAACAATTAAAAAACACCCAAATTATTAAAATTTTCAGTTTTTTTCTAACAACTCACAAGTTCTCAAATTTTTAATATTTGAAAACAGTTTTCAAGTTGCATACCAAATAAGTTTTTGAATCTTAAAAATAGATTTAAGAAATCCTTGTTTTTAAGAAAAATCAAAGTTTTTTAGTTTCCTATTTAAATAAGATACCAAACGCCCCCTAACATACCCGGAAGACAGCTCCGAAATATTGTATTTGAATCAAATTTACAACCAATCAATTTCAAGAATTTTTATTTTCTTTTATTTAGCTCTAAAGCTAATTAGGGCATTCAATAATAAGGAAAAGCTCATTCAATTCTTCGATTGAATGCCCCATATTCCCCATTTTGTAGGAATGGACCCTACTTTAGAGTGTGAATAACTAATAATGCCTTCCACCATTCATGCACAATCTTACCAAACAGACCCCAGATCTCCACACCTTCTTCTTGGACCGATAATCAGATCTCCCTCGTTCTGTCTCCCTTTCTCTCAACTCCTGTCTCACTCTTCATTTAATTCACCCCATTGAGCAAGCTTCATACATAGTGCAAGTCACTGTCTCATTTTCTTAAAGAATTATGGTATGATGATACCAGAATAGTATAGGTAGATATGTTAGGTTTTCTTGATTTTGCAATTTTCAAATCCTTCACATCACGCACTCACCATTTTTCAAACTCAAACAATAAGAAAAATAAAAAATAGTGATGTCTATGCACAAATTGAATTGATATTTTTCAAATACAAGGTTCACATTTGTTTCGGACTACTTCTGTAGGTGTTTGGCAAAAAATCTTAAAAGTGTTTATGAGTCATAAAATCGGTTTTTGGAAAAACACTTGCTAGTCCTTCTTCAGTAAAAACGCTTGGATTTGTAATACAACGTGCTTCCAGTAAAAACACTTTGAGCATAAATGCTTCCTACATAAGCAGTTCTAAAACATGCCTACAACATTATCTTCCATGGTAATCAAATTACAATTTTAATAGTTTTTCCAAGATGTGAAATTTAACTACAAGGGAACTAAAAACACTCAACAATTGTCCCCCCCGCAAGAGCATCCCCGCGCGACAACGCCCAACTAACTATAAACACACCTGAAAAGCTTTTTTTTTTTTTTTTCCCACATCAATGATGTGTGTACAAAATTATAGCTAAGGCAAAATGAATGAGTTAGATAATTGTGCAAACACCAATATGCATGGTCACATTTATTTCTGAAGCATATTTATTGGAGGAGGGGCAGCAGATGTTTCTTATCAAAAAAGATAAGAAAAAGGACATGCACATGCACTCATGCGCAGTAACTACTTGCCATCAGCCCAGAAAAGCTCTGTGGATGATTCGCAGTAATAAAGTTAAGTTATGAATTCAATTACTGCTGGCTGGGGAGGATGGGGTGGAAATCGAGAAAAAATAAATTAATAAATATGGTTTAAGGCTACCATGCACTGATACGCGTACGCTTTGTGTAGTGAAAGGTCTACGCATATGTACAGGTTCTTCTACCGTATCGTACCACATAAATGAAGAAGTACTGGCTAGCTAGCAACATAAATGTCGTTAAATAATTATTCATCAACTTCAAAAACTTGGGCTCTTCGGGATCCCAAAGATACGATACCATTAGAGGCAAAGCTAGAATTTTAAGTTTAGGTGTCCAAAGTACAAATAATTATATTCAACGGGCATGTTATTGTATATGTGTTTGAAAATTTAGGATGGCGAGGGCCATTGGTGACCGATGAGTGGCTCCGCCCTTAGATACCACGTTAAATGAACCATTAAAGCTTAAAAAAGCTTTGAATAGTTAGAAATTTTAAACAATGTTTATCCTATCACTGTCTTACCTTGTAGCTATTCATAGTAAATTTGGGTTTATGTGCCTCTCTTCATATAGGATTGGAGATTGAAGAAAGGTAAGGAGATAGCAACAGAGGGAGGGCTACCTTAAGCAGTTAACTGGACTGTCTAGTCATTCATCATCTTCAGTACTTGGTCGATAGCAAAACATATAGTGGAGTAAATCAAGTCAAAAGAGAATCAGACAAAGCTTTGTCTGATCAAAGTTGATGGCGTTTGAGATTTTGCTTATTTATGGTAATTATTGTAGAGCTCAAGTCATGCAAGGATCACATTGATGAATAGTGTGTGACTCATGACACCTCCTTGTGTCGTTGCAGCAATTGGTCATATCATGTCTCCTCTCACCCTCATCATTTCTTCATCATATTCGTAATAAAAAATATAAAATAAAATATGTGCCAAGGGATTTTGGATTTTGTAGCAATAGCTTGGCTTCTCACAAACGCAGGGCATGGAATAGCAAAATGTAAGCTGACAAGGGTGGCCTTTTTATTCAAAGAAAATAAAAAAAAATCCCACACATTCGCATGTTATGTCTTCTTTTTTTAGTATTACTTAGGCTTTGACACAATATTCCTTACCCTTGTATTAATGATGATCCTTTTTTTTTTTTTGACATGTTTAGCTTCTTCTTTTTTGTTTTTGACTGCCTTCGTTTCACAAAACAATTTAAAAGTGTTATCATAAGAGCACTTCTGGAGAAGCATATTCATAAAGTTTTAAGTGTTTTTCCAAAAAGCAGTTGGATTTTTAAGCAAAATCTGTTGAGCAAAAGTACTTTTTATAAAAGTCCCTGCAATACAAGTAAAACGAAGAAAAAACAAGGAAAATACTTCCCTCCTTACTATGTAAGCATGACCTCTTACACTCATGTCAATAATAATGTGACATGTGTGCAAAAGTTCTTTTTGTGTTTTTGATGAATTATTTTTGCATATATGTTAAAGTGTGATGCACAGGAAGAACGAGCAGCTCCTTACAGGGAGTGAGACAATCCCAAAATTAGTTGTAGTATTTTGACGATTTAAATCGCAGAGGAATTAAATTGGAAACAGAGAGAGTATAGTGTGTATAGTGGTGGCTTAAAAGGCTATGATATAAATTATTGCCCATTTCTCAAAATACTGCCATTGATTGAGTGAGGCAGTGAACAAAACACTCGTACGTCATATATTTAGGAGAAGACAAGACACCGCAGGCCATGTCCCTTTTAGTCAACATATCCACACCTAGGCAAAATGTGATGTTGGAGGGAGAGTTAATTAACCCAAGGCTCTTTTGTTTGACTATTCAATGACTTCTCTGATCACCTACGAATGTTACGTTGTGTGGTGTCTGAACCCTAAATCATCATCACGTGACCAAAATTATGCAGTTTACATACATCGAAGAAATAAAGAAAAACTGAAAGCCTAGTCTGTTTGGATACTCAGAAAATTGAAGTTCGAGAGAAAATGTAACGTTTTTCCCTTCTTTGTTTTTTTCTCATTGATTGTAGTCATGATTATGCATTTGTATACGGTAACAAAATAATGATTTCTCTTTGAACATCCAGTCGAATTGAATCCCACGTTGGTAATATAAGGCTCTTTTAGTGGCTCGAAGTATACTGAATTAAGAACTAAGTCCGATAATTTTATAAGTCTCACACTTATAGAAGAATTATAAACCACAATATCTTGGATTTTTTTTCAATTTAATAAGTCCAGTCATAACACATTTATAAAATTACCAAATACCGTTTTTGTATAATAAATTAGTCTCAATTTTTCTTTATATTATTGGCATAACAAAGGAGATGGGGACAATACTCCTGGAAAAGAAGAAGGAGATAGGGACAATACTCCTGGAAAAAAGAAGGAGATATGGACAATACAAAAAATGTAGATGCATATGCATGCAAACTATACAAACTCAATGTCCTTTTTCTTTTGGTCGAAAATACAAAATGTGATGGGAACACGTAATTAATAAATAAATCCAGTACTTATTTTGTATTTGTACCAGAAAGAAAATTATTGATCCATCTTTTTCACTTTTTCACTAGTACTGTATCCTCCAAGATGTAGCTTCTCTGTCTTCAAAACTGTACTTGCGCGCACTTTCTGCCTAAATATTGTAAGTTAAGTAATTTGATGCATTTACATGTACTGGGCTACCAACCGAAATTCAAGAGTTAATTAAACCTCTACACTATAAAGTAATTTTTTTTTTTCTTGGGTACAACCGTGAGAGTCTAAATTATAGGGGAGTGGGATCTCTCTTATACATACAACTATGATGCCGTAGGGATTCAAATATGAGATTTCTGGTCTGCAATTTAAAACTCCGTTAGCACACTGTAAAGTAATTAAGTATATATCATGAACGAGAAAAAAAGCCAAAAAGAGGTATAAAAACTTCTTGCTGACTGACTGAAACACCATGTTTCTGAAAGTCGAATCGATAACATGTAATACAAGAGTTATATGAGAATTATTATTGAGAAAATAGTGCAAATACAATTGACCCTAATGCTAATGCTAGAAATCCAACTTTTTTTCTCACACAGCTTTTATTGTTCTTTTATAATGCAATGAAATGGTTATAAAAATTTGAGATAACTTGTAATGAACCATATCATGGAACTGGCAATTTTTTCACTTGTTTTTTCCAAAACACTTTCCTCTTGTGCTTGATCCCAAAAGGAGTAACTTCTTTATCATCGCACACATCCAAGCCATGCCAAACATGGCGTGGCAGGTACCTTCGAAAGTAGAAGTACTCAGAGCTGAGATGAGAGCGAGAGCCCTCCAAAACATGGACTTGTGCAAAACCAGGTCTCCAGTCATCAGCTCCACTCAGTTTGAGATAGAGGTAGCAGATGGGCGACTCCACGCATGCACCCTTCACTTGGAACTCATCCACAACACAAGCTTGAAATGGTTTTCTCGGCACATCGTCGAGGACCTCAGGCTCCAATGGATCCACCCTTCTTATGTGCTTGGAATTTAGGTGCCTCACCACAATGTCATTTGAATTTGTGTCACCAAATCTTAGGCTGATGTGGTTTGAGGTCTCGGCCCCTTTTGTGCATGTTGTTTCAATTGTAACTGCGTAGGTGCAGTTTTCCTGTAATGTTGAGAAAGTGAGATCATTTTGAATAAAGCAAATAGTCCTAAGAAAAGTGATGAATAATGTGATTCGTAAATGTGGTACAGTTTCTCGATGCAAAATGTCTTAGCAAGTTTTCGAAGTTAATACTAGAAAAACGAAAAAATTTAAGGGGAAAAAAAAGGCCCGACATGCTGATCAATAACATGAAATCATGTTCGACCATCAAGAATCCAATATATGTTGTTGATCACACCATTCAACTCACAACAAGAAGCTTGTTATTCACACATGCACACCATTATTCACAAAGACATACATATATAATTACACAAGTAATTTACTTGATCATTACCTTGTTTCTTGGCGTGGCACTTTGACCTCCGGCCATTAAAGCAAGAAGAAGCACACAACATATTAAGAAGGGTCCTCCATTTCCCATATTGTCTTTTTGGTGTGCTCAAATTACACAGAAAATCTCATTTCCAGTAGCATATTATCAGATCTCTGAGTGCGTGTAATTTATAGACTACTCCAATTCTTCATTCTTTGCTTGGCAAACTAAGGAAGGCATATTCTTAAGCTGTATACATGTGACACAGATGATTCATATATTTATGTATGTACAATTAGACGTATGGATCAGGTTTCTTGACGTTCACTTATACCCATCTGCTTTAACAAAACTTGATTTCCTGGATATTAGAGCAAAGCATCTTTTATTAGAGATAATCTTTTATATCCTGACACAATTAATTCATCAAATGAGTTCATCAGAAGCTTTTATCTTTTCTTTTTCTCATTCAATATAATTGAGTGAGATCATGGTAAGCCACATACATGTGAAAACACATATAGCAGAAGGCACAAACAGGAAAATAAAAAAATAAAAAAAATCTCAAAAAATAAAAAGGAATCGATATCGTAAAATTATTCTTTTTTGAACTACAATTGCATAACGGAGAGCGAATGGTTGGTTCTGGATATTCATGAACCATTTCATAGTCGGTTGGATGAAACTGCAGACTGCATTGAACATAGATTGTGGATGAGGTCCATAGATTGTGGATGATGAACCATTTCCTCCTCATCATCAACATGAGCTTCATCTCCTTCAACTTGTTCAATTTCTTCAACTTTTATATATGGTGGCGAAGCCAAGCTTCCTCCTCAATGACCCGGTCAAGCAAACGGAGTCTACTCCATCTCCAATCACCTCCACATGATCTGTCTGCTCCTTCTATAGCCAATTTGCTCACACCTACTTAATTAAAGATGGTCATTATTTATATAGAAAATCATGCTATTATCATCCTTTAGATGTTTAAAATACATGATATTCGTGCAGTAATAACGTCCGAACACCTGTATAAGAAAATTTATATTAATGTACTTATGTGTACATTTATAATACAAAACAGAACACAAAAGATTAAATTCAAAATCCATGTGCATAAATACTTATATAGCATAACTTATAAATTTGTTTTTTATGTTGTAGGCCGGGGGACTAGGCTAGCTAGGGAGGGAGTCCAAATTATTTTTTCTAGGACGTGCATTACTTATACCCCCTATATATTTATATAATGTGTCACATGAAATATCAGTATATATAGGTGCATCTTTTTTTGGATAATAAAATATATGCATATTAGAATATTAATTAAGACAAGATGAGGAGGAGTGTTTCCTTTTGAAGCCATGTGGCATGCTGACCTTGATTGTATGGTTTATGGCTTTGGATACTAGGGTAGGGTAGGTAGGGTTACCATTAAACCATTTGGTTTGGCCCTCTTCGGCACACAAGGCACAGAACCAGATAGAGACTGATAGCCGGGCCCAAACTCTAAAGAAAATATAAAATTTGTATGCATATATTTCTAAGCCCTGCCAGCCCACAAACCACCACAAACTTTTTAGCCCACCGCATTTAAAAATCTTGTCTCACCTTTCCTCACGAGCCTATCGTGAGAAAGTACTCAAATATAATAGATTTATTTATGTCATCAAACTGCCGATTCATGTGTTTGCAAATGTCTCAAAGTACCCTAACCTTTTAAAAATCATCTCACGTTACTCGTTCCGTCAGTTTTTGACGTTCCGTTAGGAACGTTGGGCCTCACTTCTTTTTCTCCTCCTTCCCCTAATTCCAAAGCAGCCCCTCCATTGCCATCCGACCAATTTTGGGCCTCCATCTCCTCCTCGCCACCCAAGTGGCGACATGGGTATCAAAAAACCAGACGTTGTCCTCTACCAACCTCACATCTCGATCGCTACAATTGCGATCTGGATAGCCGAAAAAATAAGAAATTGGTGGTTTTTACCCAAAATCTTCATCGCTCGTTCGGCGATTATGAGCACCATTTGCTTCGATCCGGTATGGGTTTTCAACCTCTCGAGCTGTTCTTGCTGCTAGTTGTGTTGTTAGGAGAAATTTATGAGTTTTGGAGGGTAAATAAGCGATGAACAATAACAAAGTGGAGGGGTTTGTTCTAGGAATTTGGGGGAAGGAGGAGAAAAAGAAGAAGTGGGGCCCAACATTCGTAACGGAACGTCAAAAAGATTGAAAGGGTAATGTGAGACGTTTTTAAAATGTTAGAAGTACTTTGAGACATGTTTGCAAACACATGTGTAATCTGAGATAAATTTGAAAGCACATGAAGAATGTACATAAATAAGCCAATATAATATGACGTATACACTAAATTAAAATGAATAGTTGTACTTATGTATATTGAGTCATTGAGTATTGGTAGGTGAATGTAAGCGACCTCAAAGAGGGGAAAGGGTTGTCATCGGGTCAACTTCAATATATAGTGGGTTGCTAGATAGGAGAGCATGAGTAAAACTTGCCGTTACAAACCTTATTTGCAAAAGAAGAATGCTCAAGAGACGTTGGATGCAACACTTTAGCATATCTTACTCTCCATGTGGACGACTATACATCTACAGTGCGAGGCATGGCATGTGTAAAATGTCAGGTCATCAATACAACTATATATATATATATATATATATATATATATTACAAGTTGATACAGCTAAATATATCTGGAAAATAGGATAATATTTTCTGATCATTAAGAACAAGAAAATAATAGGGATTGAAAAGAAAAGGGAAATTATTTATATAAAAAATACATGAAAAATAAAATAAATAACTGCCCAGTTACAGATAAGAGAGTACAGAGTAAGGAGAAGAGTAGGTGCAACTACAGGGGTTAGGTTTTGTGAGCCTCAAGATGACATGAACAGTACAATGAAATCTTACCTCCCACATCTCCATCTCCTTGACAGATTTCTTTCCTTGAGAGAAAATTATGTTCATATTGAAGTTTCCCAAACCTACTATTTTTTAATGACACAATGTTCTTTAAAATCGGCTGCTTGATAGTAACCCTTCAATGATCTGCTTGTCCTTACCATTAAACTGTATTTGACCAAGCTGCATGCATGTAGATAATGTTTAAAACTATAGGGTTTGGAATATTGAACTTGAGATCAGAGAGACATGGAGTGATCACCAAACAAAGGATATATATATATAGTTGGTGCTGGTGCAACATAGGCATCAAATTTCATTGGGGACTAGGACAACCTCATAGCGATCCAATTTGCTTTGTCACCAATAACTCACTGAGGTTAACGGTTGAGAAAGCTGCATTTACTAGACAAAACATGTTTTGTACAAAGCACGACAAAATGAGAAAGAGGAGATTTGAATTCCCATAAATTGGTGGCTCAAAATCATCTACGTGCATATTGCATCTTCAATATCAATAATTCATGACAATTATATCACCAAGCACATAAACGACTTTACCTAGCATAACTCAATAAATATGTTGAATGTTATGGTTTATTATGCCTCCCATCTATATAATTAGGTCATTTCTATACAAAGACATAAGACAATAAATATGATACAAATAGTTTAAGACATATACACCCACACTTTGAAGGGGTGCCAGCGAGAGATTTCCTCCATTTCAACATATATATACAATGTACTACAATATTTTTTGCTCTCTTCGGACAATTTCACATTCTAGCACTGAAAATTTGGTGAAACCTAAATCTGCGGCTTATTGCAACATGCATGGTGTAAACAATTTTCTCATAGAGTTCATTTAAGTTGCCCCATTTTCTCTCTACACTTGAAAGCATGCAAAGACTTTTATGTGCGTTTTGCTTTTTCTCATAGACTCATAGTTGTTGCTATGCCCGCAAATAAGTAGGTCAAAGTCACGTCCATTTTGAGTTCAAAGATGCATAGGGACGTGGAGAAATACTTAAAAAAGGTTCGACTTGAAAGGAAAGGAGGTCAACAGAAATTGATTGTCTTTGACACCACTCTAAAGTTATTGTTCTAACAACCATGCATCGTATTTTAAAATAGCTAATTCATGAAGCTCATCTTCTAGTTAATTTTCCCAGTATAAACTCTATATATTTCTAATCTCCATGACCACCAACTCAACCAAACTCACTTTCCTCACCATCTCTATATATACACAACCCAAAAGCTCCATTCAACACCCACTCAATTGGAGCAGTTTCAGTTTCACCCCCATTTGAAATCTCTCTCTCACTTTCTTCCAGAAAAAAAAACAAAACAAAAGGAGAGAGAGATCACATAGTGAAAATGGGTGTTCTTCTTCTTTCATCACCAGCATTTCCTACACTCTTTCTCTTCTCTCTCATAGCGTTGTGTCTCATTCCTCAGCATGCTCTTGCAAGCATAACGAGGCACTACAAGTTTGAAGTATGTTGTCACAAAGTTTCAACATATATGTATTGCTTAAGACAAATAAATTTTTCTATTATACATACAGTGTTAACATGTTATGTTGTAAAATTGTCAATCTGCATGATGATTTTGATTTGGTAGATTCTTTGAATATATAGTCACAGTTTGATACTATAGCAGTCAGTTATCTGACAAGAGAACATTACCGAAGCTAATGTTACCACAAATATGAAGTTTGTGCTCATGCATTTTCTTCTTCTTCTTCTTCTTCTTTGGGTTATTCATTGTCTTTTCTTTACAGTACTTTTGAATAATTTTGCAGATCAAACAGCAAAATGTGACCAGATTGTGCCACACAAAGAGCATTGTAACAGTAAACGGCCAGTTTCCTGGGCCTCGAATTGTTGCTAGGGAGGGTGATCGCCTCCTTATTAAAGTGGTTAACCATGTCCAACACAACATCTCTATCCATTGGTAGTAATGATTAACTACAACTTAATCATGCAAAATGAACCTAATGCACTGGAAGTTAATTAACTATTTTTTTTGAATTACCAGGCACGGCATTCGACAGCTTCGAACAGGGTGGGCTGATGGGCCTGCATATGTGACCCAATGTCCCATACAAACAGGCAACAGCTATGTGTACAACTTCACCATTGTAGGCCAAAGAGGCACTCTTTGGTGGCATGCTCACATTTCATGGCTAAGATCAACTCTTCATGGCCCCATAGTCATCCTTCCCAAGCTTGGTGTGCCTTACCCATTCACTAAACCCTACAAGGAGGTTCCGATCATCTTCGGTAACATCTGACTATATAACAGTCCAAACCAAACTAAGCATGTATTCTTCTGCCTAATTTATATGCTAACAAAAGCTACACAATCTATACATAAATTACAGGTGAGTGGTGGAATGCAGACCCTGAGGCTGTCATTAAGCAGGCCTTGCAAACAGGAGGAGGGCCAAATGTTTCCGATGCTTATACCTTTAATGGACTTCCAGGGCCCTTGTACAACTGTTCTGCCAAAGGTATCAAATTACATACATACATCACAGCATTTTACACAATTTATAGCTTGAATGACAGGGGCCTTGTAAAACAAACCGTCAGAACACATAGAAGTAACTTTTCATTACCTTGCACGCAAAATTCTCAATAAAACGTACTCAGAAATTTCATCAGTACTCTCACAATGCTTACAATGGATTTCAAAGATATTTGATATATGCTGCATGGGTCTCTGGCAGATGCATTCAAGCTAAAGGTGAAATCTGGGAAGACCTACCTTCTCCGTCTAATCAACGCAGCACTCAATGATGAGCTCTTCTTCAGCATTGCAAACCACACCCTCAAAGTGGTAGATGCCGATGCCGTTTATGTCAAACCCTTTGAGACTGACACAATTCTCATTACCCCTGGGCAGACTACAAATGTTCTGCTGAAGACCAAGCCCCATTTCCCAAATGCCACATTTTTCATGACTGCCAGGCCATACGTGACTGGACTAGGCACCTTTGACAACTCCACTGTTGCTGGTATTTTAGAGTACGAATCACCCTCCAAAACCCTCCACTCAACCCTCCCAATGAAGAAACTTCCACTATTTAAACCAATTCTGCCTGCTCTAAACGACACATCCTTTGCAACAAAGTTCAGCAAGAAACTCCGTAGTTTAGCCAATGCACAATTCCCGGCTAATGTCCCCCAAAAGGTTGACAAGCACTTTTTCTTCACAGTAGGCCTTGGAACCAACCCCTGCAACAAGCATAACCAAACCTGCCAGGGACCTAATGGAACAATGTTTGCTGCTTCAGTGAATAACGTTTCTTTTGTAATGCCAACCACTGCTCTACTCCAAGCCCACTTCTCCGGGCAATCAAATCGGGTTTACAGCTCTAACTTCCCAAGCAGTCCAGTGATCCCATTTAACTATACAGGAACCCCACCAAACAATACTATGGTGAGCAATGGTACAAAGCTAGTGGTACTTCCATTTAACACTAGTGTGGAGTTGATCATGCAGGACACAAGCATTCTTGGTGCCGAAAGCCACCCTCTTCATCTGCATGGATATAATTTCTTTGTCGTTGGCCAAGGGTTTGGGAACTTTGACCAAAATAAGGACCCTGCAAACTTCAATTTGGTCGACCCTGTTGAAAGAAATACCGTGGGTGTGCCCTCTGGTGGATGGGTCGCTATACGATTTCTAGCAGATAATCCCGGTACGTACAAAGAGCAGTAATATTAGTATTATATAGCATTGACAATCTGACTATATCATTCGTATGCATTAAAGTTATGCATATCATTGTTAATTTAAGCACAAAAGCAATATAGTCAAGAAGTATTAGTCTCACTTTCATATAATAATATTAATAACAACGAATTAAATATGCTACCTGCAGTCATCAATGAAGTTAATATTTATGTAGTAAAGTGATTGGAATTAGTAACTTGAAGATTTAGATAAAAGAAGAAAGAGAATTAAGAATGACACTTAACATTAAATTTTAATCAAAGACCTTAGCCTAATTAACTATTTACTTAAAAAAATATTTACAGGTGTATGGTTCATGCATTGCCATCTGGAGATCCATACTAGTTGGGGCTTGAAGATGGCTTGGGTAGTCTTAGATGGAAAGCTTCCCAACCAGAAGTTGCTTCCTCCACCGGCTGATCTTCCCACATGTTAATGTTGGAATCAACTCAAGCTGCATTTTTTGGACGAGAAACTGCTGTCATTATTTTGTGACCCATTTTTTATTGCTGACAACTTAAATTTGTCTTATGTATTGGCCAATTAATTAAGTTGAAATAATTCTTGTACTGATTCATATGGATTTTTTTTGTTTATTCAAATTTACCCATATGGAGTTGAGTGAAGAAAAGGGGTGAGACCACATATCCTAATGTAAGAGGCTCAATATGAAAGTATGGATTCTGTACAATTTTTCTCCAGGCATACTGATAGATACTTATCTTTGATTTCTGGGTTATTCTATTTCAAACAATACAAGAAGTTACAATTTTAAAAAACTCTGCAATAAACAGTTTATACTTCCATAATAACAATGCCTATTTAAAGAAGAAGAAGAAAAAGAAAAATGAATTCATCTCATTAATGCATCTTTAGATGCACTAACATAGGTGTCTATCTACAACCGTATCCAAAACCAAACAAAGAAATTAACAAAAAGAGCACCAAACTACCAGAAATAATTGTGCTCCCAAATTGATCCTTCCTAATATATTTACAGCAGAACCCATCTGGATTGAAGCGCAATTCACAGTTTCGTCATGACGGTGATCTTCATCTTAAATCTGTTCCTTTGATTGTATCGCTTTCTACTTCGTTTGCTCTCGCTCTAAAATTTGCTACTTTTTCTTGGGTTAGATTGGGCCTGAAGCCCAAAAAACTTCGTAGCCCATAAGATAGATAGCCCAAATCACGCAACCATGAAAGATTGCAAAAAAAAATATTTGGGGGGGTTTTGTTGATGTATTTGTCTGCTAATATTTGTTTAGTGAATTTGCTTAATAATTAATCCTCCACGCAAGATTGGGCAAAAAACCGAATAAATCATTCAAGACCAAATCAAAATTAATTCAAGCGGTTTGGTTCGTTTTGGTTTCAATGAACCAAATTAATCAGTTAGTGCAGTGATACTTTTATTTTCAATATTAAAACAGTATTAAATTCGAATAAACCTCTCCCCTTCTAATATATATATTTTTTATATAAAAAGAATCTATTACAAATAAATGTCTTTGTTGGGTTTGTAATTGAAGGGTTGTTAAGTGTTAGGAGAGTAGTTTATATGGAACTTCAAAGACAAAGAGAGATGGCCAAATATAGCTGGTGCAACAACAAGAAGCTCGACCTTTATGATTGAATGAACACTCAAGTGTAATCAGTCTCGTCTCCCGACATGCTAATCAACTTTTTCATTACGAAGGTTAACGGTTGAGAAAGGTGCTGGGAAAATCATATGTTTTAACCTTCACTTCACTTTTACATCTTACTACAAGAGATTAATTAACTACTTTTTTTTCTTTAATTTCTTAACATTAAGTGATGGTGAGGAGAATTGAATTCTTGTTTTGGAGAAAAACTTATATATCGGGAATGTCACTATGACGGTATTCTGTGCTAATCATGTATAAATTGTTGTGTATTTTAATTTTTTCACATGACAGTATGTGATTGACTTGAAATACCGCCACAATTATATCCCTGTTTCATGCTAGTTCTTATCACTACAGCTAGAAACCCAGTACAAATTTGCTGATGCTTCAAGGCACATGCATGGTGCCAATACTTTTCACATCATTTATTATTAGTTCCTTCACTTTTTTATGCACTTGAAAGCATGCAAAGAGTTGTATATGCGTTTTGCCTTTTCCCATAGACTTTATAGTTGTTGCTGAGCCTAGAAATAAGTAGGTCAAAATCACGTCCATTTTGAGTTCAAAAGATACAGAGGGACGTGAAAAATGCTTAGGTTCGACTTGAAAGGAAAGGAGGTCAGCAGAAATTGATTGTCTTTGACACCACTCTAAAGTTGTTCTAACAACCATATGCATTGCATTTTTAAATAGCTAATTCATGAAGCTCTCATCTTCCAGTACAATTTTCTCCTATAAACTATTTCAAATTTCTATGACCACCTACTCGACCAAAACACACTTCTATATATAAACACCCAACATTCTCTCTTCACCACACACTCATTTGGATTGGAGCCAGCCTCAGTTTCACCCACATTACACTTTCTTGCACAAAAACATAAGGAGAGAGAGGGAGAGAGATAATGGGTGTTCCTCTTATTTCATCACCGTCATTTCTTACCCTCTTTCTCTTCTCTTTCATGACATTATGTCTCAGTCCTCAGCATGCTCTTGCAAGCATAACAAGGCACTACAAGTTTGATGTATGTGCATATATATGTGTTACAAAGTCTTATCATGCATACATAGCACCCAAGTATGAGGAGAAATATTCTCTTATCTGATAGTTTGACATGATATATATATGTATGATTCAGTTTAAAAATATGCACGCAACCCTATCGTTACATATGTCTAATTGTAACAAGATAAAATTAGCCCCTAGGCGAAATATTCTTGTCATATATGATACGTAGTTTTTCTCTTCTTATTATTGGGTCCTTTTTTATTGCCTTGTTTAACCTGTTTTGATTGGTTTCACAGATCAAACTGCAGAACGTGACAAGGTTGTGCCAGACAAAGAGCATTGTAACAGTAAACGGACAGTTTCCTGGGCCTCGAATTGTTGCTAGGGAGGGTGACCAACTCCTTATTAAAGTGATTAACCATGTCCAAAACAACATCTCTATTCATTGGTAATTGTGATTAACCACAACATCATAAGCAATCTAGAGTTCATTCTTTGGCATAAATTTTATTGCCATGCATAATTAGCCTAATGAACTGGAAGTTAGTTAATAAATTATTATTTTTTTAATCACCAGGCATGGCATTCAACAGCTTCGAACAGGGTGGGCTGATGGGCCTGCATATGTGACCCAATGTCCCATACAAACAGGCCACAGCTATGTGTACAACTTCACCATTGTAGGCCAAAGAGGCACTCTTTGGTGGCATGCTCACATTTCATGGCTAAGATCAACTGTTTATGGTCCCCTAATCATCCTTCCCAAGCTTGGAGTGCCTTACCCATTCACTAAACCCTATAAGGCGGTGCCGATAATCTTCGGTAATTAGTCTTTACTAAGCCATGTATGTTTTCTTACCTATTCTATTGTCATATGCTAATATGGCTACAACATGTATGTTTAAAACACAGGAGAGTGGTGGAATGCAGATCCTGAGGCAGTTATTAGCCAGGCCTTGCAAACAGGCGGAGGCCCAAATGTCTCTGATGCTTATACCCTTAATGGTCTCCCAGGGCCCTTGTACAACTGCTCTGCCAAAGGTATTAAATTAATCAAAATAAAAATGCATTCCTAACACCTTATATTTTTATACTATCAAGCTGAACTTTAAAAAGTGACATTCGTATAGTTTAAATTGACTGTTTAACAACATAATATTTTAAATATCTAATCAAGACCGTTTTAACAACTAGCATGCACGATTTTGGAAAATCTCCTTGTTACAGCTCAACACCTTGTTATTCGAGTTATATGAGGAAAAGTTTGCTTGTATGGCTCCTTTTTGCAGATGCATTCAAGCTAAAGGTTGAAGCTGGGAAGACATACCTTCTGCGCCTGATCAACGCAGCACTGAATGATGAGCTCTTCTTCAGCATTGCAAATCACACCCTCAAAGTGGTAGAAGCTGATGCCGTCTATGTCAAACCCTTTGAGACCCACACAATTCTCATTGCCCCTGGACAAACCACAAATGTTCTTCTCAAAACCAAACCCAGCTTCCCAAATGCCACATTTTTCTTGACTGCTAGGCCATATGTGACTGGCCTAGGTACATTTGACAACTCCACAGTTGCTGGCATTTTAGAGTATGAATTCCCACCCAACACCAAAACCCTAAAAATGAAGAAACTTCCACTCTTCAAACCCAATCTCCCGGCCTTAAACGACACATCCTTCGCAACAAAATTCAATGACAAACTCCGCAGCTTGAACAATGCACAATTCCCAGCTAATGTACCCAAGAAAGTTGACAAACGTTTTTTCTTCACAGTAGGCCTTGGAACCAACCCTTGTAGCCAACATAACCAAACATGTCAAGGACCCAATGGGACAATGTTTGCAGCTTCAATTAACAACATTTCTTTTGCCATGCCAAACACTGCCTTACTCCAATCCCACTTTTCTGGCCAATCAAATGGGGTTTATACTCCTGACTTCCCAACCAATCCAATAATCCCATTTAACTACACAGGGGTCCCACCAAATGATACTATGGTGAGCAATGGGACAAAGCTGGTGGTGCTTCCATTTAACACCAGTGTGGAGTTGGTGATGCAGGACACTAGCATTCTTGGTGCTGAGAGCCATCCTCTGCATCTTCATGGGTTTAATTTCTTTGTTGTGGGTCAAGGATTTGGGAACTTTGACAGAAATAAGGACCCTGCAAAGTTCAATCTGGTTGACCCTGTTGAGAGGAACACTGTGGGCGTGCCCTCTGGTGGATGGGTTGCTATTCGGTTTTTAGCAGATAACCCAGGTAATATATTGAAGCTAAGATATAACAGTAACGATATACATATCACATTATTGATCACATCTCTCTTTTTCATAAAACTAAGTTTTACGTAAATCTCACAACGCATAAACACCCAAAATGGGGGCTGAAATTATAAAAAAACTCAACACCCAAAACACTTTATAAACACACCAAAAACTCATCATTACATACACTCAAAACTCATTTATAAACACACCAAAAAAATATACAATTGTTGATTTTTGGGTTAATTTTGGGTGTGTTTCTATGTTTAAATAGTATTTGAATTTTTTTTATAAATATATGTCTAGAATTCGGTTTATTTATAAATTTGTAATGAAAATATAAACCCTATTTCTTGATCATTGATGTGCAATTCGTACTCAAACTTTATTATTTTGGGTTGATTTTGATGACTGATATTGAACGGTTGATGTGTCAATATACAGGCGTATGGTTTATGCATTGCCACCTGGAGATCCACACAAGCTGGGGATTGAAGATGGCTTGGGTAGTCTTAGATGGAAAGCTTCCCAATCAAAAGTTGCTTCCTCCACCTGCTGATCTTCCCAAATGTTGATCTTATTCACTTCTATTATCTCTAAACATAACTTGTCCATAGAATTTTGCGACCCATTTGTTTATTCTTTGGTATCTTTTGGATTTACTTGGCCAAAATTGTTTTGGTTATGCAGAGATGAGGGAGAATAAAAGAGTGAGACAATAACATATCTCTAACACTCAAATATCATAATATAAGAGGCCTCAATATTCAAATAATACGTCACTGGCGGATTGTTGCTGTTCTTTTTCAGTTCTTGGATTATTAGAAATATTCCTCTCTTTTTCAATGTGCCGCTCTGCTTTAGTTTAATCTCCACCCAAGTACACTCTGGAACAAAAAACAATGAAGTTGTGGCGGATTGTCCGGCTAGGTTTGTTTTTGTGTTGCACGAGTTCAAATTCTAGTCCAACAAAGAAACCAGCCAACCCAACATAAGCATATATCTATGCAACCAGCCGTCCAGAAAAAGATGTCTGAAAGTTAAACCATTGCCGCCTGAGGAGTCTTAAGTTTCTAGGTGTCTGAAAGTTACTCCATTCTCATAAAAATTATAAATGAATAAGAAGTATCAAGGTTTCTTTTACGTGTGGAGAATGGCAATGTCATGGTAGAAGAATGATCAATTATCAAATATTTGACATGTTATGCTACTAGACTGAATCGTAACCACGTATTCAAATTCCACCTAATCAACAGTTTCAATTCACAGTTCTACATCAGAATATGTAGGGATTGTCACAAGATAAGTTGTAATGTCAACGTATACGACCAGGAAAAACTGGCATAAATAAAATGAAAAACAGAGTATAACTTATTGTCAAGACAGATTAATAAGGGTTTCCAACTTATGGAGCCCTCCAATTGATTGATCAGTAGTAGACATGCATTCAAGTGCAAATAGCTGCAATAAGGGTTTAAAGTTAATGGAGCCCTCTGATTGATCGATCGATCAGTCGTAGACATGAATTCAAGTCAAATAGATGATACCTCTATACAATATGTTGAATACTAGATTCCATATCGAGTATATACTTAAGATAAATCATGAGCATCCAAAGATTAAGGTATGTTTCTAATAAGACAATCCACATAGGCGCCTAATTAATCAATTCAAGGTTTTGTATCCAAATGATACATGTTGGATTCCTAGGAAACAAAAATGACATATATTATGCATCTAGTGGTTGGTTGTTTACATCTGCCACTGCCAGCAAAACATATTCCCTTGTCTACATACTTGACGGGGAATCAAAAGAGTTTGGTTTGTAAAGAAGTAATATTATGCTTTCCAATAAGAATGAGACACCTGCCCCAAAACAAATATATTGTAGATAAAATAAATATTCAATCTATAACTTACTTGTATAAGTACCTCGCACAAGGTTCCAGCCTCTCAGAAGTACAGAACTTCAATATTCCCACTTTCGGTAGCCATGACCACGTTTAAGCTGCTCATGTTTCTTTTTCTTCAAATGTTCTTCACAACGTCATCAATCCAAGCAGCAAATTCAAAGCTCTTCAGAGAATACATCGGAGCTGAGAACAACGGCGTCACTTTCGAAGAAGTGCCCGTTGATTCCAAAGTTGAATTTCACTTCATCCTCTCCTTTGCCATTGACTATACACAATCCAATCATCCTACGCCCACTAATGGCAACTTTAATGTCTTCTGGGACACAGAGAATCTTACCCCTGCTCATGTATCCGGCATCAAGGCTCGTCATCAAAATGCTAAAGTAGCTCTGAGTCTTGGAGGTGATACCGTAAGCAACATATCTGCAAACTTCAGTCCTACATCAATCAATTCTTGGGTTAGAAATGCTATCGACTCAATAGTTCAGATAACGAAAAAATATCATTTGGATGGAATTGATATTGACTATGAACACTTCCAGACAGATCCCAATACATTTGCTGAATGCATTGGGCGACTACTGTTCTACCTTAAACAAAACAATATTGTGTCGTTCACATCAATAGCACCATATGAGAATGACGCAGTGCAACCATATTACTTGGCATTGTGGAGGAAGTATGGGCATCTCATTGACTATGTTAATTTTCAGTTCTATGCCTATGATAAGGGCACGACTATAAATCAGTTTTTAAAACATTTTGAGATACAGAGCTCAAATTACAAAGGTGGAAAGATTCTAGTGAGCTTTGGAACAGATGGAAGTGGGGGGTTGTCCCCTGAACATGGGTTCTTTGAGGCTTGTGCTAGGCTTCGACGTCAGGGCAAACTTCATGGCATTTTTATTTGGTCTGCTGATGACTCCAAGAAGGCTCATTTTCGTTATGAGAAGCAATCACAGACCTTTCTAGCTAGCATAAAATGAACTGTTTTTTTTTTCTCCTCCCTTATTTGTATTTGCTGTTATGTTATTCTTAATTGGAAAGAAGGAAGCAAATAGGATTGTTGTTTATTTGTCTTTAACACAAGTAAACATTCTAAACAAACAAGCGTTATGGAAAAACATTTGGAATCTAACGCCATTAATAAATAAGATAGCACTTCTCTGAATGTAATTGCACGATGCAGCGGTGGTGCCTAGGTGTGGTACATATCAAGGGGGTGAGACAAGGTTGCATAAGTGCACCTCCTTTGGCCTTTCAGGGCCTGGTCAATTTCGATACAGATCAGGGAATTCTACCATCAGCTCATCCTGGTAACACATTAGTGCTGGTAAAAATATCAAACCTTCCCTACTGCGAAACATTTTGGCTAAAGCAAAGTAGGAAGGGGCTTCAGACCTGGAAAGCGAGAACTAGAATAAAAAGCAAATTAAAGGATTCACATAACAGCCATGTGTAGTTTCCATAAATCGATAGAATAAAGTAAACTGAAAGAACTAAAAACTAACCGAGGAGAAAGTGATGATTACATTTTAAATTTGCAATAGAAAAACAAACAAACAAGTACTTCATGCATCCCACAAAGTTGGTGGTGGAGACAGTTTTGTTAGATTCGAGGAAACATGAACATGGAAGAGCCGATAAGGAGACCTCATACCTGATAGTGCTCTCAAACACATGTAACTGGGTGCCATTTTATCTGATGGTCCACCTGGTTGTATATGCCTTTTGGAAACCACGGGGCAATTGAACAAGTGGATCTCTATAGTTTCACTCTACTGTAAACCCACTGATCCAGGTACTAAAGGAACTGGAAAATACTACGTTCTGGCACATTATTGAATAAGCTGATGAAGCACTTTGTGGAAAAACAAAGACTCCTCCCATTCAACCTTGGATCATTATATCCAAGAGCAAAGGAATATCAAATATGCATCAAAGAACAAAAATGCAGAAATTAGAAAAGAAAACAAAAACACATATCTATAGAGAACTTAAAGTTGTCGCATCCAATTACCAAAAGCAGCACCCTTAAAGTGTGAGTAAAGCACAGTTTTTTCCATTTTCTATGTTCTTTTTCTTTCATAAGGCATTCTTCCATTAGCCCATTTACGACATTGCAATTGATACAATGGGTGTTCTTCAAAATGCACAAAACACAAACTGAAATAACACTTGTATTAAGAATCAAAACTAGGATGACATTAATCAGAGGCCAAATTTGCATTGCAATCAGTAGTATCACCAAAAAAAAACAAGGCATCCCCTTAGTAATACAAAGAAAAGAGTACCCATTACAAAATTACCTGGAAGAAAAGAAAAAGTTTTCATTACAATTACTGAAAGTAGCACACTTAATTTGTTGGAAATGTGGATCAACTACAGTTTCCTCCATTAATTAAAAAAAATCCTCCTATGGTGTTTATCTGTCCATTTTACTTACATAGGCCATCTACAACATTGCAATTGATACAATCTGTGTTCTTCAAGATGCATGAAACACAAAATTGAAATAATACTTGTATTAACAAATCAACAGTGAGATGACATTAATCAGCGGCAAAATTTTCATTGCAATCCATAATATAACCAGAAACAAACAACAGATTCTCTTAATAATTGGTACTACATAGAAACCTCAAAACCTGAACCTCCCTGAACCTGCTCAGCAGGGATCCTCCATGGAATTGAAATCATGACGAAATTCCAGAAAACTGAAACCCAACAAAAATGACAACCGTTTAAACTTGGTTATCTTCTCAACTTTTCCTCCTCTTCTTTTTCTTATCCAGATTTTCCTCCAAAGCATCTAACACCCCACTCTTCCTCTTCTTCCCCTCTTCCTTCTTTACCTCTTCGTTTCTGATTTTAGCCTCACCGTCTCCCTTCTCAATTTGCACTGCATTCTCATTAGAATTACCAACATTATCCTTCTTATTTTTCTTCTTCTTCTTGTCATGCATCTCTACTGAATCAGCTGCCTCTCTCTTTTCAACACCCACACCTCCTACCTCTGCATTTTTAACCCCCACCATCTCCCTTCGCAATTTGACACCCATTTTCCACGGAATTACCAACAGTGTCCCCCTTCTTTTTGTTCTTTTTCTTATTATGCATCTCTGCTGAATCAGCTGCCTCTCTTCTTTCAACACCCTCCCCTGCCCCCTCTGCAACTTTACCCCCACCATATCCATGGTCAAAATGACCCCCATTTTCATCAGAATTAATAACATTGTCCCTCTTCTTTTTCTTCTTCTTGTCATGCACCTCTACTGGATCAGAAGCCTCTCTCTTTTCAACACCCTCACCTTCCCTCTTTGCAATTGCACCTCCATCTTCCCTGAAATTAAGAAACTCACCCTTCTTCTCCTTCTTCCCCTCCTCCTTCTTCCTCTCAACAGCATCCACTACCGGACGATTGGGTTCTTCATTCTCAAGCCTCCCATTGCTGTTACTCTCCTGTCGCTGCCTTTTGGGCTTGGGCTTTGATTCTAACTCGAGCCCATGACTCACTTCATGACTCACCACAACACTCCGAGTCGGATTCTCTCCGACGGTCTCTGCGTCGTCATTTTCAGCCTCCGACCTATGCCGCGATCGCCTGCGTTGGGACCTCGGCGCTTTGAGCTCCTTGTGGAGCTGCTTCAGCTCCTTGAACGATGCCAAGGCGCGTTGGAGGTACACGCTGAACTCTTGCGACGCGCCGGTGTCGCTGGAGACGAAGGAGGACAAAGTCGAGGTCGCTTTGGAGAGAGAGATTGGCTTTGTGGAGAGGACGGTCCCTGAGACCGTCATGGTTGATTGAGCGTTTCTAGGGTTTTAGGGAGAAAGAGAGGGTTTTTATCTTAGGGTTTTCAATTTAGGGCGGATATTTAAATAATAAAAAAATTAAAAATAATAATAATAAAATAAAACGTCACAACATGGAGAGTTCGGAGAGAGCAACTGAGTAGGTGTGCTCCAACTAACTCTGACCGTTGGATGTTACTACTTCTTTCTGGCTTGATTTTTGTTTGTTTTTGGGAGGAACTTTCCTATTGAGAGGGGCGTTAATATGCTAAACTCATACACATAATACAAGTCTGGACTTGAACCTAGGACTTACTTTAAGTAATTCTCAAACCACTATACTAGTGGGTCCTTTGCTTATCAACTATTTTTGTTTTTTAAGTACAAGCTACTAAAGGAGGGATTTACATAAGTATTCATTGGGTGTTCGAGAGTTTTGAACCTCTGCTTTCATGAATGGAGATGGAAGAACTCAACCTACTAAATAATTTTTAAATTCATTACATATTATTAAATACACGATAAATTGGAATATATCCGTCTGATGTGACTCTCACATGCGATTTTTTGATGGGCACCATGAATGGGGAGGGCACGGTCCAGTCTGATTCGGTTTTCATTTTGCACCGGAATCGAAATCGGTATTATTTAACCAGTGCGATTCTGTTTGGTTTTAGTGAATTCTTTTATGATTTTTTTCGATTTTTTCTATGTGATACTGTTCGATGTTCTAGCTTTTCGGCCCCATGCCCACCCCTACCATGAGGGTATCATCAATAATTTTATGAGACACCCTATGATCAATGCAATTTGGCAAGAAAAAAATAGGGGAAAAAAAAAAGAAAAAAGGAAAAAAAAAGAAACAAAACTATAAATTGTTCACGTATATGTCGACTGTGCAGCCCTTTACCCAGCCAGCCTAAAACCCCAACCCAAAACCTTTCTGTGCTGTCGGCCCCCCATCTCTCACTACCCGTCAACACTGAGTGCTCTCTCTCTTTCTCGAATCAACTGCACATGTTCCTGCGCCTTCTCCATTGAAGCTACGCAGTCGGCGCCATCTCCATTTGGTATTTGTTCTTTATTATATCTTTAAATTTGTAGCATAGTAATTTCGAAATGCAAAGAGACATCCTTTTATAATATTTCAATAGTTGTTATCAAGTTAGCCCGGAATTTTGAGTATTTCAATCTAGTTTTGTGGGCACAAATATATCTCCAATTAACCAATTTTTATCTCCGTTTTTGTTTCTTCTCTCGAAGTAGTCTTTTTGTGGTGTTGATCAATGAGGACGATGAATAGAGGCCAAGCCAAGACCCTAATCTTCACCAAACAGCCCTTCATCGAAGACGAAGGGCATCGTAAAATGTAAGACCTCTTTTCTTTCTTTCTTGAATTTCAATTGGTTCAGTTTGATGCTAGTAAAATCATGTCGTTTTCGATTACTCAATGCCTGGTATCGTTGTGCCTGTAGAGAAAAATGGCAATTCAGCACCATGTCCGACACGGAGATTGTCAATATGGCTGAAACTCAAATTTATAAATGCAATTATTATGATCCCAATCAAAAGCCTATTGAAGGCGGCTTATTGGACCCCCGCTTGGTACACTCTCACCCTTGAATTGTTATAGAAAATGCTTTTGGTTATTGTTGAAGCATTTTTTGGTTGCTTTAATTGGATATTGTTGCAAGTTTAGATTTAGTGAATGAGTTATGCCAGAACAGTCACTACAATTGACTCACACACTGGATACCATTTTCCGCATTCCAATTTTCTTTGTATTAATTTCACGTGCATTCACATTTCACATGGACATTTCAAGTTTGAAATGATTAAATACAGAAGAAAGAATTACTATGTAGCATTCAAACTATGGAGTATGCTTTACTTGGCTGTCCTTGTTTGTTTCAGGGCCCAGCAAATAAGAGTAGTGGTGAGTGTGCGACATGTGGTGCGGTAATGAAGGACTGTCCAGGGCACTTTGGATTCTTGGTGCTTGCCCTCCCTGTTTTGAATGTTGGATATTTAAGTACTATCGTGGACATTTTGAAGTGCATTTGCAAGGTACAAGGATTGTGTTCCTTCCATTTGTGATTTCTTTCTAGTAACTTTTTATTGTTGAATTTTATTCACGAGGGGTTTCCATGATAAATTTCCACTATTATTATTATTATTATTATTTTTGTAGTTATGTTCTGGCATACTTTTGGAGGAGGGAATGCGCAACGACTTTTTGAAGAAGATGAGAAGTCCCAAGATGGAGCCTTTGAGGAAAACCGAGTTGATGAAAAAGATAGTGAAGAAGTGTAATAACTTGACAACCAATTATAGACCAGTGAAGTGCTCCAAATGTGGATTTATAAATGGTTTGGTTTCTATAATTTTTCTTTATACTTTCATCAAAAAAAATTTTTGGTGGCTGGAGCTTCTGTCATCTTTCAAAAAGCGTAGTGATTGCCTCGATATGTAATGTATGACAGGTTCAGTGAAGAAGGCCGTGGGTGTGCTGGGCATTATTCATGATCGTTCAAAACTTAATGGTGTTATGGATGACTTTCGAACAACGCTTTCTCACACGAAAGAGTCCAAGGCATCCTTTAATGTGGCAACTCATATGCTAAACCCTGCTAGAATTTATTCTCTGTTTAAAAGGATGGTTGATGAGGTACTTGTATATGAGAGTCTTAAGAACCCTTTAATTCTATAGAAGTTGATTATTTTGGTAACTTTAATTTTATAGTTGGTAAGCAAAAAAAAGGAAAAAAGAAAGAATATGGTGGATGCTAGCCATTTCCTTGCATCTCTGTTCCTCTTGAAGCAGATTTATGTATTCTCTTGTCATTGCAGGACTGCGAGTTGCTTAATCTTTCGAATAGACCAGAGAACCTCATCATGAAAAACATTGCTGTGCCACCTATAGCTATTCGGCCTTCTGTTATTGTGGATAGATCACTGAGGTTGTCTCAACATGCCATTTATTCACTTGCAGATTTTTTCTCCCTTTTTCTCTCATATGTTTTACTTAGGTGTCATCATATCCTTCTGCGGTATTCCAGTGGTTTTAAGGTGGCACAGTTGCAAATGATGCTGATTGTGTTTCAATTTTTCCTATTGCAGCAATGAAAATGACATTACAGAGAGGTTAAAGAGAATTATTCAATCCAATGCTATTCTTAGACGGGATTTATTAGAAGCAAAATCTGCACCCAAATGTTTGGTATGATAGAGGACACTTGTCTGACCTGGAGTACTGCAAGGCTTGTTGTATTGTGCCTTCAATGATGTCTTTGTTCATAGTTTATTGTTAGTGTAGTCTCCTTATTTACTTCACATTTGTACATGAAATTCTGCATGTTTGACTTGATATAGACTCCTTCCCAGGCATGAGTCCGAAATACTCGTTTCGTATGTGATGTTATGTGCTGGTGTGGTCAAGTAAATACTTGATATACTGTGTTTGACGTATGATGTGATTCCTGTTTGCGTGAGATATATGCTGATAAATATTTTAGTTTTGCTGAGAAATGATTCACATTCATGATTCACATTCATGATTTTATGCATTATTTTTTTGTTAGTTTACCAGATTACATTCTTCTGTTGTCTCTATAGTTTAAAACTCAAACAAGAACTCCTTTAGTTTTCTAGCCATATCACATTGGTCCAACATTTTGTCAATTTTGTCAACAGAACATGCATAAGTCACTCTCTTTTTTTGGTCAAACATATGCATACGTCACTCAGGAAAGTACAATTGGGGCCAAAAGGAGTGGTTTGCTGAAGTTGTTTGGGTAGAGGTGGGTGTGTCCTAGAACAGCTATGTATTGTTGCTATTGGAAAATTGTTTTGGTGCAGGGGCATTCAAGAAGTTGTATACTCTTTGAAGATGTGCTTGGCTTCATCATGGGTTGTTTGGTTGGAATGGAACAAGTGAATCTTTGAAGGCGAGAAGAGTTTGAACTCAGTTTGGGATAGATTATATATTTAGGTTCTATGTGGACTTCTTGTGCATAGATTTTAAGACATTCCCCTTAGCGAAGTTCTTCTGGATTGGGGAGGTGTGCTCTACTGAGAGTTGTCCAGGAAGCTTTTTTCTTTGTTTTGAACTGAGAGATGCTTGTTCTTGTATATTAGTTTATGTGTCTTGTTTTGGTTGGCTGACGGTAGGATTCTTATAAAAAGAAAAATAATCACATTCATTTATTGATATTTTTCCTACGTTAACTTCTATATGTTTCTATAGCGGTTCACTAGAACTTTGCGTGTGCTTTTTATGGTTTAGAATATCTGAGTTAATTATGAGGCCTCCTTCTGCACATGGCTGTAGTATCTTTCTTGTATGTGTATCTGAATATCTTTTTACATCTTGTTCTGCTGGTGAAGTTAAATGGTATAGTAGGTGTCACTTGTGGTTCCATATTGTGATTGTATAATGCTTAATGCTGAGAATTGTGGTCCAGGCTAGTTGGGATATACTTCAAGTTGAGGTTGCACAGTATATAAATAGTGACATTCGTGGTGTTCCCTTTTCCATGCAAACTGCCAAGCCATTGAGTGGTTTTGTACAGCGCCTCAAAGGGAAGGGGGGCCGTTTTCGTGGGAATTTATCAGGGAAGCGTGTTGAATATACTGGCAGAACTGTTATATCACCCGACCCTAATTTGAAAATCACTGAGGTTAGATGTTGTGCCAAAACCTGCGCCAAGCGTTCATGCTAGTTTAATTTATGTGCCTGTTGTTAGGTTTGTTTCCTCTGAAATTTTTATTGGATTTAGGTTGGAATCCCTATCAAAATGGCTCAAATCTTAACTTATCCAGAACGTGTTTCCCATCATAATATTGAGAAGTTAAGGCAGTGCGTCAGTAACGGACCTGATAAGTACCCTGGTGCCAGAATGCTCAGAAATCCTGATGGCACTGAATGGTAGGGGATTAACTTTTTTTTTCTTTCTGTTCTTTTCTTATATGGAAATGCTTGCTTTGATGGTGATTTGAATTTACTGTTTTGTGCTGAAGGTCCTTAAAGGTTAACAGAAAGAATGCTGCTGACGGACTCAAATATGGTGACATAGTTGAACGTCATCTAGAAGATGGGGACATTGTTCTTTTCAACAGACAACCAAGCTTGCATCGGATGTCTATCATGTGCCATAGGGTAATTACATATTTCAAATGAATTTTGTATATGTTTTTCACATGAATTTTATTGATATTTGGTCACACTTTATCAATTTGTGAATGCAGGCTAAGGTTATGCCTTGGAGAACATTGAGGTTTAATGAATCTGTTTGCAACCCTTACAATGCTGATTTTGATGGTGATGAAATGAATATGCATGTCCCACAAACAGAGGAGGCTCGGACAGAGGCTGTTTTGTTGATGGGGGTAAATTAGATTGAATCTTCACTTCATTGAGATATATGCCAATTGGTATCCATAAAACTACAGTTTTTCCCTACATTAAAACTTAAAAATTTTGCATTGGGATTATTTGAGCATTGTAGTGAGGGATTTACAAGAAAAGTTACCAGAGGATTGAGCTGACCATGACCTATCAACACGATTCGGATGCAAGGAGACTTTTAGGACATGAAGGCAATTCCAAATATTTTTATTACTATCTCTGAAGTTTATCATATAAGGAATGTCAAGTTATGCATATTGGAAAAGTGGCCTGGAACAATGACTTTAATGACAAAAAGGACTAAGGATGCAAAATTTTAAGCCTAACATTCAATTGGACCCTTTCTGGACCTTACCTTTCCATTGGACCCCTTATGGAACACAGAATGAGAATAATATTTTTTGAAGTTGGAACCAACCAACTGATGCATAAAGTGCCCTATGACATTATCATGACCGCTAGGAACAGGATCTTATAAGGAGGGATTCACTATTACAGGAATATACAAATTGCAGTTATTTTCATCACATGTTTGATTGATCTAAGAAAAGCCTCCTCATGTCCCACCCTAACCCAACCTACACACACAAGTCAATATAGTATTCAAATGGTTAGCTCTTTCAATCCTGAATCTCCTGAGCCATTGTTGTTTTATCTGGAATTAGGTTTACAGTGATTTATGTGCCCTTTTCGCTCCCAAGCTGTCTTTCTGTCAGCTTTGGTTTTTCTGTAATTTTATTTTATACCACTTGACTACAGGGGTAGTGACCCTTTAATGCTTTTTAGTTGAACGTTCTACTTATCTGCAGAGTAAGTGCATACGGGGCAGCTGAACAGCTCCTAAATTTTATAAAGAATGTACCTCAGCTAAGCTAGGACGTTTCTGAAACATCATTAGTTCCATCTTAGTTGTCTAGTTTGTCCCTTTTTAGACTTTGATTGACTATTTATCATGGACCGTTTCATTTATTTATTAACTTTCATGTGGGAAAATGAAATGAAATACTGCTTCATTTTACTGATCTGGGTTTGATGGGGGTGCTATTTGTCATGTACAAGTCTTTTAAAAGGAGAAATTTTAGAAAAGTGGACAAGTAATCCACCAATCATAGAAAGAAACAAGAAAACAAATACAGAGATCTACCACTATGAGAAAAAAAAAAAAAACCAATCCTAATCAAGACACTGCAGCCTTCCAATCACACAAAACGGTTGAAAGGGATGTATTCCTAAAAAAGGAGAAACAGAAACCCAGAGCGCTGCCCAGTACTTTGCCTTCTCCCACACCTCCTCCGCTTCCCCCCCCCCCTCCCCGGGCATCTTCTGTTGCTTATGCTTCTGTTGACTGTTCACTGCATTTTGTTTTCATGTAACATTTCAGTGTATTTTTCAGGTGCAAAACAATCTATGCACTCCCAAAAATGGAGAGGTTTTGGTTGCTTCCACTCAAGATTTTCTAACATCCTCTTTCCTTATAACAAGGAAGGACACATTTTATGACCGTGCATCCTTTTCACTCATGTGTTCATATATGGGGGATGGAACGGATCCTGTTGACTTGCCAACACCTGCTGTAATTAAGGTGAGTTGCTAAAGCCATCATTTATTTCTATTGTGACACAATTGTACATATACACTTTGGAATTTTGGTCGAATGTCTATATCATTTCTTCTATATATATGTTCTTTTCCTAACTGAAACACAGTTGTCGTTTTGCAGCCAATAGAGCTATGGACGGGGAAACAATTATTTAGCGTTCTAGTACGCCCAAATTCAAATGTGAGAGTCTATCTAAATTTTACTGTTAATGAGAAATCATACAGCAAGACTGAAGATGGAGGACCTGAAGCAATGTGCCCAAATGATGGGTTTGTTTATTTTCGTAACAGTGAGCTCATAGCTGGCCAACTTGGGAAGGGTACCTTAGGTCAGTCTTTTGACAATATATGTTTTTTTTAGTAGTTCTACATTTTTTAAAATTGAAGCACAAGTAATAAGATGTATCATTTTTGGTACATTTCTCAAATTAAATATTTGAGGGCCAATTTTATTGTCCTAGATAGGTTCATGGTGCTGGTGCCAGGGCATATGAAATATCAACCTGTTAAAGTAGCATATCTATGGTGCTGTATTGGACCCGAATTGGTTCAACAAAGTTGGTTGAGATTTTAAAATGATACAAAGTGGTAGAATAGGAATTTACTATATGAACATGGCCATTCTTCTGTTGTTGGAAGTTGTCAGGGGCATTTGCAGAAGGTTCTGAAGGGCTCTCTCCTCTATATGATGAAATCTGGTCTACGTGGTATTTCACTTAGAAAGAAATCAGGACAAATTTGTGTTGCTCCAAAGAGCAGGAGTGGTTCCATTCTCTGGATTCAAGAGAAGATAATTGGAAAATTGGATAGAGCAATGTATTGACTGTGATGGAAGGTGACCTACTTTCAACTTTTGAGGCGTACTAATCTGTACCTGAAGTTGGCCTGCTTTATATTTAAGTGTGGTTTCTCTGCTCATTTATTGGTTATCCTGACTAGTGATTCCTGAGCTTTTATGTCCTCAAAGTATGACGGTTAGTGTTTGTAGTGGTAGCTTTGGAGCAGGTGAGTAGCCAGATTAGGTCATGTATATTTAAGAATTTTAATTCATTCTAGGGTATTTTGACTGATGGCTTATAGGAAAGGGTGATATATGTGTTGCTTTTACTCATTTAAGATGTGAGGAGGGTGTACAGGATGTGGGCTGCTGTAACTAAAGGCAGTGCAGAGTGTATTTACTTGAAAGATGCTGATCCCTCTGTTGTTGGAATCGGTCAGGGGCATTTCCAGAAGGTTCTGAAGGGCTCTCTCCTCTATGTCACTCATAGCTTCTACTAAAAAAAACCTTATAACCATACGTTCAGTTGAAAATTTCCCAAGTACTTTAGACCTGTGTTACAAATCTCCATTGTGTTGGATGCTAATGTTTGTTAGCTAGTTAAGTTGATTGATTGGAAGCTTAAATTTTTTCTGAGCTGTGGCTTGTTTTTTGGAGTTTTTCTTTGTCAGCTTTGGATATTTGAGCAAGTGATATTGATATTCACAGTTTTGCATTTGTATCACTTTAGGAAATGGCAATAAGGATGGACTTTACTCTGTACTTCTCAGAGACTACAAAGCTCATGCAGCTGCTTCTTGCATGAATCGCCTAGCTAAGTTAAGGTATTATCAAGCCCAGTTTTTCTTGAATGCAAGCTTCTTTTAGTCCATCTTGGTTGTGTTCATCGTAATTCACATTCGAATTTAATTTTTTTTCTTCTGATTTCTAATTTAGTTTTTGTTGCAGTTTATTTTCAAGCACTAAAAGAAGTAGGGCTAAAAGTGACTCAACATGTTGAATACGACCTCTTTATATATATAAAGGATGGCTAAAAGTGACTCAACATGTTGAATACAACTTCTTTATATATATATATATATATATATACAGAAATTCTCCTATGCGGACATCCGGACGCTATTATCATGCTGACGCCATGTATTTTCTACTACCCCTCCCTACTTTCCTCCCTATTTACAATGGCATCCGTACGATAATAACGGTCATCCGGATGAGATAATAACTGTATATATATGTATATATACTTTTTCACTCAAATTGGAATTTGCAACAGATGGAATGGAATTGATGAATTCTACTTAGACTTATGAAATTTTGTATAGAATATCAAAATGAAAAGTGACTCAATTTCTACCATTATTATGATATTCCTTATTCCAATTGGATACCCTAAATATTTTTCCTGTATCTTCTGACCAAAAAGAACAAAGAAAACCTAGTCTGACATGCATTTTTGAGTGCTCTAAGAACATTGTGTTGAGAGTTAGAATCCTTAGAATGTTTCTGTTTACAATATATTCTGTAGTTTTAATGGCTGTCAATCACTCATTTCTATTTTGCATGATGCTGTATAGTCTTCATGTCTTCCTATTTTATTAACTTCAGTGGAGTGGACTATTCTATGTCTTAGCATACAATTTTTTTTGTAGCTTTGATGGTTATCCTAACTCAGTTTCATACTGAATTATGCTGCATTTATTCTTGTCTTCATTTGAAAATGTCCAGCCTTAGTTACCTTGTATTGGTAAATTGGAAATTGTCTTAGTTTAATATTGTCAGTATTTTAAATATTATAGCTGGGCGTTTCAATTATTAATCACTTGTCTGTTATGATGCCTATATATTTTAAATGTGTTTTGTGAGCATTTATATTGTAAATACAACATTAGTATGTTATTAATATTGTTAGTATTTGCTTGGATTGCAGTGCTCGGTGGATTGGAAATCACGGATTCTCAATTGGGATTAGCGATGTACAACCAAGTGACAATTTGTACAATGAAAAGGAAAAGATAATTAAGGAGGGTTATAACAAATGTGCTGGTAAGATAAAGTTGTATAATGAAGGACAGCTACCACTTGAACCTGGTTGTGATGCGGCACAATCACTTGAGTCTGGGATAACTAAAATATTAAACAATATTAGAGATCAAACTGGAAAGGTGAGTTTTATATTTTATTATTTTGCTTATTATGCACTGAACTTCTGTTTTGAATTTCTTTTCTAGTGTATTTTGTTAAGTGTCAATCTCAAATCTTAGTAATTACTTCTTCGTCTTCATTTGCAATCTTAATGTTTGCTTTTGTGCTGTCAAGAAAGCTATTCATGGTAGCAGCTCAGTTTGTTTAGCAATTATTTCTATTTTCTATTGTCATCATATTTTCAGAGATGATGGTTTTGAAATAGCCTTTGACCTTTATTTTTCACAGTTGTGCATGCAAACGCTGCATTGGAGAAACAGTCCCTTGATCATGTCCCAGTGTGGTTCTAAAGGATCTCCTATCAATATTAGCCAGATGATTGCCTGTGTTGGTCAACAATCGGTTGGTGGTCGTCGTGCACCTAATGGATTCATAGATCGAAGCCTTCCTCACTTCCCTAGAAAAGCAAAAACCCCTGCAGTAAGTTCCGTACACTTTGTAACCAGTAATTCTATGTGTATGTGACATGTACTGTCAGTATGAAACCTACACAAAATATGCAGCATCTTTTCTTCGAGCATTGCATCCCCCTTCCCCCACAACCTACTTCTTGTTTTCACATTGTTTGGAACTAGGCACAAACAACTGATAATGATTTAAGATAATTTGGAGTCTGGATGGAGCACAATTGAAGAACCTTTAAGGATTATAAGGGCGCGAGGTAGATGAACTTTGGGACAGAGTGAAGGTTCTGGGCAGCTTTATGGGCATCTATTTTAGTTGATTTAGAGATTATGCCCATTCTTTTATAATGTTGGATTTTTTAGCAGCTCTGAAGCAAGATTTGAATTTTTCGTTTATCGTGTTCTATTTTACATCTTTTTGAGTTGTACTTTCTTGTATTTACTTGTTCCTTCCTAGATTGTCGATTCCTTGTCCACTCTTTGTAATTAGCTTTCCTACTTTAATAAAATTTAGCTTTCCTACTTTAATAAAATTATGTCTCTTTTCAAAACAAAGAAAAAATCTTTATTTTGTTTGAGGACAATTACTTTCTAAAAATATTTTCTGCAATTTTCATATTTAATGCGACTTAAAACATTTTGTCCACTCTATGTGTTTCTTAGTCTGGAAAAAAAAACTTCTCACTGGTAATACAAGATGTATCTTAGGACTAGCTAAAAAGTTGGATCATATCTGACTGCGTCACCCTAACTACTACCATTCATGAGCATTCAGTGGTGGACCCAGAATTTAACATTTGCAGGGGTGAACTTAAATCCTAAATTGACTAGACCAAAAATTCTAAAACAGCATAACCGAAACATAGAAATCAATAATGAAGCAACGTTTAAGAACTAGAGAGAAGGATATATAAAATTGCATGTGTATGAAACTGATATTCTCTGAGGGGGCAGCCTATGCTAGGTCCTAAAGTTTAAGTTTAACTAGAGTTCCTTCTGGCTCTAAAACATGTTCTTTAGTAAGTAAAAACATGTCTATAAAGAATTGAATTATAAAATTCATTGTCACTTAGGTAATGCATAATGAAATAAATTATGAAACATCTTTCAACATTGTGGTGGGGAACTTTTTTTTGTTATTCTTCATCCTTGTTTGTGTTTATAGCTCTAATATATATCTTGTTTGTAGGAAACCATTGGTCTATATTCTTGTGATTAAGGGTCATTCTGTTATTATTTATGCAGGCTAAAGGCTTTGTTGCTAGTTCCTTTTACAGTGGCTTGACAGCTACAGAGTTCTTTTTCCATACTATGGGTGGGCGAGAGGGGCTTGTCGATACAGCTGTATGTTAAATAGTTCTTACATTATGAAGCTTCTGAATCACATTATTAATCTGTGCATTTTTTCTATACTACTTGATTTGGACCTGAATTTTGCAACTCTTCTCATTGCATGACTTGTCAAATTTGCATATGGCATGCTACTGGAGCATTGATATGGCTAAAATACATTGGATGATAAAGACAATTCTAGATGGATAATGAATACAAGTGAGGCTACTGCTGATAAACATGTACATTTGCCCACTTAGGCTTAGAGTAGTAACTATTTTATGACATTGTTACTGGCCAAGCTCATTACTCTGGTAGTCATTCTTGTTTGTGTATTGCATGAGTTGATATAAGTTGGTAGTCCTGTATCCCAAAAACAGTCTAACTGTTTTTTTTTTTTTATAATTAGTTTTTAAGGAAGCATAAGTGTTATTACTAGTACCAGACAAGGTTATAAGAAAATGCAACATAGAGGACAAGAAGTCCACTTCAGTCAAACAAGCAGAATCTTTTTTTGAAACAATCGATAGTCTACATTACTCTAAATTAATCTAATCTATGGGGAGGGGGATTCGAACTTCGGTGCAAGGGGGCGGGCTCACTGCCCTGGCCAATTGGCTAAACTTCTGCAAACAAGCAGAATCTTAAACTACATCAAAAATATCAGACCCAAACATTTAACCTACAGCAAGCTACCAATAACAAAATATCTGAAAAAGATACATCCCTAAACTCTATAGAAACTGATGCCCAGAGCAAACCACAACCTGACATTGTCTCGTTAGTCCTCAACCTGTCTCCCTCCTACTATAATCCTTGAAGATTCTTCTGTTCCTCTCCATCTAAATCACCCGAAATATAACTGAAACCATGCATCCCTAGATGACCTTGGCCTTCTTCATACTAGCTGATACTTTATGCTTCTCACAAAGAAATGAAATACAACTCATTGGAATTACCCAATACACCTTTCAGCCATAGCCAAAAACTCGCTGCAAATTCAAATGTCAAAAAGGTGGTCGACAGTTTCCTCTTTCTATTTACACATTATACACCAATGCAAAAATCCAGTTGAATCTAGCCTCCATCTTCTTGCAGAGTCCTGGTGAGATATAAAAGAACACTATCTACTAGTAACAGCATCAAGATGATTTTCCCAGCTCAACAAATTCCTTCTAAACCCAAAATTACATCTTACAGGATAATTAGAAGATTCAACGAAATTGGATTATGTAATCTAGGAAACATAAAGCCATGGAGACCCTGTGCGCCATAGAGACTCATTTTCTGTCTGAAACCTCCACAGCCACTTGCCCAATAAAAGCCTTGGTTTTGGTCTCTGAATGACCTATTCCCAAGCCTGCCTTATCTTTGCTTTGAGACACTAAATCCCATCTGACTAAGTGGTCTTTCTTGTCCTCCCCAAATCCAATGGAAATTTCTCACAAAACCAGCGACCTCACTAGGTATCTTAAATAAAGAAATGCAATAAGTTGGCAAGCTTCCAAGCACAGCTTGAGTTAAAGTAAATCTCCTCCCTTTTAAGAGAGACCTTCTTCCAACTTTGAAACCTCTTTTTCATCTTCTTTATTACCGGATTCCTAAACCTTGCAGCTCTAGGATTCCCTCCTAAAGCAAGGCCTGAATATTTTAGAGGCCAAGACAGCCATGAATTTGCCAACCATTCCTAACACAGCGTCATAACCTTGTTTTTTGTTCATATGTTCAAATTACGGTGATCCTTGTTTAAGGTTAAGCACATGTAAGGCTTAATTTTTAAATTTTATGGAATGAGGTGGAGTGTTAGTATTGTTGAGCTTGGTCCGTTGTTGGGCCTATTTACAAGTGGCTTAAGCTTGATGGTATTTCACAGCTGTATTTATTCTCTATCAAGTACAAGGCACAAGAAAATATGAGTTCTTTTTTCAAGGATTACAATGAGCTTGAGGTGGTCTAGAATGGATTTTGGGAAGTTGAACTAGCATCGAGTTCTTGATAGCATTTTCTGCTCATTTTCATAAATTATCATAGCTCGCAGGATCCTTGAGCTAGAAGTTGTGGTCTGTGATTCAGATTTGGGTTTTGTGCTAAATATTGTGAATTATTCACATTTTTTGTGCTAAATAATGTGAGTTATTCACATTTTTTGTTTCTATTATGTTTATATATTCATTCAATGTGACGCTATTCTTATTTCATATGTGTAATCAATGTAAACTAGATATATGAAATATTGTCACTGATATTGTCTGATGGTGTAAAGTAAGATATATATCAAAACTTCAGGCCTTGCTGGAGCCGTCATCTCTTGGCTTTATGTGGGTCATTATGGCACAATGGTGCTTGAGAATAACATTTGAATGCATTGGTTTTCGTGGGGTTCGATTCTATCAGCCAAAGAGAGTGTTGTTTGGCTTGCATTTTTTATTTATATTCTTCTCTTATGACCATTGCAGGTGAAAACAGCTGATACTGGGTACATGTCTCGTAGATTGTCGAAAATTTTAGAGGACCTATCTGTCCAGTACGATAACACAGTACGGAATGCAAGTGGATGCATAGTTCAATTTTGTTATGGGGATGACGGTATGGATCCTGCAATGATGGAAGGAGAAGGGGGAGCTCCTTTAGATTTTCGTCGATTGTTTTTGAAAGCTAAGGCATGAAACCCTTTATTTAATTATTCGGAATTAATTGTAATTTTTTCATTGTTGAGTTGATAATGTTCATTTACAGGCCACGTGTCCTGCTGGAGAAAATGAAAGCTTGTCCCTTGAAGAAGTGTCTGAGATCGTGAAAGACCGGCTTTCAAAACAAGATATGACTCCTGATCGTGGTTGCTCTGCAGGTTTCAAAAGTTCTTTAGAGGAATTCCTGGATAAATATGCAAAAGAATTAAGAAAAACACATGATACTTTTGTGTTGGATCAAAGTCCAGCTTGGAAGGAAAAGTCTGCTAGTCTGGAGAAGATTGTCCAAAATATTTCTGGAGTTACTTGTAAACAGCTCGAGGTACTTGTTTTCTTATGTTCTAAAATTGGTCCCCTTTTTCTCTCTTTCTTTTGTTTATACTCTCTCTCTCTCTCTCTCTCTACATATTTGTATGTCTGTATATATGTACGTACCTATACATATATGCATGAAACCCGCAGTGCGCTTGTGCCAAAATAACGTTGGTCTAGGGTGTTTGAATGTTCAATGTGTTTTTTGCGAGTGCATTGCAGACATTCACACTTGATTTTTTCCACACACACACACACACACACATATATATATATATATGTATGTATGTATGTAATGTGCATGGCATGGTTAATATTTATATATATATACATATATATCAATGGTATATATATCAATGAGCATGCCACGTAATGTGATCTATAATATAACGGTTAATTTTTTATGGAAAATTTTCTGTGCTTTACATGGAGCAAAGATTAGGTAGATAGGAGAGAATGGTGTGGGTCAGAGCATTTTGTGGTGGGGATTTCTTTGAGGTGAAGGCTTTCTCTTGACGAGAAGTCTGGAATCCAAAATTGGGTTTCTTTATTTGGACTCGGTTCCTGATAAATTTTTTGCCACTATTAATGTGATACATAGAGGATAGTTTTGATATATTATATGGTGTACGTGGGCCAGACAGGTGGTGTCAGATTTCCATTGCAGTAGAGGTATGGGTTTCATTGTTTGGGATCTACTGGGTGTTCGTAGGACTGTGAAGGACATGCTTCATGCTTGTATGATGGCAGAGGAGATCTATTAGAAAGTTTGGAAAATTGTTCCATCATGCAGGTTTCGGTATTTTTGGCTATAAACGAATAGAAGATGGGCTGCAGTTTCTAAGATGACATTTTGGGTGGACAGATAGAAGCCCTTCACCTTTGTGTCTTCAGAGTTTAGATTTTGTTCTTTTTGTGCTTGACCTAATGCTTTACTGCTGCTGTTTTCTAATTAAATCTTTGCACGGTATTTGACAAAAATAAAAATAAAAATTGTTCCAATCCCAATTTTTGGAATGTTTGAATGCTAAGTGCCAGGCTTTCAGGTGAGAGGATAGCTACAACTTATAGAAATCAGTCTATGTCTGATGTGGTTTATTGAAGGAGGAGAGTTGTTTTGCAGTTTGAGTTTCCATCCAATAAGCTTAGGCTTTTGCTTATAAGATTGAGTAATTGATGTTGCACTTAGCTGTTTCCTTTTTCTAACTAGTCTCCAGCAAATCAAGCTCTTGTCTGGTCTTGATATAGCACTGGTGGTGAAAAGTTACCTCAATCAGATCTATTAACTCTCTTCTATTTTGGCTTTAGTGAGCAGTGTTAATTGTCAATTTGTATGTTTCTGCTCACTGTGTTATGCAATCTGTGTTGGTAGTTTGATTTCTGTAATGGCATAAACCCTCCTTTGTTGGGGCTGTCATTTGTACGCAAATCTTGAATTTTCCTCTGTTTAATCAATGACATTGAATGATTTTCACACCCAAAAAAATCTGTATTATGTAACGTTTGGGTGTTGTCTTGGTGTCCATTGTATACCTTTGTGTGCTAGAGTTTGCCCTTTATATTTTCTAGAGTTTGTTGCCTCTATTAAATTTCCTTTACATCCAAATTGTAGGTTTTTCTCAATACTTGCATTTCTCGTTATCATTCAAAAAAAGTCGAAGCTGGAACAGCAATTGGAGTAATTGGAGCTCAAAGTATTGGCGAACCTGGGACACAGATGACACTGAAAACTTTTCACTTTGCTGGGGTTGCAAGCATGAGTATCCTTTGTTCATTTGCTTATCTATTTTGAGGGAAGATAAATATATATCAACTTCATGCCCTTTTGGATATTTACTGGCTGTGTTTCAATTTGATCCTTAACAATATGTTAGACGTTACACTTGGAGTCCCTCGTATCAAGGAAATAATAAACGGAGCAAAAAAGATCAGTACACCCATTGTTACTGCAATACTTGAGCATAATAATAATGCGAAATTTGCACGGGTGGTGGCAGGTCGGATTGAGAAAACAATGCTTGGGCAGGTATGTATGTAACTAATTTGTTAGAGATGCTGTGAATTTAACTTATATTTTTGTTTGCTTCATGTATTGATGTGCTTCAAGTTTTCAACTGAAAGTGAAAAGTTAACAATGCAAATTGGCGTTTCTCTTTCTCTACGTCTTTGGATTGCTAGGTTAATGGTTTTCTTAACTGTAACTTGGATTGTTCAGCAACTACTTTGTTAGAAACTCAAACAAGTGGTTTGATATGTTTCGGGATGTTTTAAGGTAAAGATTGATGTTCTGGTTGTAGTTTATGTTATTTCAGGTATAATGGTTTGTTGGACTCATATGGATCTAAAACTATTGAACAATTAATTTGATATTTCTCAAATTTATTGTTTCTGTTGACTTGCATAGTGCTGTCTCCTCTCCAACTCCATGCATGATCTTACTTACAAATTTGGATATTATTATGAAGGTCTCTAAGAGTATAAAAATTGTAATGACTTCAAGATCGGCATCCATAGTCATCACTCTTGATATGGTCATGATTCAAGATGCACACTTGTCTATAGATGCTAATGTCGTAAAAGAATCAATTTTACGAACTCCGAGAATCAAACTGAAGCAAGAGGTGAGAATACATGTTAGTTTTCTAATTTTTTTTATGTTCTTAACTTCTTAATATCTCATGGTCACATCTACTATGCAGCATGTTAAGGTTTTGGATATCAGAAAATTGGAAATTCTTCCTCAGGAGGCTGATAGAAGTAGACTCCATTTTAACCTCTACTATTTAAAGAGTGTGCTCCCAAAAGTTATAGTAAGGGTGAGGCTTCTTGAATTTCTTTTTCCTGAATATTGCTTTTTATGGATGACACTGCTTTTTTTTTTCTTTCTCTTGTTTCAGTTTGCCATGCTTAGAATGTTTGGTGCAGATGTGATTCATTACATTCTTTCAATAACAGGGTATAAGCACTGTTCAACGTGTTGTCATTGATGCAAAAGAAGTTAAAAAGAATAAAAAGGATCTTGAAGTTACATGTGCTGATGGTGATAAAAGAGAAGAAAAGGAGTACAAGTTGTTTGCAGAAGGGTGAGTTTGTTCTGAAATTTATTTTGCTAGTTTTACTAGCTTTTGAACCGGCTTCATGTTACACCTCTTTAAAGTATTGTGTTGGCATATGTTTGTTCCCCATGTTTTATTTTAGGTCTCATGCAAGTTGGTGATTCATTTATCTTTCTATTGGCGTCATTCAGCATACTTCTTGTTGCACATTTAGTTAGTTGTCTTTTCCAAATTGCATGGTTTATTCATGTTGCCATGTCAATTTTTGGCTGCTGAACTTCGTAAACAAATTTATTTATCACAAAATCACTTCCAGAGAGAACACTACCTAGGTTGGTTTGGCCTGTGCTTCAGTAACTTCACCTTTTAATAATGATCAACATTCCAAGTAAGAGAGCTCCAAACAGGAATCTCTCTATGTACTTGTCTTCAACTTCTGTTCTGGAAAAGAAGGAAGATCAAACAACCAATGAAGCATAGGAGCCAAACGTGACATATTTCAGACCCTAGTCATGTGTTTTCCCCATGAAAGAAAGTTTCTAGTTTTCATTAGTGAAGCTGCCTTACCAAGAAAAGATTGTTTTTTTTTTTTAAAAGGAAACAAATTTTATTGCAATAAACAATAAAATACAGAAATGCCAAAGTGGCCACAAAGAAACAGATACAAAGAAAGAGCAACTAGACTGAACAAACCCTAAGCTACTAGCAAAAGAACCCCAGTAGCACACACAACTTGTAGCTAGGAAATGGCTGCTTTCCAATCCAGCCAAATAACCCTAAAGGACATATCTCTAAAGACTGAAGAAGTCGAGGTCCATAGTGAAGAACATAGTCTAACTTTATCCCATAATTCCTCTGTTTCACGACCTGCTTGGTCCTAAAAAATTAATCTGTTTCGTTATAACCAAACCACCCAAAGAACAGCCAATACACTACAGCCCCGTAAAACATTGGCTTTCTTCCTGTTCCCGGGGATTCTGTGCTTCTAGGACAAGAAAGACTGGCAGCCCTTGGGCATGACCCAACTGACTCCGAACTCCCTAAACAATCGAAACCATAGGTTCAAAGTCACCGGGCACTGTGGTCAGTCGATTCTAAGCAGTTCTTGTAAAGAATGCACAATTGAGGGCTAAGACAGGAAAAGGGTCTTCTTCTTTGAAGCATGTCACACGTATTAGCCTTCCCATGAGCCATAATCTAAGCAAAAACTTTCACTTTAGATTGCTAGATCAAATCATGTTGCTGGAATATATTGTCAGCTTCATTGAGGAGCAAAAGTCTGTAATAAGATTTGACAGAAAAATACCCCGTTGCTTAGCAAAGAAAAGATTATCATTATCCTGAATGAAGGCAAACATAATAGATGAGAAATATCCAAAAATGATGTGGAAGAGGGAAACGAGAGGGTTGTACATATGCTAACATTATTGCTTCCTTATCTTTAATCCTTTGAATTTCTTTTTCCCTTTCCTGTCTTGCTTCATATGTTGTGACGACGCAAGTATCTTATTAAAAGTATTAGTATATTTCCTATGATGAGAGGTGCCCTCAAAGAACATGGTAGTTTCATCGCTGGCATGACAGAAAGCAAGAAAACTAAGTGGATTATGCGCTATGCAATATAACGACAGGCGTGAGCAGTTTTGAATTAATGTGCTTCTGGTATTTTTGATCATATTGATACTTTAAGTGCTAGCTGTTATTTACTTGACAAAAAAAAGTGAGATTCTAAAAGCCAGCTGTTGTTTCTTTAATCTTAATATCTCTTGTGCCAACTTTTTAGCACGGGTCTTCTGTCGGTAATGGGCACTGAAGGAGTTGATGGTTGTAAAACCACAAGTAATGATGTTATGGAAGTGCAGCGGACACTTGGAATTGAAGCTGCGAGAGTTTGTATCATTGAGGAGATAAAGCATACTATGAAATCGCATGGAATGAACATAGATGATCGCCATATGATTTTTTTAGCGGATGTGATGACGTATCGGGTGAGTAGTTTCCGTTGATACTGAATCTTTTGACTGGAAAGCTAAAAAGAAAAATTGGAATACACTTAATATATTAGAGATATGCAAATGTGGTGAGGATGTATATTCATGTGTTAATTATTTTGCATGACAGGGTGAAGTTCTTGGAATCACAAGATTCGGTGTTCAGAAGATGGACAAAAGTGTTTTGATGATGGCTTCATTTGAACGGACAGATGATATTCTATTTAATGCATGCGTAAATGGGAGAGTTGACAAGGTTGAAGGAGTAAGTGAAAGCATAATCATGGGTATACCAATGCAGATAGGCACTGGAATATTTAAAGTTAGACAAAGGTGAGAATGTTATATTTATACATGAGTTTTAAAGTCTGGATCTTTATATTTTCTTATGTTGCACATGTATGCCCCAGATTTTTCAGTAATTTAGATTTGGAAGTGATAGGGAAGTGTGGAATATAATATGTCCTCATAATATGAATATTTGGGAGGTAATGCTGTACTAACCTTCCAGAACTTAATAACTTATCAAAATATATTTCACCTTATTTTTCGATCAACTCTGGTTGTTACAACTTCTGCATATCTCCTGGAGAAGTTAATTCTGTACTTGCCCAGTCTCCTGGTTTTACCATATCAAATGTGCAGTCGGCATGCTGTCAAGCTGACTATTTGTTAAAATTAAATGGATCAACTCCATCCTGTCTTAGAATATCTATTAATGAATCATCTGCTTTTAGTTTTCTTTAGACCATCCATCCTACAGGTGGTATATGTGATAGCAGGTTGTCTGTTTCCTTCTACTTCTATATATAACAAGAGACATTCATGGATATTTGAGAATGGCATAAAATATCTGCCTTCAGTATTACTCCCAATGCGTATCAATATTTTCTTTTTCTTGGTTTTGATGCACTGACTGCCTGTTGATGCCGACTTTCTTAAGTGAACCTCCCAGAAGCTTTAACCAAATTTTTTTTTTTTCCATGAGCAGAGTTTCTTCTGATTTGAGGCAGCCCACATATTTGGGACCAAATTCAGACGTGGAACTGCATTATGGGCCACACCCAAGTCTAACTTGAGCGGAACAAAAATAGTTGTAAATCACCTCATTTTACCAAAGCAAATGCATATGTTGCCTTCGTGTTTCTATATGAGAATTGACTGAAGCATTGTGATGGTCCTGGAAGACTAGTGCAGAATGTCAAATGAAGATGGGGGGCGTGGTAGCAATCCAATCTTCGGTGCTCTGCCAATTGAACTGAGAATGTTGAATGAATATGGGGGACATGGTACATGTCAGATTTCTAGTCATCTTATGTAAACTTGTCAGATTCATTGCGGCTTTAGCTTGCCTACAAGATTTGTGCAAAGACAAGTAGTTTTCCCAATTTAACATTATACTCTGTACAGTATACTTGTATATACTTTTGATAGTTTTGAGCTTCAAAATTGGCATCATGTAACTTTGATAGAGTGAATGTTGAGAAACCTAAAAAATATGTTTCGGAAGTCGTCTCATCATGGTGGTCTCGATTGCTACTTAAACATACATAACAGCAGCATGTAAGCACTTTGGACGAGATCTCTCGTCCCAGTAGTCTTTGGCAAAACCAAAATGGAGCTCAAAGAGGAAACCTGAATGTAGGTTGGTTCGTTATGATTTTTCTTGCTTCGACAGTGCTCTTTTCCATTCATTCTTTTATGTCACCAGCTCTTTTTCTAAAAGATGTTCTGTGAAGTAATTTTATGCAAGGATTAATTGTAATTAAAAAACTTATTAGAAAGTGATGGTAGAGTAGAATAAGATATGGCAATAGCGCCACTCCAGAAGGATTGATTAAAGCAGGAGGAGAATATACAGAGACTGATCCAGAAAACTAAAGAAATGTTGCTTTTGTGAACTTGGTTCAGCTTGGATAATCACACACAGTTATTTGCAACTGGGTATTTTCCTGCTCCGATACATGTTTAATAAAAGCTCGTCTCCACCAGACCTCAAATGCCTTCTGAATGTTTGGACAGTCGTCGCCCTTGTTTAGAAATCTATCAAACCAATTGAGCAAGATACCCTGTTGCTGCTGCAAGGGCAGTGTAAGAATGGTTTGGCTTATCCCCTCTTCAACCAGTTTCTTATCAATAGATCTAAAAGAAGCCCTCCTCATCCATCCAAAGTCTTCATAAAGAGCTTCTAGCCATGTAGATAGCAAAGAAAATCTTGTTTCTTTGGGCACAAGCAATTGTCTGCTCCCAATTGCAATGCATAGCTGAGCAGTGATTCTACTGATTTCGTGTCGGTACATGGTTGGGATCTTCGAATGGAGGGCTGCGAGCTCCTTCTGATCAGCCCACAATTTCACAAACTCATCACCCATTTTCTTGTCTACCAGAATATCAACAATCCACTGCATGTTATCAGCTTCTCTTGCTATCTCCGCCATTAAAACCCCGCGATCCCTCCTACTGTCATCCATGCCCGTGGCTTCAGATAGGCACAGGACAAGAGAACTCAGACACCGATGGCAAAGATGGTAAAGGGTTTCTTTAGAGACATCAAGCCTATTATTGCTGCCACTGGCTGCATCTTCTCTAAGCAACCGAGAGATGAGAGTCTTCATTTCACGACGAGCCCTATCATCTTTTGCTTGAAGAACACCGGTCAGCAGCCTCATAAAGATCTCATCGGCTCTTGCAGAAGTGGATGGTTCAGATGACACTCTGAGGAGAACTTCACTGGCCAAGTCATCATGAAGCTGAAGTTCATTGAGCTGAGATATAACTTTCCCCTCTTCTTCCTCAGACCATGGAACAGCTTTCAAATACTCCAAGCATGAGCCAATCCCCTCATCATACATGATAGCAGCAGATACCTACAACACAAAAGTAATTGTACAAATATTCAACATCGCAAACTCAATGAACAAAAAACATATTACTCTTCCTTATAGTCCAAACATATCCTCAAGAACCCAAATTAATACAGCTACCCAGCTAAAATCAGACAGCAAAAAATCCCCAAAAAAAAAAAACAGAACAAAAATTCAATCTTTTGCACTGCAAAATGGAAGATGGGACTGTTTGTTTTTAAAAACGTTATTGGTTTTTTCGTTTGCACTTCTGTAATTTTGGTAAAATTAGTTTTGCTTATTTTCAAATTTCGTGTAGCTTTTACACATTGCCCAAAGAAACAGACTTGTTCAGTAAACGAAACTGAATCTCCAATTAATTGGGCTAGCCTCAGAATTTTTCCTGGTATTCCCACTTCTACCATTTATCTCGAAAGTGAAAACCAATAACCAAACAAAAGATTTCTGCCTCACCCAAACACTTTCTCAGCAACCAAACACAGGATAAGACAAACCAGAAATAGAAATGCTGATTGCTACAGTCAAGAAAAGGCAAAAGTAAAAGCCAAAGCACATACCTTTAGCAAGCCCAAAACCCTAGAGACCTCCTCGCCCATGAACCTCCTCTTCAAATCTTCACAATACATCAACACCACAGTTTCCACATAGACCTCAACATCGTCGCAGTCCGAAATCTCGACACAGTGAGAAACCCCGCGATCTTTTCGGAGCTTATCGGCGAAAAACCGGCTTTTCGCGGCCAAAACGCTCTTGTGCACGTCCATGGTGACCCTGAACCCGTCCTTGGCTACCACAGTGAGCCTCACGTCGCCGGATACTAGCCCTCCCCAATTGGGGTTTCGGAACGGTGCGTTTTGGAGGAGTTTGTGGACTTTTTCGTGGACTTTTCGGTCTGCGAGCTTGGAGTCTCGGTGTTGCTCATCGGACATCATCTCGTAGAGGGTTTGGGACTGACTCGGGCGAGTTAAAGACTGAGTCGACCCGGCGAGTTGAGGTGGTGGGGGAGGAGAAGAGAGGGTCTTTGAGGGCGAGGAAGTGGGAGAGTAGAGCTTGGATATGGATCTTGATGGTGAGAATGAGAGCGTTTGATCGGAGATGAAGCCCTGTTTGATCATGGCTGAGACCTCTCGAGATTTTAGTGCGTTCTCGGCGGCCATTGGAGCTCTGGGAGCTCACTGAGAGAGTTGAGTGGCTGAGCAAGAAACCAAGTACTGGGATTCAAGTGATGGGTTCTTGGAGGATTGGAGAGAGAGTGAAGTGGGTAAGAAAATCAATCAAGAAGTGAAATTTTCTGGGAAGGTAGAGAGAGAGAGTGAAGAGGAAAATTATGGGGGTGTGGAGAGAGGAGAGAGTGAAGAGGGTAATTAATAAAGAATAGTTTCCTGGGAAGCAGAAGTAAAATATTTTCCGGGAAAGTGGAGAAAGTAGGAATCCAAGAAAATTGAGAGAGAGAGAGAGAGAGAGAGAGAGGTCTGTAAATGGTGTAAATGTTTAATAACGAACCTAAGAAACAAAAGAAAAAAAAACTGTTTCTTTTGTAAAAGGAAGAAGGTAGCATTATTAGGGAGGGGACTAAAATAGCTGCACACTGGGTACCTTTTTTGTTTTGTTTGCTTTGCTGTAATTATGGGTAGGGAGGAGGAGGAGGAAGGCGGCTATGGACCCATATGTATGATGTAAATAATCTTTTATTAGATGGCTCAGTCTCTGCTTATAAGTGCTAAACTTCATTAGAAAAAATATGAAGCTGTCAGAGGACAGAGGCCATGCTGATGCTGCCCATTAGTTTATTTGTGCCTCTTCTTTTCTCTAAAATGGATCTTACAAACTTATTTTAGATGGGTTTTAGTTTGTTTTGATTTTTGATCTTGGATGTTTGGTGATAATGGTTTTGGTTTAGCCCAGTAGGTTGGAGATTCTTTATGTTTGTTTGGTGCAGAGCAGACTGCAGAGAGTGCAAATCCTGATTTTAGTATACAATAATCACAGTTGGTAACAATGATGATAATAATGGTAACAATGTGAGATTTTTTTTTCTTCTTTTTTTTTTTCCTTTTTATCTTTTTTTTTTCTATTTTGGCTGGGGGTTGATAAAAAAGAGAGAGTTAGTTGCAGAGGAGGACCTAGAAATTCGGGATATAAAAATGGGAGCAGAAGAAGTCTGAGCTTTCTGTGCAGTAGTACACACTGTCATATGTTTGATGCCTGATGCTATAAGCCTGCCATTGCAACAAACTACAAGCATCCAATGATTGCCCCCCTAATCTTAAGGGCGTGTCTCAGATGAGAAACAGTCATTTGGGTTCAATCTAACTTAACAAAAGTTTTATATAACTTACTTGCATCATGTATGGCAATGCCATGTTTAGTTATCAGAATCTATTTTTCACATTGCTTTGTTGAGCCTGCGCCATGCTAATCGCTGATTTTTAACTGCTGATGTATTGTGGGAGTTTTTATGTATTCAATAGTAAAAAATTGTGCGAGTCAACAACGATTGACGATAGCATTATCGTTCGTTTATGTAAAGATGATTTATTTTTAAAGTAGTAGGGGATGCACAGATGACTTGGATGGGCGGGAATGCCACATAAGAATTAACAATGAATGTTACAACCAAGCATGATTATAATTCATAAAACAACATCAAGAGCCACATGGGTGGACCAAACCGAGCAAGGATGTTCAAGACAGCACCAAGAAGGCATCATTGTGGTGTGCAAGGGTAGCCCCATTGGCTTTCTTGTGCAAAGTCAATAATATATAATAGAATGAGGCTTGAGATTATTAATTTTTGGTCAAAGAATGAGGCTTAAGATAAACCGCCCAATAAATGCAAAGAAATAGGTAAAGATGTACATAAAACTAGAGCTACCTCTACCAGTGTGTGAGAAAGAAGCATTAACTAGTTGGGTGACTGTTGGTTGCTTGGAGCTTCCACATGAGCAGCTTGCAATAATTTTGGTATGCATTGCTTCTCACTCACAAATACCTTTTTTTTTTAAGAAAGAAAAATAAAACCCTTCTTCTTCTGTGGGACTTACCACATGACAAAAGACCCACAGGTGCATATGCATATACAACAATTTGTTGGGAGAGTTTTGACCATGTTTTTAACATTCAAATCACAAAAAACTGGCATTTTGTGACATTCTTGCTACTCATGATCGATTTGAAGATTTCTATACATATAAAAGTTCCACACGACAGAATTAGAGAAATTAATGTCCCTTTCTCTCTCGCTCTCAATACTTTTGTCGGACTCAGCAAACATGACAACAGACTTTCAAAAGTGTAATGAAAAGGAGATGTGATATTTCAGCTAAATATTTTGGATACTTTCCTATGAACTTTTCCAAAGCATTACAATTCGTTATGACTTTTCGATTGGTTGTTTTATACAGGTCTAAAACATCCAAGAAAAACCTTGTAAATGTTACCTAACAGTTTCTTTTATAGGTTCCCGTCTTTGTCTGACATGGTAGTAGAGCTTTATTTACATGACGTCTATGTTCGAAACCATCCGTTCTTATTGTTCACTTCTTCGTTGATTTGCAAGGTGAATGGTGAAGGGGGCTGTATCTAATCATTTCTCTCTATCTACATTTGTCTGCTTCTCGGCCTCTTCACAAGTAGGAAGAGACTACATATTGTTGGCTCTTTTCCTGAGAGCTTAAGTTTTGATATCTGAATGTCTATCTGTCTACGTTCGGATAGGCATGTATTCAAACTCACAGAAGCATGAGAAAAAAATGCAAACTTGAATTTGTTGTTGAGACAAGACATCTGGTGTTTCTATTCATTCATAGTAGAATTGAGCCATGGTGAACAAAGAAGTAGAGAACATGCATAGATAAGAAGGACAGAAACATAAACAAACAGGATGAATGAATATAATTTATTTACAAAATTTTTAGAGTACAAACTGACATAGATTACAGAAACATTACACTTCGCAGACATCACACAAAACAATTGTTAAAACCCTGATCAAGTTCCATCAACAAAGTGCAACAGCATCCAAGATTAGCCCTCTATGAAATATTGTCAACCTTAACGCACAAGCAGATCAATTAGTTTGACCTGAATTCTTCAGCAAGATGATGGGGGTTTTCCAGAGCCTGTCTTCGTGGTTTCGCAAGTGAGATGCAGTTCAAGTACTCAAATGTGCAGCAGATGATATTTCTAACTGAGAAAGCAAACAAGGTATAAATCATGCTGGCAACAGCATAAACCTTTTAGAAAATGTTTGTCTGTAAATCTTGCATCTCAGGATCCACAGCATTCGCTTCCTTTTCGGCTTCAGTTTTTGCAAAGAGAGGTGCATCGAGTTGAGGAGGTTTCTGCACATTAGTATAACCTTATTGAATTTTCTTAATTTATAAGCTTGAATTACAATTCACATATATGATACATTTTATACTTCATGCATTGCAATTTGCAAGGTTTTTGGTGTTACCATGGAGCGGACGAGAGCCCAGTTGACACCCTTGAAGAAGGGGTGGCGCTTAATTTCATTTGCTCCTTCCTGTGAGCCCAGTCTATTTTTGGGATCGCGGTGCAACAACCGATACATTAACTGCTTTGCTTGAAGACTTGTCTGCATCAAGACACAATGCCTTTAGCATATAGAGAGGTAAGTTTTCACTCTGTATTTTCTATATATGTTTAACTCAGAACTCTAGTTTGGTAAGGAAAAATGAAGTCTATGTTCTATGAACTACTATATTCTATGGATCCTAATGACTCCTCCAACTACAACATACAATCATAAATACGTTTTGAGACGCATATGCACATACAGACATATATATATGCAAAGAAATACACATTTATATAGGTATGTATATGCATACATGCAAACAGTAAATCTCACCGATATACTTCCTGGAAACTTAAGATCCTTGTGAAGAATATTGGCAAATGTCTTTTGCCTTGTTTTTCCCCTGAATGGTGTAAAGCCATAGAGCATTTCATAGATAAGAATACCTAAAAAAGGATGCAGTAGATCAGCAAATTAAGATGCCAGATGGAAGGTGATTAGTTTAAATTTAGTCTTGCATGTATTTGTGCTGAAGTAAATGCTACTATATGCTTTCTTGTTTAGAGTCCAGTCATTCGATGCACAACTCATGCAAATTCAGTAACAAATTTGAAGAGTTACGGTATTCCCATGATCAGGAGATGAAGATATTTCCTCATCATTCTTATGCACAGGTTACATATTATAAGTAGAAAGAATCGTTGAACACAAAATAGAATAAATTACTTACCAAGAGCCCACCAGTCCACTGCACTAGTATGGCCTGCTCCAGTTATGATTTCCTGCAAGTGGAAAATACATAGAGCAGTCAATATAAAGATTCTGAAGTTTGACATAACTTGAAAGTTTTAATCTATTCGCAATTTAATTGTGAAGAGAGAAACATCTCATCAGGAAGGTAATGAAACAGTTTTGGTGAGATGTTGGTGACAAACCATCTCATTTGAGAAACAAGGACAAGTATATCTTCTTACTTCCTGATGATGGGAATTTTATTTTACTTTTATCCTACATAAGATATCTATACCTTTATAAACTTACAACTGTAGAACATTAAATCATCTGGAAGGTATAATGAAACAAAATTCCATTGAGATGGGAGGGTATCGGAAGCAAGGATAAATTTCCTATTTCCTTCCGGCTGATCAGGATTCTATACGACTTGATTCCACATTAAATTTCTACACTTTAACTAGCACAACTAGAAAGTTAGACCTTAGCAACCAAACTCCTAATGGTAACTGGATTAAAAACTTTCAAGCCTTAGTATGTTATGAACTTCATCAAGATGTTTTCACTTTCTGTATGACTAGCAATCAAACCAGAGGAAGCTTAAGCAACTAAACATGGAGATTTCTCATGTATAACTAGCAATTGAATGATTTCCTGTGGCATGTTATAGAATGGAACATAACAAGGGAATTCATCATAGCATATGCAACAGAGAAATATTGAAGTTTAATAATTTGCGTTACTGGTGCTTATGTCATGCACTTTTCCTATTTAAAAAAAGGGCAATGATTTCCCCACTCCTATTTTATCCACTTACACTCCTTTTTCTAAAAAAGGAGTGTAAGTGGATAAAATAGGAGAAAAAGGAGTGGGGAAATCACCACTCTAAAAAAAAGGTGTTGGTTATTTCAAGATAAGGGCATGAAGCGTGCATTTCTTCAATCAAGGAACTATTAAGAAAAATAATTAAAAAGATCATGACAAAGTGTCAGACCGGAGCTATGTACTCTTCAGTGCCAACAAAGGAATTTGATGCTCTCATTGGTTCAGCCATGAAGATTGGATTCTGTTGACCTTTATGTTGTTTTTTCTTTTCGTTTATGCTTGGGAGTAAAAGCTGAAAGAAGAACATAACCCAGTTAATAACGACTCTAGGAGGTGCCAATAAGATGAAATAGAATGGTGTCAATTTAACCTTTTATATTTTAAACAAAACCAAGGAGTGGAAAAGACTTTTTCTCGTCTAAAAATATCAAGGAATTTTTCTTTCAATTATTTTTTCTTTAAATAATAAATCTCCGAAGTAAGAAGATTAAAGGTGCGATACCTGTGGTTTGCAAGATGTTAAACAGGATAAATCAAAATCTGTCAGGGACACATGCCCATTGCTCTGAAGTAAAACATTTTCAGGCTTCAAATCCCTGTAAATTATACCTACAAGGAAGAAAACCAGAAGGGTCAATATAATAAGTTGAAGATGGAAGCATACATATGTGATTACTATACTTTGTCAGGCAACTGCATATTAATATGCTGGGAAGTTATATATGAAATATTCCACTACAAACTTGAATTTGGTTTATTAGATATTTTAAAAATTCATGCTGTCAAATAAAAATTTCTTTAAATATTAAATATTAATTGGTATTGCATAATCGCGTCATTGTCCTTATTTATATGCATATATTAAATTAAAAAAGATGTGTGAATGATGCACACAACTTACCGAGACAGTGAAGATACTCCAATGCAACAACTACCTCTGCAACATAAAATCTACAAGCATCAACAACACAACACAGAATTCAGTCAGTTCTTAATAATGAAATTCGTAAGACCATAGAATGGGAATCAAAGTATCACACACTTGACCAACTAAAATTAGATATTATTTATTTAGCATCATAAAAAAATTTCCAATTGTGTCTTTTACCTAAGAATTATTATCATTTTTCATGTAATTTACCTCACAGAATCTTCCTTAAGGACCTTCGTGGGTTGTCTATCCAAAAGCACGAAGAGTTCTCCACCAGGGTAGTAATCAGTAATCAGGCAAACATGTGTTTTGGTCTGCAAAGAATTTATAGATGTTGGAGTTTGAAGAAATGCATATGTAAGTAAAGCAACATCATTGACTCTTGGAAACTTGAAAACCAGCAGCAAGCTAAATGCAATGAGCCAAAAGCAAGAAAATGAATTTACAATTGCAAGCAAAGGTTTCTCTCTAGGGTGCTTAATCAAATAATTATCACCAGCAGTACGTCCTGACAGTTCCTCCAATTATCAGTAATTTGTAACTATCTTTTTATAGGTATTATTTATACTAGAGTTTCTAACCTGAAATGATGCATACAATGCAGGAAGAAAAGGGTGATCCAACATGTCGAGGATCTCTCTCTCTGCACAAGCTCTGTGCACCTGCAAGAAAGGAATGAAAGGAGTCCTGTAAAGAGATATGAAAGTGGCAGTTTAAAATGTTCCTAAAAACTTGACGCCTAATGATGAGTAAAAACAAGGTAAGCAGGGTAACACAAAATCAGTTTCAGATTTTCACTACGTACCTTGTTGCGATTGAGCATGATGCCCTTATCCATAGCCTTCATTGCAAAGTAGTGGCCAGTTCCACAGAGTTCCACCAAATGTACACTGACATAAGCACATATAATGTTGAGTGATTAAGCTGAGTTCACAATTAAAAAAACTGTTCTTACTCGTTAATGCATCAACCCCATGCCAGGGAGGCATGAAATTTAGTTAAAACATGGCATGAGAAGTTAATATTAAAGATCTATAAGTTTTATCATTCAATGGATTTGAATCAGATCCACCATGTAATTAAAATTCATCAATTTCCATGTACTAATACTGAAAATCTGAGGTAAAAATGCGACAAAAGAAAATATGAACCTGCCAGTATCACCAGATCCCAAGGGCTTTATAGGCCTAAAATGTTTCAATCCTATCTGCTCTCCACTATCTAGAATCTGCAATATCAGGGTTTACTCAGAAATCTACCATGATATAGCGGATGAAGATATTCAAGAAACACAATAGAAGAAAGCCCTGCTACTTGTTTTAAACAATTTATGTAGAAGATAAATCCATGTTATGTTTGCCAACTGATAATATACTTGTGAACCAAAGTTATTATAATGGATTTATGAAAAAGAGAGGTGTTTTTCCATTACATGCTGCCCACTAACCCATGCATAACTGAAAAAATCAATACCTTTTTGATGGCTCTCCAATAGGGGCTATTCTTTCTATGAGGCTTTGGGTGAACAACCTTTGAATGGTTCATCCACAGATCTTCTGGTTTCTGCAGGTAGAGAAAACTGCTGTCAAATTTGTAAACCTGTAATATTTTAAAAGACATGGATTAACAACAAGCCATTACCATATTTCCATCAGGAAGTTCTCTTGCTGCGTCATCAACATTTTCTGCAGTTGCTCTGACCTGACAGTAGACATCAAGCAAATTTGTAAAACTTATAAATCCTGGTGTATATTGTATACAATAAGTTTAACACTGGAAAGACATTCAAGAGCATAATTTAGGAATATACAATAGAAATGAAAATTATGAAGAAAGTTCAGACCAGTTTTTCACTCTCTTTTACGGTATCTTCAGGAATAGAGTTTTTCAGGGGCTCAATGTGCTCACTGCCATCTAGTTGTACCCCAATAAAATATTGAACTTCCCCCTGTTTACATAAACAAGTAAAATGTCATATGTCATTCGGTTCCACCATCTTTTCTGTTGTTGGTATTTGTATGTTTGTTTTTTATTATCAAACAGTAAGAGTGTTTTCTTTCATCTAAAGATTATCTGAGAGAGTACCCTTTGATCACGCATAGGCTGCAGATGAAACACGTTCCAGAACTTTTTACCTGAATTGAGAGCAAAAGACTTTAGCTAATCACAAAAGTGTAAAAGTTAACTTTTTATTAGGGTTCAAGTTCAAATTTAGCATTACTATAAAAATAATGTTAGGCCTTCCACAATGAACTCAGTCTTTCATGCTATATACATTCAAAATTGCAAAAGAAAGCATACCACTTTTCGTATAATTGATGAGCTGTACAGTAACTTCAGTCTGGTTGTCAATTGCATCTCTTATTTTCCTCACAGTTGCTGGATCAGTCTCAGGTCCTTGCAGGAACCTACAACATCCAAAGCAACAACATAAATCAGAATGCTCTTCTAAGTTCTAAAATTTTGGGATGATCAGCACTGGAAAAGCAAATGCCTTTGATTAAGGTTATTAGCATCATTGAGTACCTAAATGCTACTTGCCAGACCAGCAAAATAACTTAGCTTGTAGCTGAAATGCATTTACCAAAGGAACGTAGAAAAGAGCATGGAGGTATCATTTGTATCCTTCATGATCTGTATTTCTCTATCTCCATCTTACTAAGTCATTTCCATTGCATTGAATTTCAGATGTCTAAGTTTAAATTACCAATTTTATCAAAGTGCCATTTTCAAATGAAATTCAATTTATATTCAGGTTTAAGTGGCACCAATTTACTCTCTAATGGGAACTTATAGTTTATAAATAAGCACACCTGCAGTTTCTTCCCAATATTTCTTCACGACTGTACTCCGTAAGCTCCAAAAAGCTGTCAGATGCAAATATCTGAAACACAAACACTCAGAGATATCACATACTTACATCTTGCATCTTCGTCTCAATGGTGAAAATTCATATCACAAAATTTGTATAGCATTGTTAAAATAAAGCCAATTGTTTTAAATGGCTATCTTACAATGGGATTATCAGGCAGCCTCGGATCAGTAATGACGAAGTTTTTCTCTATACGTTCCAGTGTTGTGGCAAGATCAATACCCTTCCTCATTTCCTTTTGTCTTACTTTGTCATCAAGACTGTCAGGTCTCTCCTCATCATTGTCACTCTCATAGGTATCCACTGGAACTCCAGTGTCAAAGCTTTCCTCAATGGTACGACTTTTCCTAATCCTCCTACAGCATGGAGAAATAGGATTGGAAAATAAAAGCCTTATTATTTAGGTTCAACTAAGGAATGTAGAGTGAATGTTGAAGTTGTGAATTAAATTATACCCCATGAAAGAAAGTCGGCTAGTTTTTTTCTGTTTCTTTTCAGGCAACTCGCTGATACGCTGCATTGAGATTTTAGGATGATCCCCACGTGAATTCCGTCTAGGTGGAGCCACACTCTCTGAGTTTCTCCTCCCTAGCGTTTCTGTTCTCTCCTCTGTCCGGCCACCTCCTGACTTTCTAAACAAGGGGTGATTCATTGACTCGCTAAGTGACCGGGGTCTTTTCACTGCCTGCACTAGTTCAGATACTGAATTTGAAGCCATTTCTTTCTGACGAGCTGCAATAAGACCAGTTATCAGTTAGCTCAAAGAAAAACTGGAGAAAGAGTTTTATGCCATGTCTTATCACTTCAAAAACTAAGACAATCTGGCAATTATTGTCATGATTCACGTTTAGTCCATCAAGTGGCAATGTCAAATATGCCGGTGGGGTGCCATATTCGGATGAAAAAAGCTAGAGTTTGATGGCAATTTAGCACAAAAACCTTTGACTGGTAGAAAGCAATACTATGTTTAACAACATTTATGTTGATCTCTACTACCAAACCGATGCTCAGTTCAAGTTCTGGCTTACTTTAGAGAAGATAAATAACATAAATATAATTCACAGAGCATCCACGTTCTTGCTTGAAACAAAAATTATAGTGTTCCACAATTTCAACTTGGGCGGTTGCAATGAGACAACAATGGGAATGAGAAATTCTATTCTGTAGAAATACAGATTTCTCCATTTCCGATTCGGAATTAAATGGTTTTTTTTGTTGTTGAATATTTGTAGTAATTGCAAAGCCCACAGGAGCAAATTTCTTTATCAGTCTCTTCATTTTTTATCAAACAGTGTAGTTCATGGCTAATATTGGTTCAATTATTTGCCCCAACAAAATCTGGTAAAGAAAACAAAAACAGAAGGGGAAGGGTACAATACCATCATATCGAATCAAAGACTCAGGCAATCCATTAGGACGCAGCATCTTATCCTTGGACCCCTCAGTATGCTTGCTCACCTCCACTTGCATTCTGCCAAATCAGCAAACAACGTATCAAAATTATATCCCATGCATGCAAAAAATTCCCCATCGAAGATTCCCCCCTTGTCTTCCATGCCATGTCCATGTCCATGTCCATCCATCACCGTCCATCGAGTATCGAATTCGAATGGCAGCAAGAACATATACATGGCTACTTGGCAAAGTTCATGACAGGAAGGTCCACAATCCAGTGCAATGATATCGAAATTGAATCTGGAAAGTGAAGTCGATAGAATGGGGCTGCCCAGTTTGGAACAAAAGTAGGATCATTATTATTAGACTTTACGTGTGTGTATGTTTGGCCGCTTGCTGCTACTCAGTCAATCAGGTGCTTGAGCATGTTTCTACAGTAGAAATTCTACGACCCCACACCCCATGATTACATAAACCAATTAAAAAATTTCTCTTATTTCATATGTTTTGTTGTCGGACAGTAAATTTAAACTTTTTTTTTTTCATATTTGATATGTTATACTGTTATACTGTCAATTTGAACGGTAACTTAAGCATATTATTTTTGTATCAACTTTATTAAGTAGATCATTATTTCAACATGTTTGGCTTACACATTGGTAATAAGTCAAACTAACATTCAAATATAAGAAGGAAAAAAAGATCCAAAAAGAAAGAGACTAACCCAATGAATTTGAGAACTTTCCCAGTCTCGTCCTTGATGGGGGCAATAGTGAGTAAATTCCAAAAAGGGGTCCCATCTTTCTTATAATTCAGTAGCCTCCCACAGTAACTCGTGTTCCTTTCCAAAGCCTCCCTTATCTGCGCCACGTCTTCCGGGTCCGTGCCCGCTCCTTGTAAAAACCGGCTGCAAACAGTGGACCCCACAAATCCCAAATTGTCAAAACTACCCTCCTCCCAATTCAGACCGTTATTACCGTTAACAAAACCCTCCCAAAAAAAAATTAACACAGTAAAAACACATCAAAATCAAGCAAATGTAGTTGGCCAGTGTACTGAGCTAGGCTATCATTTGCACCCAAGTTCGTTTGCACTTAAGTTCCAGTTCTTTGATAAATTAAATTAATATAAAGTGAATTAGGTCAAATGAGGAGGGTGATGAGTTTCCGAGCTTGCATCCAAGTTTAAGTATTTAGTAAATTAGATTAATAGATAATAATTTAGACTATCATTTGTATTGCGATGAAGGAAAAAAAAAAAACCGACAAATGTAAAACAGTACCAGTTTCTGCCGATAACCTCTTTGGAAGTGTACCCGGTCATTTTGAAAAACCCGGCACTGGCGTACATAATCGGGTAATCGGGTTTAGTAGCGTCCGAAACCACGAACGTCTGCTGAAACGTCGACAGCGCGTCTTTCAAATCGTTCGAAGCTCTCGGAATCCCTCTCTCTTTCCCTCCGAAGACGTCGTCCGACGAGAACTCGCCGGAGCTCTGAACCGAATTGTTCGATGTCCTTCTAGAAGAAGCGGCGCCGCTCTGACCCGGTTTGGAATTCGGGTCGTCGGGTCCTCCCGAGGTCCGAGCGCCCACCCCTTGCAGCTTCCCCGTCTCGGTGTCCGTCTTCAGCACCAGCCCCCACTCCGCGGCTCTCTGAGCGGCGTCGTCGGAGGGAGCAGACGACTTGTCGTTCCCATCGACAGCGGAGATTGTGTGGTGAATGGACGGTGGAGATGGGGCTGTTGGGGGGGCGTCGTCGTCCTTGAGGGCCAACCATGAGGTGGTGATGTCGTCGGCTCGGGTGGACTTGGAGGTGAGTTTGGGTACCGGCTCGGGTTCGAGGGTGGTGCCACCACGTGGGTCTATCCAGCTTTGCCACGTGTGTTGGGAGCGGAAAGGTGAGGTGGAAGTGGAGTAGGTGGAGGAGGAGGAGGGGTTGAAGACTTCGAGGGAGCCGCGTGAGTCTCTTGGGAATGGTGGGATGAGAGAAGGTGGCGTTGTGTCTGGTTCGTCTTCCATAATATTATCTCTGCATGAATATCAAATAACAAAAGAAAAATTATTAAGTCAAGCCTGCAATATAAACCTTGTATAATTTTATCTAAACCCTTACAAAAATAATAATAATAATAATAATAATTTTATCTAAACAAATGTCATGTGCTTATATCACCATGTCCATGAAAATGATGTTTTGATATTAGTATCATAATTCAGATGTTAGGTTGTAAATCTAAATTACTCAAAGAGTCTGACAATATAGCATGTTTAATTAGTTCCGAGCTATATCATCAAACTTCTTTAAAGATCATTTTTACAAAAAATCAATCACATATGAAAAAAGTTATCCAACAATTTCATTAATACCATACTAATTTCAATGTTTATCGGAAGTTTTGTCGTTTAATCATAGTTATATGTAGCTAAATAATGTCTCATTTAGCTTCTGTTTTTTTTTCCGCATGAATATAATAGTTAAAATGGGACAAAAGTAAATGATAACAATGACAACACATTGCAAGTTGGACCCCGATATGGCTAACGCCTAGAAGATATTACAAAAAATGGGAGTGAAATAGAATGAATGATCCATGTCAACACACATAAGTGATAGACAATTGTGGACTAATGCTTATTTTCCTTGCACTCAATGAGCCTCATCTGTGGGGCTGCAGTGTGTGAGAGTTGGTGTTGGATGGCTGGCTTTATGAACAATAGACTCGGGACAAGAGTGGTGATGTGCAAACTTTTGGATTGATGTGGACTTAGAAACAAATCAGTAAAGCAAATAGAAGGAATTTCAAGGGGTGTTTATGTCATCTCAAGTCTCAGATCACGTAACCCAACTGATGACTTTGGGTTAGTTAAGTTATAGATCTTTTCTGAGCACCTCATATTTCTAAGGGCAGAGTTTGGCCAAGAGAGACAAGTTAGGTGACTGAAAGAATAGACATGCTGGGATGCACTTTGAATTTCAATGGCAAACTGTACCGACACTTGAACAAGAGGTCAGGGTGGGAGCTTAGATTGGGGCTGTGTGCCACCACAGTCCTGTCTTGCTTTTGGCCATGCCCATGAGTGGGAAATAATTCACAGAAGACATGATCACATGACATTTAACAAAAGCTTAATTTGTGTAAGTCATTGAAACATAGGCACAACATAAATTCATATATATAGAAAAATAAATAACTTAGGCAATAAGTTTGCCAAGCCAAATTAAGCGGAGATGGAGAATTTAAACAGACACCTTGTAAATTAGGCATCATTTTGGCTTTGGCATATAAAGTCTCAAGAAAAAAAAAAAAAAAAAACTTGTAGCTCAAGTAGTTATCGATCGTATTATTAAAAAAAAAACAAGTTTCAATGACGGTTTTAATTTATCAAAATCCAGGATCCCAGAAAAAAAACAAAACAAAACAAAAGAAGTGATCATGTTGATGAACTGAAACCATCATTGAACCTAAAAGCTTGTTTGATTCAATTTTCTTCCATTTTCTGAGGAACCCAGATGGAATATATTATTGTAGAATTGAAGAAATAGAAGAAAATAAGATGGCAAGTAGTACCTCAAGTGAACTTGTGTGCTGCTGTTAAAAACAATTGTCCTAAGAAGAATATATACTCAACTACTCCATATATATGGCAAATAAGCTTAATTTTGATGGGTTTATTTGAAGAAAATAATTGGGAGAGAGAGGAAGAAGAGAGAAGGGGACGAAAAGATAATGGGCAAGGGAGCACTTTTAATGGGCAAAAAGACTGAGATTAGAGAAAACACAAGAAAGATAGAATGATTGTCGGAAAGGTTTGGCCTCCCATCCCTCCCCATACCAAACTCTCACATGGCTCCTGCACATATTCCTATAACAAAACTGCATACCTTCTAATTATATGTATAGTTTTCTCTGCTTCTAAATCTCTCTTACCTTCAAAGATTTTCTGGCTGGTTTATTTACAGAGTGGAAATGGGCTGGCAGGCAGCAACAAAAGCAGAAATAGAAGCAGAAGCAGAAGCAGAAGCAGAAAGCAGAAAGCAGCAGCAGATCTAAGAGGCCTTCATCAAGCACAGCACGTTGGGAGCTCGCTCAGCAATGCTTCTTATGTTTTTGTGTCTCTCACTAGCGGCACGTATTCATGTTCTTGGTAAGTAGTACAAAATACGAGACCAGATAGAAAGTAAGATTTCTAAGATTATACATTGGAAAAGAGAAACAAAGGAGATATAACTATATATATATATACACACACAGCTCGTGGGGAATCAAACTTTCTCGAATGTTCATTAGGTTTTGTAACTTTGTTACCATTTTTTTAAGAACCAAAAGATTATCTTTTTTGGGTCTTCAAAAGCTGCTGGTGGCTTAAAAACTTTACTAGGGTTGGATAACCTTTCCATAAGTAGTAACTACAAAGTGAAAGTTATGGATAACTGTTTAAAGTTTGATAAAGATAATTGTAGTTGTAGGAGCACAATTGTCCTCGGGTGAAACCAGCACATATACAGAAAGTAAAGAAAGTAGTGGTGGTGGTATTTGTCTCGAGTCTCGACTTGATTAGAAGAAATTTCAAGTTCGACTCACATGAATGATATCGTTCGATATCTAGTTGTGACTAACTCTAGTATGACAGTGTAGTTCTATTGGCCCACCAAACGTAGCGTAAGGGTGCAAATGAACGAATTAAGAAAGTTAAAGGAATCTATTTATGCTTGGCAAAATGTATTGTCTTGTTCAAAATCGCTCTTTCAATTTTTTCTAGTTTTCAAAATTATGGTATCATCAAAAGAACAGGAGGAATAGAAACCCGAATCTATTCATGATGGATACAAGTTGATTGTTGGTTCATGATGAATACAAGTTGAGATTGGGAGAAAACCTTACTCGTTGTATACAAGGGCTATTTCAATAACTCAAATCATGATTAAGAAATGCTAGATACATGTTGTAATACTCTTAATTATTTCTACATATATAATTGTGTAAAGTTAAAAAATATATATTATATATATAAATGTTTACATGTCTAAATTTATCTATACAAACAACTTATAAAAATTATTGGAATGACATAGATGGATGTCATTTACCTTTCGGTTATTATCTTCTATATATAAAACAAAAGGCAGAGAATGGTAAAACATTCAAAATATCAGAAAATGTCTTTGGTTAATGCAAACATTAAGAATTGAAATTACTAATTAACTGAGGATAATATGGTAAATTCACACTTTTTCATATTTAAAAAATTAAAATTAAAAGAAAAATCAGATGAACACAACTTCCCATTATTTTTTTAATTCTAAAATAATTTTAAATTTTTTATTAAAAAAAACTCCTTACAAGAGCGGAAGCGCGTGCAAAAAAAATAGTAATAAATATATAAATTCAATCGTTAATTAATATGAGAAATTATTGTATGATACGGAGAAATAGTTTTGTCGAGAGAGGTACATACGATTATTTATGTTATAAAGCATTTACAATTTTTTTAAATTTATTTACTCTTTTTGGGTAATGACAAAGCCTTCACAAATTACAATTTAAAATCAGGGCAACATGAACCAGGCTAAAATAAAGTGAATATATGATACTCACACATTAATTATGTGGTACTCACACATGTGGTAGGTCCCATGGCCACGTGAACTACTTTTTTTACAGAACATCTTATCCGTTCACGGCTTGATGGGATCACATCACAGACAGCCCCATTGTTGGTGAAGTACTGCCTCTTTCCTGGTAGGCCCCACTGTGGTCTGGCAGATAGAACCAAGATGGTCCCACCGATTGTGATTGATTGCTATTTCTTGGAGTTGGAGGGCATGGGAATCATGCCGCCATGTGGTGCCATAAAGTTCTAAAGAAGCCATTGAGCCACACACTAACCTAGACTTGTCTGCGTCACACTGGATCTTTCTCTCTCTCTCTCTCTCTCTCACACACACACTTTGATGTCATTGTCAATTTCTCAATTGTTTGTGGGCTTGATTTGGGTCATGGGACTCATGACCCATGTAAGACAATAACTTGGTTATGGCCCAAATTGGGTACTGGGCTTTTTCCAATTCTTGGCACAATGATGACTCAAGCACTTTAGGTCAATTTGTGGGCTCCAGGTTGCTTTACAACCAAAGGATAAAAACAACCTTACTTGTAAGAGGAATAACATTATTTTACTATCTCCAAATAGTAACATAATGACACGTGAAAAAGTCATCTCATGTGTCATTGTGTTATTTGTTGGAGATAAAAAAAAAGTGTTATCTCCATTGCACGAGAGTCTCTCTCCAACTAAAGACGAAGGGTCCAATGGAACAAAGGAACTTTTAGGTTCTTGTGGCCTCAACTCTCATGGTAAATTACTACTTGTTTGTCACTCTCCATGTAATATGAAACACTTGTTAGATTGGCCTTTAGTGTTATACGTTGAGTGGCAGGTACCGTCAAGTTAAACATATTATTAATTACTGTTGTGAAATTATTGCAAGCGCACAATCCATACAAGTAATATAGAAATAAGTAGAGTGTCGTTCCCACGAAGACTGTAATTTCCTATTAACTACCAATTATGATTAATTCAGAAGTTTATTTGAATAGATGATTAAAAAGATTGATTGATTTAAGTAAACTAAAACAATTATGAAAAATAGCAATTTAATTAATGATAGAAAATCAAGATGATAAGACACTAGAGCATCCGATTTCACCATAACCAATTCCACTTAATTCTTATAGCCAATTAACCCTAATTACTACCCATGTTGATAGTTGGTTTCTCCTAATTCATTTGATATCCCTTCTCGGGCTCAACCAAAAGTATTCTTAATTAACAACCCATTCTCTCTTGAGCAACGGATTTAGAAAACCAAGAACCCATTAAGTTCTATGAGAACTTGTAAGAAAACTGCATGAGTCATGTTAGTCCATCTCGGGCACTCATTCAAGACATGATATCTGTTATAAGAAGCAAACACCAAACATCTCCTCTTGGTCTCCACTTGGATCATCAAATCAATTAAATATTGGCCAGATATTCAAAGCATTAAGAACAATAATAAATACTCAACATGGAATAGTAATAAAAAATTAATATAACTATAAAAATGAAGTATTCATGGTTAGGCTACATTGTAGCCCTAGCAAGGAAAATTAGTTCAGAGAATTGTTGTCATAAAACTGATTTGGCCGATGGATTTGATCTCTGGATTCTCCACAGCAACAGAACAAATTCTTGGCTCTCTTTTTGATATATTTGTCACTGTATGAAAGTTGTATGTGGGAAGATGATGGTGGAAAAAGATGATGGTATGAAGAGATCCTAGGGTGACCTTATATAGTATAAAACAACTAAACCTTACTTCAAAAAGGTCTAGAAAAACTCTCCTAAAGCAAAACAAAATCTCAAACAATTAAGGAAACAAACTAGGAAAGAATTCTTCTTTGACTTGGAAACACGTCAGCCAACTTGCACGCACGTTTTGGGGTCGTTCCACTTCCTAGAAAATTCTGGAAAAATATGAGAAACGTAGCTTTATCTCTAACCAAGCATATATTAACGCCATTAGGAAAAATCAGAAAGATATTCAAATCTTCAATCTTCCACAGCAGTGCAGTTCTGACGAGATTTCAACTTAGGCTGTCTTGACCTGCAAGTCTGGAGCATTTAGCTTGGTAGAAAATTATGAAACTTTGACACAATGATCTTCAATGTCTTAGTTTTCTTCTACAATTGGCCTTACACTAAAATGCATTCGAAAAGTCGATTTTCAGTTGAAATCTTTCCAAGAGCGCAGAATAGCTGAAAATAAGGAAAGTAAAGTACTAATACTCTTTTTAATTAACTTTCCCTACAAAACCTATATATAAAAGGTATACAAATATAGGAAATAATACACTTATCAATTACGAAACTTGAATTATTGACAAAAACTTGTAACACGACATATTTTAATTGTGCTACATCCCACTCAAATTAAGTGGCAGAGCCAAGTGGGGCAATTGATCCCAATAACTTTTTCTTTATTCTCAACTATCCTCTTTGCATGCGCTTCAGCGCCTGCGAGAGGCCTTTTTTAAAAAAATTTAAATTTATTTTAGAATTAAAAAAATAATGGGTAGTTGTGTTCCATACAAATATGATCCATTATCTGATTTTTCTTTTAATTTTAATTTTTTTTAAATATGAAAATGTGAGAATTTACCATATTATCCTTATTTAATTAATAATTTCAATTCTTAATATTTGCATTAACCAAGGGCATTTTCTAGTATTTTGAATGTTTCATCATTCTCTGCCTTTTGCTTTATATATATAGATGTATTAAATATGCAACTTTAATTCTATTGTTTGAGTTTTTCTTTAAATGGAGGGGTAACTATTTTTTTTATTTAATACATGTGATATTTAGGGAGGGTTGAATCGAACACAAGACCTCAAATGCAAGGGTAATTACTCTTCATTTATTTAATGAAATGTATCAAAGAGTTTTTTGTTTGTAAGACTTTTTCTTCATAAGGTGATATTTTAAATTTCTTCATAAGGTGATATTTTAAATTACTATAATTTACAGGAATAGGAATTTGAACTCAAATGCAATAAATGGACACACGCTCTTAGCCACTTGACCTAATCCACATATATGGGTAAGAGTTTTTATATTGCTCTCATAATGACAAATTTCTTACTCCACCACTACACTCAGTCAATCACGTGGCATGACATTTCTTACTCATTTTTGTTTTAAATACAACTTCCTGCTCACATTCAATTGCTCACGTGCTAATCACGTGAAAGAGTACAGGAATTTCTCATAAAACGTCCTGCATCCCCACAAACCATACAACTTTTTTTCTTCTCCTAGCAATTTAAAGTTGCACATACATACCCGGAGGACACGACCAAAATGTGTCATTTAGGCAGAAAGGTCAATTAACTACCGTGTTCCTCGCATTCAACTTCGTTCATTCCACAACAGACTTTAGGACACTTAACACACCACCCTCCATCTCTCTCTTTGATCCGAACAATTTTGAGAGGCCAACTAATCTTTCTGCCACCTCCTTTCTCCAAACCAAACTCATCTCAAATGGGAGGCAGCAGCATCAACAACAACAACAGCCACAAATTTGAAGACTCTGAGAAGAAATCAGCACCTGCAGTGGCCCAAATGATAGGCTTCAGAGCCACCCTCACTTGGGTTTTTCTCACCGTTTCTGTTCTCTATGTTCTCTACTCTTCCAACCACCTCCTCTATGATCGTCAAGATTGTCCAACCGCCGTGGCACGACATCTTGAAGGCCTCTCCAATGTCACTACCTCTGATATTAAACTTGTGGAAAATAAAGAAGAAGAAGCCTCACAAGTACCTGCCCTTGCACAAAGGCCTCGGAGATTCGATACAGAGCTTAAACACATTATGTTTGGGATAGCAGCTTCGTCGAATTTGTGGGAAAAGAGGAAGGAGTACATCAAAGTGTGGTGGAGGCCTAAGGAGACTCGAGGGGTCGTTTGGTTGGACAAAAGAGTCAGGACTAGAAGAAACGAGGGACTGCCCGAGATTCGGATTTCAGGGGACACCAGAGGATTTAAGTACACAAATCGCCAAGGACAGAGATCTGCATTGAGGATTTCGAGGGTGGTTTCGGAGACATTGAGGCTCGGAGTGAAGGATGTGAGGTGGTTTGTAATGGGGGATGATGACACAGTTTTCATGGTGGAAAATGTGGTGAGAATTCTCAACAAGTATGACCACACACAATTTTATTATGTAGGAAGCTCATCGGAGAGTCACATTCAGAACATATTTTTCTCATATTCAATGGCATATGGTGGAGGGGGTTTTGCTATAAGTTATCCCTTGGCAGTGGAGCTGGAAAAGATGCAGGACCGGTGCATCCAACGCTATCCGGGGTTATATGGCAGTGATGACAGAATGCAGGCTTGTATGACTGAGCTAGGCGTGCCACTTACCAAGGAAACTGGATTTCATCAGGTAAGAGTAGCTATTTTTGTTTTCACCAGTTTCGCTGAAGACGCCAATACAGATCCCAAAATTCTGGATCCCAACAGATGTGGCAATGTTTCATCTGTTCATTTATGGACACACTTTAAACTTTTATTTCCGACTTAGAAAACAGTCACATGTCATTTGGTAGCTTTTACATTTCTCAATATGGATGAATTGTAGGAAGAAATTCCAAATGCAAACTGTGAATTGTGTGTGTGACCTTCATTTGCAATTCTGAAAATGCTGTTTGTGTGGTTGTGCAGTATGATGTGTATGGAGATCTGCTAGGCCTGCTGAGTGCCCATCCTGTGACTCCACTGGTTTCCCTTCACCACCTTGATGTAGTGGAACCAATATTCCCACACATGACCCGAGTGAAAGCACTTCACCATCTCTTTCAAACCGTCAAGCTCGACTCAGCTAGTGTTATGCAGCAAACAATCTGTTACGACAAAGATCGATACTGGTCCATCTCCATTTCTTGGGGTTATGTAGTTCAAATCTTTAGGGGAATCATTTCTCCAAGAGAACTAGAGACGCCCTCAAGGACTTTTCTGAATTGGTATAGAAGAGCTGATTACACAGCATATGCATTCAACACTAGGCCTGTTTACAAGCATCCATGTCAGAAGGCCTTCATTTTCTACATAAACTCAACCCGGTATGATGAAGGTAGGAAGAAAATTATTGCTTACTATACTCGTCAAAAATTCCCGGTTCCTCACTGCCGATGGAAAATGGCCTCACCAGAAACAATTGATACTGTTGTAGTCTTTAAAAAGCCAGATCCTCTTCGTTGGCAAAAGGTATGGCATTATTTGACACATGATGTAAGAAAGTTTGTTTTTCAGGATTTGTTAACTAAAGATGCTTAGCATTAAAAAAAATTCCACATTTGTATAATTCCATTACTAACTGAAAGAATATTTTTTGCAGTCACCAAGGAGAGACTGTTGTAGAATTCTTCCGTCACAAAAGAACACGACCATGTACCTAATGATTGACTATTGCAGAGTAGGTGAGGTTAGTGAGTTGTAGCAGCAATAGAGAAACATTTCCTTGATCTATTTTTGTATCTGTTTATTTTTCCCACTTTCCCAGATTCTTGAGGGATATAGGAATAAGATCAATGGAAATTTTTAAAGGGAAACAGAATGCAGAAGGCACTTGTTAGCTTTAGTGTCAGCAGAAAGTCAACAGAAGAAAATTTGAATATTTTCAATCGTGAAATGAGCCAGCTACATCTGGGAATTCATTGCTCTTACATTCTATGTAAATTTGATCCAAGCAAACCATTCACTATTGTTATCTCTATAAATTCTAACTACAAGAAGTTCCTTGCTGGTTCGTCGGCGCAAGGTCAAGCAAAACCAAGTATAAACGTCTCACAGTTTCCCCCATGAATCACAGTTCTAAACTTTTTACACCTACAAAGTTGGCTATTGGACTCTATCTCAGTCCCTAATACAAGATTGACAGAAATAGATTCCTCAAAGCTATTTTATTATAGACAAAAGAAAATTGTCCTTCAGTCATTTTTTCTCAGCACTTGGAACTTCAGTTGCCTTGTTCACTGTGAGATTCTGAGGAACCGAGGCTATTGGTGACATAGCAGCAGCTGCCAAGATTGCAATATCAATTCGAGTCTCGTTGAGAGGGAGTGGTATCTCAGTTTCACGTATAGCTGTAATTCTGCCGTCAACGCTCACCACTTTTACTGTTTCCAAACAAAGACAACACAAAGAAACAAATTTAAGTAACAGATTAAGATCTATCTCTTGTGTAAGTCTCTTATGCAGCCATGCTAATGCTTATTGCTATTTTATTTCCCTTTCAAATCATATACAATAGTACAATTTCCAAAACAACCAAAGGAATAACTCAATTTTCCCTCCCACGAAACTAATTTCAGAGCAAACAGAAAATACTCATGTCCCCAAACAGCAGCCTATTTTCACAAACAGAATGAAGACGAAATTCCAACAAGCAATTATCAAGAAACAGAAACCCATTAGAGAAAGAAAGAAGAAGAATGAAACCAAAGGCTTGAATCTTTGTCCAAATTGCTTTTCAAATAAACGAACAGTAAAATTTCTATACAGAACTGAAGTACCAATTTCCAAAAGAATCAAAGAAATCATAGGTTATACCATTTTTCCGCAACAGCAATTTGTTTTCAGTGAACAAGAAATCAAAGCAAGAACAGAAACCCATCAAAGAAATCAAGCAGAGAAAAACAAGAGATTGAAACTTTGTCCCAGTTTGTAATACCTGAGAGTCAAACACAGGAGTCACATGTAACAGTTTCCAAAAAAATCGAAGCAACAACTCAATCTTCACTCCCAAGAAACAAATTCCAGACCAAACAGGAAACACCCATTTTCCCAAATGGTGATTTCTTTTCACAAGCAGAACGAACAAGAAATCAAAACCATCAATTACCAAGAAACAGAAACCCATCAAAGAAATCAAACAGATAAACCCAAGAAATCCAAACTCTGTCCCAATTCGTAATACCTGAAACAGAGAACCACCAGAGCACAAAGAGGCAGAAGAGCACAATCACAGGAATGACATGGATCCACTTCTCCGCCGACACCGATCTCCAAGAACCCTCCTTCTTTCCGAAGCCGGAACGCGGATCGTAGTGCGGAAGGCCATCTGGGTTTGTTCTTGGAGTGTGGTGGTGGTAGTGCTTCAGCTGCGGTTGCTGTGGAGCTGCGCTGCGAATGGCCACAACAGCATGCTCTTGATCAGGCACTCGAGAAGAGTAAGACCAAAGTCTCTGCTGCATTTTTTCTTTTTTGGGTGGATTTGTGGGGTTATGAATTGTGAATTTACGAGGGTTTTGATTTTAGGGTTGTTTGTTTGTTCGGATTTTTAACGACTTTGGGCGGGAATATTTTTGCAAGTGGAATGCATGTGAGTTAGACCGGTCGGTGACTTGTATTGTAAGGAACTAATATATGGACACCCATTAATTTGATTTTTAGACACCCAATTCCATAAACAAATCTTTGTTGGTGTGGCAATTTCCAATACAACCCTGTACACGATTTGAAATCCGCACGATTAAACTTTCGAGTCAACCCACCACTGACCCATTTATAAACTGGTGGGATTTGGGTCAATCCGCTAAAATACCTATGTAACTCACCAACCCATTTCTTTATTTTTTCTTCATTTTTTTCATTTTTTAAATTACTTTTATTTTTCTTTCTCAATCTTCATACATAGAGACATGCAAAATGTAATCACTATTTTATATAAATAAGAATAAAAAAATGCAATTACTTGATTAAATTATCAAAATTTAGCAATTTTATTTATTTATTTTTACTTATTACCACTTAGCGGGTTGACCGACACAACTCGAAATCCGCACAGAAAATTAACAAGTCAACCCATAAATGACACGTTTAGTAAACAGGCCGGGTTTAGGTTCTGTATTCTTGACACGTATATAATCCCAACACGACACGACACGGCACGACCCATTACCAGCCCTACACAAGCAAGCAATTATTAGGGTGTCCAGAGAGAATACTTGAGTGGTCCATAGATTCACCTATCACTTCTCTTCATAGAAGCAAAACATGCTGGAGGAAGAACAATTATAATTAAACTACTGCTATTTTCACCCACATATCATATTTTCCTCACCCACCATTTCAACAAAAATATTATTTTCATATTGCTTTTATTTTTTAATAACTTCTAAGGACCTGGGTTATAAAAAAAATTAAAAATTAAAACCCTACTCTACCTACCTAACCTTTCAACCCCATCTACATCTAACCCCTACAATTAACCCTCTCCATCTCCTATATTTTAATATAGTTTATTTAATTATTAATAGGTTCTAATCCAATTGAAAAAGACATTAATAGTATGTGAGAAAACCCCTCCTCCTTCCTAACTTTGGTAAAGAAAAAAATATATATTATTTAAACTAATATATTAGTAATGCATATTTGATTTCTCCTATTTATTGTGGTTTGAACAAGACAGCTTCAGCAGATGAATAGTTCTATGAGTTGAATAGCTCACCGTAGCCTAGATTAGGGGGAAAAAGAATCCAACCATCCATTATCTATCATAGTTTCTAGACCTCTAAAAGTCTCGCCCTTACAACTATTTTTCGTTTGTTTTGTCACTTCTTTTAACTCAAATGAAGTTTATAGTTTGTAAAAGGAAGGAAACGAGAGTCAAATTTTTATTGTGAGTATAGGATGATTCTAATTTTGATTACGTCGTAGAAGATAAAAGGTTGAGAGTTTGTAAACATTTGGGACAAGAAAATGACATTGAAAATTATATATTTGCAAATATTATAAGTTCAACTCAAAGCATTGTAGTCTAGAGTTGTTAACCATACAAGTCGCATTGATGAAAGCATAAAACATGATGGCCCTTTTGATTATGCTAACTGGACCAGATTTTATGGTTAAATGGTTGGTCCAATGCAATTACGCAAAAATGCTTCCCTTTTTGCACGGAGACCATTACACCCTTTTTGCACGGATGGAGATGTGGGTTGAAAACGAGTGGAGATATGCGCGTTTACATGGACTTAGATAAGGGTATAATGGTACTTCTCATCATTATCGACGATGTATGATTGCACGTGTCATTCATCCTCATGAGGAAAAATGACTCGTTAATGATTAAACGCGTCATTAATAAGAGTTCATGCACGACTGTCACAAATGCCAACTTTTCCAGAGCGGGTCTTGATGAAATGGACTGGCAATAATGGATGAACTTCTTGGATGGATGCCTTGATTTTGTGGGAACTTTGGAACCAAGGACTTGAGGCTCACAATTGTCAAAGTAAATAGCATTCACCAACAAAAAAATAAATGAGGTTAAAAGAGAAGTGCCAAAATCGCTAGCCAAAATAAAAGACGTTTACGTCTTTTTTCCATATTACTTTAATATGAAGTGTAAGTCACTCTGAAATGACCCATACAAAAAAAGTACATTTCATGGCTCTATCAGCGCCTCTAGACGTGCAAGTGCCAGGAAATGTTGCGATGCCAAAGAAACTCAAAGCTCTTTGGCAGCCTAGGTTTTTACAGTGGTGTCATTTTGGGGATGCTTGTAAGCATCTGGCTAAAAGAGGATTGCAGACCAGCTCTCCAATCACCATGCAAAAACCAACATCAAAACTTACCACCCTCTCAACCCCCAGCTACACATTAACAAATCATTCACCAGAACCTCCAAGTTCCCTCTTTGCATCGAGTCAACGAGAAGGCCGGGCTCGTCAAGTTTTCACATTGCATCCAACAATGATATTCCACATTACCTGCATGGAGACATGAGGAAGTAGATATGTCTACTTCTTTTTTATGATAAAGCTTACCCATGGGAACATCCGTCATGATGCAGTTATTGTGCTTGAGAAAAGCAAAACGAAACGACGCAAACATCCAGGGAAAAAAAAGTAATGGAGACAGGAGGAAGTAGATATGTCCATGAGAACATCCATCATGATGCACTTATTGTGCTAGAGAAAAGCAAAACGAAACAAACGCAAACATCTAGGGAAAAAAAAGAGGGTGGTGGACACGGTAGGCAAAAGAATGGAACTATTATAGAAATTAATAAGGCTAACTAATAAAATGGAAAAAAGTTCCTACAATGAAGCATTTTTACATACAAGAACGTCAGCTCTCATGTACACTGGAGGAAGAAAAGGAAGAAGAAGAAAAAAAGCAGAAACTCTCTGTATGTGAATATTAAGAATGGCAGTAGTACCTGTTATCTTCTATGATGCAAAAATTGATAACTAGGCACATCATCTACAATCACAAAATGGTATTGGCTGCTTTATTCTTAATTTAGTCCTCCAGCTCAGTCTCTCTCTGGTCCGTTACCTCCAATCTGCCTTATATCATCATCTCTCCTCCGTCTAGGAGAAGATGAACCCCTTCTCGAGCTTTGAACTGGATGTATTTGGGGGTCATATTTCTGGGAAGCAAGGTAATTCAATGCTGTAACTATATCTGTTATGACAGGCCGCATATTGGGCTGCTCCTGGACGCACATTGCAGCAATAGCAAGGGCTTGGTATAGTCCCCTGACAGGATACTGACCTTGGAGCAACGGATCCACCATTTGTGAAAATCTCTTCCGGTCTCTAAACAGCGGTCTTGCCTGAAAACAATATAACGGTCAGGGATTTATAAGCCCAATCTGAACAGGGGTCTTGCCTGAAAACAATATAACAGTTAAAGTGAAAGTCAAAGTTCATTTGTGCTTTTAAATAGGACAGACAACTACATTAGCTAGTTTCTTGCACACGGAGGTTATCAAAATTCAAAATGCTCAACAATTCAAGCTAATTTGGATATCAAAATATCAAAACATAACTACAGATGACAATAGAGACTAAAAATCAACTGCAATAAAAAAAATCTTCTAACTTCCAAGGATAGTCTCTTTCAAGTGTCAACTGACTGCTGCCCCTATTTATTTCCCTTTATCTCTAAAGAAAATAAGTTCCAACAAACTGCTATTCTAATTGGTAGCACTTATTTAAATCGCATCCATCCCAGTGGGCAGCAGACATAGTTAAATTTTACCAAGAAAAGTGATAAAGAAAAGCAAAATCCAGAAAATCAGCATTTCCAATAATTATTGCTTGCCGCACAATGTTACAAAAGGACAGCAGCTACTGCGAAACTAATTCAACCTATGCAGTACCATAGAAGGGAGTGGAATAGTAGATATCAGAGAAGAGAATGCAATGTGCTAGAGTTATCTTACCCATGCTACCAGGTTCTGCTCTTTGACAGGTTTTGTATTATCAATAGCTTTCCTTCCTGTGATAAGCTCCAAAAGAACAACCCCAAAGCTATAAACATCCGACTTAAAAGTCAGCTGACCTGTCATTGCATAATCAGGTGCACAATACCCATACGTGCCCATAACCCTAGTAGAAACATGAGTCTTATCTCCACTGGGACCTACTTTGGCCAAGCCAAAATCAGATAGCTTTGGATGATACCCCTCACCAAGCAAAATGTTTGAGCATTTCAGATCACGATATATAACAGGGGGCTGCATTTTCTCATGCAGATACTCTAAACCCCTTGCCGCACCAGCTGCTATCTTCATTCTTGTATTCCAGTCGAGCACTTTCCTGCTGGGTGAAAGATCTGTAAAGGAAAAAAAAAAGGTACTATTCAAATATAACTCATGGCCACCTCAAAATAAGATGCATATTTCACAGAAAGTGAAAAGGTAATCGATAATACAACAAGGATTGGTTTTAGGAGTGAGTCAGTTGCATACCATGCAAATGGTTTTCCAAGGATCCTAATGGCATATATTCATAAACCAATAGCCTCTGATCTCCCTCGGCACAAAACCCAATCAATTTGACGAGATTAGGGTGGTCAGCCAGACTTAGCGTCAATACTTCGACAACAAACTCTCTAATCCCTTGGCACCCATTACGATCGAGCTGCTTGATAGCAACAACCTACACCACCAACAACAGCAAAATTGGGTCACCCCTCAAGCTTATAATTCATATATTAATTGACAAAACACATTTGATACAAGAGTATAAAAAGGACACTCATGATATCCCAATAGCATTCGGTTCAATGTACAAGTTCATAACTCAATAGAAAAAAACTATTTGTCAATTTGGGTTTGATAGGTATCACAAGAGGTTCGATTTAATGGTAGAGCTTAAACTCAGCTGCACAAACCTGGTTAACTTTCTCTAAGTGACCCTTGTAAACTTTTCCGAATCCTCCTTCACCTAGAAAGCAATCAGACCTGAAATCGTCAGTTGCTGCGGCAAGTTCATCAAATGTAAATGTTTGTGCTCGCTTGCCGTTGGTTTTTCCATCCTTAGAAACCTCCTCCTTTATATTCCACTCCTTTGCATCCAACGATAACTGGTCATCCTTAGAGGCCTCCTCCTTTTTTACACCCAATTCCGTTTTAACATTCCCATTTGAATTCACTTCTGACATATCAAAATGACCAAATACAAACATGCACACAGACAAGTCAGTAAGTGAGAAGGCCAAGCATAAAGACAAAATTCGGCACATGGTAACCAAAATCCAAAAAATCATATTGATTCATTTTCTCAAAAATGAGATTGAAAAAACCGGAGTCATTAAAATTTAAATGCAAACAAAAATACAAAATGACAAAATTCAACACTATGAGACTTTGGATTATGGATTGGACCTTCCGAACCAATCACGCAAACGAACAAACAAAATGAATGAGACGCGGTGTTAATGAACAGTCACAAGAACCAAAACAAATAACATTGGCACTAGATGAGAAATTAACAATTTAACAAACCCAGATGAAAATAAAAGTATGAAAATTTTATAAATGTGATTAAAGCCCATTCTCACTACATAAAAATTTAGCCATCTTTCTTTCTCCATCCATTACAAAATTTCAAAAATTGACAGTGGTTTCATGGCGAAGTGAAAGAGTGCACCGACCTTTTGAATCGATTCAAGGTGCAAAGCAGGACCAAACAAAACCAAATTCAGAAACTTTAACCCCAAATTTTAAATAAAAAAATTTGATGACCAAATAATTCAGAGAGGGAAGAACATAAACCCAGGTAAGGCAAAAGAGTACCACCCATAAAAATTAAACAAAAAGGGAAATAATAATAGCCAAAAAAACAAAACCCACAATGTAAAAATTAAAATCATCCCAAGAAAATATCTGAATATGAAAATCAGATATGATCATCTACCCGATGAGTTTATCTCAATGACCCAAAAATTAAATAAAAATTAATTTTGGAAAAGAATTACCTTGATGATTGGGTTTGTTGCCGTTGATGTTGGTATTTTTCTTCTTTGATTCTTTGGTTGATTTCTTAGTGCAGCAAAAGCAGCTCATCTTACTCCTTTTCCTTTTCTCTCTCCTTTTCTTGTTTGCTCACGCCCCTTTATCTCTCGACTGCACACAAAAACAGAGCCACCAAAAGCATAGAAACCAACCAATCAAACAAGAAAACAGAGCTGAGCAGAATGAGAAAGGAGAGCGTTGCAAAACTCAGACACAAAGTGACAGACTCTTGTACTTCCTTGGTGACTTTTTTCTCTAATATATACGGGAGGGTTCCCTTCTGTAATGCAAATCAACCGCAAAATTAAATTCAATTTCAACCAATTAAAGGCAGCCACGTTGCACACACGAGGGTGTTTTTTCTTTCTTTTTTTGGGGTCAGAGAGGGTCGTATTACCACTTACCCTTTCCTAACACATTTACTAACCAAATCCCTTATTCGCGGTCAACTTACCTTTAAAACGATTTCTCATAAATTTACTCATCACATATGTGACAAATATAATCGATAATATTATACAAATATCGTTACTCCACTTTGATACTATGATCATAATTTTATCGATATGATCTGTATCAATATGTTTCGATTTAAATTTTTTTTGATAGCCGAGATTACTCACTCCCATTTTCCTATTCTATTCTTCATAATTAAAATTTTATTATCTTCGACGAAGCGGTCATATATGATCAAGAATAACATTACATGTTTAGCAAATACAGTTAGACCCATTGACAATAATTAATGGTAATTTCAAAGAAGCAAAAATTCATTACAAGAATATTCTTAGTGCTCCTCAGTGTTTAGTAAGCTAATTCATCTTAGTTAACAGTGGTGAATATAATTAAGGCTAAGAGTGTTACTATTGTACTCCTTTAGTTTCTTTCGTTTTAAAATTCCACTTCATTCAGGAATCAACAATTTAGGAAACATATATGGAAATTACTTTCCCAAATTCAATATGTACATTATGAGACTTACATATCTAGTAAAGCTAACGGAGTCTAGCAGAGTCTAACCGAGTTAAAAGGGATCTTGATAATGCTCGCTAATTTCAAAACTCTACAATTACGGGGGCCTTAATCTGCTGCATGTGTTTTGACGAAACATCCGAGCCGAGCCCGTCGCTCCGGCATATTTTGCCTGTTTGGTCAACTTTGCATCTATGGTACGGTATTTTTGTTTTGTCTTTTACGTGTTCCGATCATCCAAATTATCTGATGACGTGGCGCTCACCCATTGGCATACGCGATTTAGTTGCGAGCTGGTCCGCAACATATCTTTGTCCTTTTCTTCGGGCAACCAAACATCTCTCTTTCCTGAGATTTGTTTCCATTACCCGGCGGTGACGGCTTAACATCACAGTAGTCCCCACAACCGGAAGATCTCCCATTAAACAAAATGTTATGCTTTAAATCTTCCAAGAGGGGCCCACCCGATTGCATTAAAGGGGCCCTCTGCCTTTACGCGTTTCCCCTTAATAATGCTTTGCTGTAAAAAGGAAAGTTCGAACGGTGATCCACGCGCTCGCCCGCCATAACTACGATGCGTTATTTCCTAGGGGAAACGGAACAGTAAAAATTAAAAATGTAATCGTTCAACCAATAATATTCGAACACGTGGCACGTAGTCGGCACATGGGATTTGACTATATTTAATTTACTGTATGACTCTTGAACCGACAAGTTGTTATCAGAATTTAGGTGGATAATTAGCAGAAGAAGAGGTAAATATTTTTTCAGATCCTTTTTCTTGTTAAATGTTGTGGGATGGTTTAGGTAAAAGAGAAATTACCCACTACGCAATACTTGACTTTTTCCCCTCTGTTGTTGATATACAATTTATACACGTGTTTCTTGTTTTAGTTTAAAAACAACCACTTGATCAGTTTGCACATTAAGGTTTCTTCAAATTGAAGTTCCATTCCAACTTATGTATACTTGATCACATTAGGATTTAGGGTTTAGCTTAGGTGAATATTATTTGATGCGTTAGAGACTACAGTTGTTTCGGTAAACTATTCTGATCATTTCTTGTTGAAAGAGTTTTTATTGTGTTAAAAAAATAACGTCTACTTGTGATTTATGAATGCAATCTCCCTATGGTTTGTAAAAAAAAAGGAACAATGTCTACTCTTTGTTGTAATATATGTCATTATTGTTAATGAATGGTCAAAATTATCTTAGCTTGTTTGAAGGTTTGGAAAATAAATGTGAGAATTTTTGTTATCTTGTTTTAAGCTTTTAATAGGCGTATTTCAAATGACAGAACGTTTAAAGAATGTGTGTTAGGCGGAGAATAAAAGTCAATCAAAACGTAGCAAAAAAATTCCCAATCTAGGATCCGGATCCTACCATAACTACATTGAAAACATATAGCTATCAATCTATAAATGAAAACATTATTGCTAAAAACTATTTACTAAACAAACAACATATGTTATAATCCTTCATTTTTCATTGTATATTTTAATTTCCAACGTATTTTATTGAATTTGGAGCTTTTATTGTCAAACCCAAAGACCAAATTTTGTATGCTTTTGCAGCTCTGACTTTGGTTGCCGTCTCCAAAGCACAAAAGAAGGTTCCGCGTGGGAAGAGGAAACTAAATAAATAGAAGTACTGTTGTCATTTATTTTATTTTGTTTTCTCCCTATATGCAATAAACTCTCAACACAATTTTTTAAATATAATTAATAAAAAGCATCAGATAAAATACCATTTAATTGGTCTGAACTTTCTTGCCAATTGCACCAAAGGGCTAGGAAAATGGTTATTATTATTTTTCTTCAAAAAAAATTTATACAAAAGAGAATTCGAATTTGAGATCCTCTACCTTCACTTCTCTCACTGAAAGTGAGTTGCCGTAATCTTATGAGTCGTATATTATTTATTATTTTTAAAAATAAACACCCTATAACTATATTATACTTTGCAAAATCAATTATACATATAAAATGTGTGCATCATTTGCACAAAATATGCAAGAAATATTATTCTATTTGCACATGACCCAATGCAAGAATTTTTTTCCATCATTTTGAATAATCTATTCAGTTTGTGTCATACTTTAGTTAAAAGTAAAACCAAGTGGTTAAGGCATATACTCTATAAAAGTGTACCTCAAGAAAATAGGAGAAATTAATGGAGGACAGTAAGCCTAGGAAAGTACTAAAACGAAGTAAAAGTTGGTTTGGGACTGCTTTTGAAATGTGGGAAATCATTTTGTAATAATCAAAAATATTTTTATAGTGTTTGACAGAAAAATTTGTAGTGATGTTGAATCGCAAAAGTGTTTTTCGGTGCTTCTTCAAGAATCACTTTTAATTGTGAAAAATTCAGAAAAATACACTTATTTTAAACAAAATTTCGATGTTCTTTAATTAATTAAAAAGAAGTGAAGAAAATTTTTAAAAAGTCTACGGTCCACCTATTTGAAAAAATTACATAAAAGATTAAATCAGCCAATCCTATTGCTCAATACGTGTTGGAAGGGCTGATCATGAAGCAATCACGGTCGGTGCACAAAAGAACATAGAGTATTATAATGACTTTATGACTGGTTCAGAAAATTCCACTTTTTCAGGCGGTGGACACACACCATGAGAAATTGTAACACATGGAAGGCCAACATCTACCAGATCACACTGGGTTAGTGGTTAGTATTAGACAAGTTAAAGCTGGCCCTTGAGAGATTAGACATTGATTGAAACTAATTATTTCCCATCATGTATTTAAATGTGATTATACTATTTATGATAATTACTAAGATAACAATAGCTTTGAAATTCAACAAATCTTTGGAGAAGAATGATTATATTATCAATAATATTAGGGACATCGACTTATTGCACTAATTTTGAAATCAATTGATGTGATAATACGATCCCGATTGAATTCAAAAGCGAAGACAAATGAACCACTACCACATCAGTTATTCTCTTAATATTATTATTGATAAAGAATGACAGGGTCCTCGAGGCAATGACAATGATGGTTGAAGGCGCTGGTGGCGGTGCATGGTAGTGACTTTTTCTTCTTGCTTACAATTTCATTATTTTAGGTTTAGGTGAGCGACAATGTGTCTTGAGCTGAGTAATGGGGGCATGTTGTGGTTGCCTTCGACTCCACTGGCAAACCAGACCGACCAAACTAAGGGTACATGTTGTGGTTGCCTTCCACTCCACTGGTAAACCAGACCAATCAAACCGACAATATGAATTTATCCCTCTCCACATCATTTTTTATTTACCTACAACTAACTATATAAAATTGTACGTTTATCTCTCTTTTTTTTTTTTTTTTTTTGGAGTAAATATCATGAGATGTTCCCACACTTGAATGGTGGGATTAATTCTCGCTTGGGGTTCGGCTAGTCATTAAGGTACCATGTAGCTCTCCAGCTGTAGGTGATAGTTTGTCAACCACACTACACCTTGTGGTTTACGTTTATCTCTTTCATCACATGATCTTAAACATAAAAATTATTCCGTATAACCATGCGCCTGCATACGTAGCGGTTTTTACATTTTGACCAAATCTAAAAAAGGTTAGCTTCAGAATTTCAGATCAATTAATTCAATGTTAGAAAATAGGAGGTTTTAGGTTAAATGTTGGCACACTGCTTCAGCGTCTAGCAATAAATACCATGATCCAAAAGTCATTTTCTCCATTCAGTTACCCACACATTTATCACATTCTGCTTCCTGTTTACAATTTCCAAAAGTGCTTTGTATTCATTATTGCTTTGCAGCTTGCAAATTCAATCAAATTTTCAAGTACAGAGTTAGAAATCATGACCAAACCGACAGAACATTCAAGAAAGTACCTAATCTGATTGGTGGGAAAATATTTATTATGGACCAAGAAAGACAGCTTGACTTTAGAGCTACAATGACTGTTGAATAATAGCAAAGTTCTACAATGATTTGAATGGCAAAGCAAAAATAAATGATTGATTTTTTGACCCATTTAAAAAAAAAATCTTTTACGCTGATTTTGGTGGATTCTTCTACCACAGAGGAACTTTGATGGAAGATTCAAACACACAAAAAGTAAGACAACCCACGAGGAAATTGAAATAAGAATCTATGTGTTGAGAAGCAATTATTTCAATGAACTTTCAGGGAAAGTCTTCTGTGTAGTGTGTAAATTTCTAATTCTTGAATATGGTTTTGAGGTATATTGGTTGATCTAAAAGGGTGAGACTCGTAAAGACTGACTTAAACTCAACTCCAATTCAATCCAAACCGACCATCGAATGAGGCCCATATATGAACACACATATGCACTGGAATAAAACCTAGCTACAGAGCATGTGACAACTTATATCTAACTTCAGAAAACAAAGTTAGAGTAAAGTGAAAACAGATGTTGCTGTATATAACTTTCTAACTTCAATGAGACTCCTACAGAATCATTTGCAAAATGCAGACACCGTAAAATTGTGTAACCTTTCATTGGTTTCGGATATATTTTTCCCAAATGGATCCTTTGGACTTCAAAATCATCAATGAAACCCGTCTATGAAGCAACAAAGGCAAAGGAGTTTACATTTGCCCTTACATAACAAAGTAGGTAATATCACAATTGGGTTAAAGACATGGTGCTAATATCACAAAAATACAGAAGATATATTACTGTTTGATAATACAGAAAACATGATGGGCAAAGGATTGAATAATGGACAGATCGTCTCAGGTTTTAGAAAAAAAAAACATTGACTTGCATACTGTAAGTCTGGTTCAATTCTTATAACATCTTAGTTGTTTAGACAAACTTGTACCCCAAAAAAAAGGGCCAACTCAAACTATTTGGAGGCTTATAACCAAGCTTATGAATTTACTAAATTAGTAGACCACTGAACTAGACATAAAGTAAAAGAAGTAAATGGCAAAGCAAGACAGTGATAATATTAAATAGAGAGGAAAATACCTTGTGGAGAGAGAGAGAGAGAGAGAGAGGAACGAGCTTTGATTGGCCCAGCGGGCCCAAATCGAGACGTCTGTGTTTTTATGAGGAGTGGGACTAAAGGTTCGAATATTTTAGCCGGGTTTGGGCCGTTTCAACCCGGTTCGAGTTTTAAACGACAGAATAACTCCTTAAGCTTGTTGCAGCTTCCTGAATTGAAGCAGAGCGGTGCTCAAATTGAAAATGGCGTCTCTGGTTCGATCAGCGACTCTCAGATTTCTCAAACCATTCGGCAATCTCACGCTAAACGAGGCCGTTAACCACCCGCGAACCCAAACCCTAAGCCTCCGGGCGTTCTCGACGATCTTGTCGCCGCCGTCGAAGGCTGTGGTGTACGAGCAACACGGTCCTCCCGATAAGGTCACCAGGTCACTCTCTAACTTTGTCTTAAAAATTCACCTTTTTTATTTTTCTTTTTCAAATTTGAAGTTTTTAATTAGTGGTTTTTGCTGTTGGAAGAGTGATACAGTTGCCGCCAGTTGAAGTGAAAGAGAACGATGTGTGCGTGAAAATGTTGGCTGCTCCAATCAACCCTTCTGATATTAATCGAATTGAAGGTTTTTTTTAATATTTTTATTTTCCTTTTTCTTTTTGGGTATTGCCTCATTGGTTTATTGTTCCATTACTACCCGTTTGGTTGCTCAGAAAATGGAGTTAAATTTACTAGAACTAGTGCTCCGAGTAGTTGCTTGATGGTTAGGTTTTCCAAAAAAAAATTGAATGAAGAAAGAAAGAAAGTTTAACATCAGTAAACAAAGTGACAAACTTGTTAAAATCACAGTTTGAAGATTATCTGTATTGAATTTACCATTTGTTGCTTACTAGTTGAGGATGTGTGCATTGAACCATGAAAGGGGTATACCCTGTGAGGCCACAAGTGCCAGCTGTTGGAGGATATGAAGGTGTAGGAGAGGTACATTCGGTCGGGGCTGCAGTTAAGGGTCTCTTGCCCGGGGATTTAGTCATCCCATCTCCGCCTTCTTTCGGTACATTCTTCATTTGTTCTCACATCTTCTCAAATTTGTGGTTATAGAACATAGTTTGCATGCATTTTGTGACCTTAATGAGGCTTTATATATAATCTTTTCTTAGGGACATGGCAGACTTATATTGTGAAGGATCAGAGTGTATGGTACAAAATAAATAAGAATTCACCCCTGGAATATGCCGCCACTATTACGGTTAATCCTTTGACTGCTCTAAGAATGCTTGAAGACTTCGTTACTTTAAACAAAGGTACAGCACCATCTGAAATTTCTATGCATCTTTCTTTTGTCTCCTCACCGATTACAATTTGGTTTGAATAGGAGATGCTATTGTTCAAAATGGAGCCACAAGCATTGTAGGGCAGTGCATTATTCAGCTTGCGCATCATCGTGGCATCCATAACATTAATATAATAAGGGACAGGTGATAATATGAAATCAGCTTGTGTGCTGTGATGTATGTCTTCTATTCTTATAAGAAGTATACAATTAAGCAGAGTATGCAGTTATTTACTTAGATTTCTGCTTCCAGGAAAATAAACTTTCCTGAAAAGGGTCTTTCTATAATTGACCATGGTTTGGTGTCTACAGGACTGGGTCTGATGAAGTAAAAGAGAAACTCAAAAACCTTGGTGCAGATGAAGTTTTTACTGAGAGTCAACTGGAAGTCAAGAATGTCAAGGGTCTTCTGGTATATCTTTATTGTCTCATTATAGTTGATATTGTCAAGGGTCTTCTAGAAGTTGTGGACTTATTAATCAAATCATAAATTACACTTTGATTCTTCCTCTATTTCCGAGTTGTTTGACTAATCTTCTGCATTTAATCTGCTTGACATGCCAGTCTGGTATACCTGAACCTGCATTAGGATTTAACTGCGTTGGAGGCAATGCTGCTTCTTTGGTTCTTAAATTTTTGGGGTGTGATTCTCAGTACTATATGCTTTAAACAATGTTCCCTTTTCCTAGTGGTTTCAAAATCTAATGTCCTTTTCTAAATGTACTGCATTTTTTTCAGGCGGGGCGGAACTATGGTGACATATGGTGGAATGTCTAAGAAACCCATTACTGTATCAACGTCATCTTTCATTTTTAAGGTAAATCTTTCTATTTTTCGGCCACTTAGTGAAACTCTACTTTTTGGTTATTACTTTTGGGGAGAAAATATATTGCACTTCAGAAACTGCAATTTATTTTTTTTTTTCCGAGAACTGCAAGTTAGTAAACATGTGGAAATGACAAGGAATGCTAAGACATGGGGAAACCATGAAATAGGAAAGGGAACAATAACAAAGCATTCAAGAAAATCTGATTACTACAAAGAAAAGGAAGCAGTTAGATATGGGTGATACCAATAGAAAGTAGGATGAGGTCATTATAGGGTTGCGTGCTCCAACTATAGATTGAGTAGACCAGGTGTCATTATATGCATTGATGGGATGATATGATTCTAGTCTTCAATTATCCCAACTGAGTTGTATTGACTGTTATTTTTACAAACCTAGGAGGTCTATTTGATTAGAAATTCAAAGTTTGTATAGTTTCAGAATTCCTTTTAGGCATTTTAAGACCTAGATTAGGTTAGCTCTTCATCTGGTGGTGGAGATGACAAAGCATTCAAGAAAATCTGATTACTACAAAGAAAAGGAAGCAGTTAGATATGGGTGATACCAATAGAAAGTAGGATGAGGTCATTATAGGGTTGCGTGCTCCAACTATAGATTGAGTAGACCAGGTGTCATTATATGCGTTGATGGGATGATATGATTCTAGTCTTCAATTATCCCAACTGAGTTGTATTGACTGTTATTTTTACAAACCTAGGAGGTCTATTTGATTAGAAATTCAAAGTTTGTATAGTTTCAGAAATCCTTTTAGGCATTTTAAGACCTAGATTAGGTTAGCTCTTCATCTGGTGGTGGAGATGAAGAAATAGGATTTAGGATTTCTTTTGTCTTAAAGCAACACAGTTTTTTGCCTACCAGTTTCTGTTAGTAGAGAAATTTCTGATTAGTTCCACTGCAATTTTATCTGTTTGTGATGTTTTTATGTTCTGTCATCTTGTCTCAAATATCTATGTTTGCAGGATCTTTCCTTGAGGGGATTCTGGTTGCAGAATTGGATGAGTACAGAGAAGGCAAAAGAGTGTAGAGTTTTGATAGATTCCCTCCTGGACCTAGCACAGGAAGGGAAGTTAAAATATGAGTAAGTTCTCCTTCATTAACTATACACTTGGCTTCTTCTTTTTTGGTTTTTTAACTCCACTTTTGTTAATTTGAACTGATCTATGTTTAACATCAGAGGCTTCCCTATTTGTAGGATGGAGCTGGTTCCTTTTGACAATTTCAATGCTGCAATAGATAAGGCCCTTGGGAAGCAAGGGAGCCAACCAAAACAAGTTATCAATTTTCAACTTTGAGCATGGCTGAAGTGAAGACTTTTGTTTTGGCGATAATCTCATAATAATCTTTCAGAGGTTTATTGTATTGCATTAGGATGTGAAGTCACATTTTGGATCTCCTATTATATAATGTAATTATTACGTATGTCTTTTGAGTCCTTTTACCACGAGACAATCCACATTTACAGATGAGCCAACTTTGTCACCACAATTCAGACCAAAAAAAAAATAATAATAAAACCTTTGTATCACAATTACTGCTTAGTGGTGGGAGTTCAATTGGTCAAGACTAAACCACCTTACAATAATTTGCTTTAGGTATTATGAAATGCATTCTGTTGCATTCTTTGTATCAAATGAGTCAGTATAGCAAAAGCAAAATGAAAGAGCCAGTTTTCTCTTGTTTGGTTTCATGTCTCATCTCCAAATAACACATTGTAAGTACATCATGAATTGATCCCAAATTGAGTAGAAAAACTTGTATGAAATGGGTATATCACTGTTTTGCTATTCCTAGCTAATCACAGTCTATCACGTGGAAAAGTTATCAAGCGTGGCATACCATGATTGACTGGGGATAGCAAAATAGTGCTGTCCTCGTTTCATGTAAGTGTTTCTCCAAATTGAGAGCCTAGCTAGGGTTCATCTGAGATGTCACCTCAATTGTCTTCCCCCAAATTCTCCTTATAAAATTTAAAAATATATTTTCAGATGGAGTTCTCAAAAAATATTGTAAACCACAAATAAATTTCTCAAAAATTAATAAAATCTAAAGGGGAGGGGGGAACGCAAAAAGAAAGTGTACAGAATAAAACTCTAAGAGATGCATTCCTTTCTCAAAACAAAGTCTACAGCTTCTTCCACAGTGTCAACAACCTGCACAAGCATAGTCAGGTATCTGTTAACAAATCTGAATGCATGAGATTTGCAATTACATCTTTACCTATAAACTCAAGTTCCACCCCTCACCTGAGAAAGAGGAGAGGACGAACTATAAAGTAAACATGATACTACATTTTCATGCAGGCAGAAAAGTTTTAAAAAACTACCAGATCCGCTGGAAATTCGGCATGATTTTCCTTTCCCTTGAAAACCCCAGTCCTTGTCAGAATAGAAAACCAAGGATGACCCGCCTGAAATGAAAAATATGATTGATTATTTCCTTCTCTGATTTTAAGTTAAATAGTGTTCATTTTACTCATGTAGAAACTATGCAATCAAAATTCAAGTCCAAGAGACGCAAACCTGTCGTGCACCATAGATGTCAACCGAAGGATTATCTCCTATCATATACAGTGTTTTGAATTGGTAACTTCCAGCATTTGCTTGATTGGCAACTTGAAGATTATCATGAAGAGCTGACACAAGTTGCTTAAGTACAAGTTCTGCATTATTGAATACAAATGGATTTGGTTTCCCAAAAGTTGTATACTCCAGAGCACGAGGATGGATTCTGCATGTTAATTTGAACTAGCAGCTTTAGCATGATGCATAACTCATCACATGAAATCATCATCATCAGCATCCTTGCCTTTGTCCTAGTCATATGAGGTCAACCAAATGAATTCACATTTTCCATTCTTTTCTAATTTTCACATATCTTTTCATATTATCTTTTCCCATGTTGGTCTTAAACTCTTGATCGGCCTCTTAGTCTTTAACCTTCATAAGGTACGTAATATGAAATATAATCATCACACAAAGCTATATTTCGTATAACTTAACTAAGGGTTAAAACTTTGACAAAACCCAAATTTATGATCAGCACCATCAAACAGCATTCATGTATTCCATCCCATTTCAACTAGTGAGCCGTCTTTTGAACTCAGAGATCAGCTACAAATTCATCTGAGTGGAATTGTAGTCAGTTGAGTTACGACCCATTCAAAAGGGGTTTAGAAGAGCATATCTCAGCATTTTAATGGAAAGATTAGAAGGAAAACGTACAATGATACACTTTTTGGACATTTCTACGCTTACCTATTAAAGATGGATTCTAGTGCAATTCTGAAAGCTCCCATTCCAAAACGCTCAGTAGGAAAAGCAGCCTACCTTTAGTAGAACCTTGTCAGTAGATCATACATATTTTATATTATCAAAACTAGTTCATAGAAACCCAAGAATTGATATTGGAGTCAAGAAAACAATTAATTTATTACAGGGGAAGGAGAATCAACCTGGTATGCAAGGTCATCATGCGCAAAATAAAGATGTGGTTGGTGTCCTATTTCCCGACCAGGAAGACCACCAGTTCTTAAAATGTCGCATAGAACCTGGTATAAACATCCATCATTAGTCAATTGATACTTTAATGATTATAAAATGGCTAACATATAGATTTGAGAAATTCTAACAGAACATGAAAGTGGGAATAAGGTGAAATTGTCGAAAGTATTTGAAAGACAGCATTGATAGCATTTCAGTAATTCATATGTCTAGCTAACAAACATGAGGCATTGATTAATCCTAAATCCTCTTGGTAATGTGAATGTACATACATGAGGTCCTATAGCATCATGATCAAATAAACTTGTCCAAGATAACCTGAATGTCTCTGCTCCAATCAACAGAATCACTAACTATAAACGCCGCCTGAACTCTTTGTGAGGATACAAGGTCTCTGGCAGCAACCTCCTTAACCTGCTTAGTTGTCCATTTTTTATACGGTGCTAGTGGGTCAATGTTTTCAAAGCAGGACGCATAGTCATCAATTGAAAGAACATTTCTGAAACGAGGGGAAAAAACCCCAAAGAAAATCAAGAGCAAAAATCTCAGATCAGATCAGACATTTTATTCAAATTTGTGAAGAAATTCAACATGCCAAAATCAAATTAGCCTAGACAATCTAACCAGAAACATACTTAAATCCATATTCAGACATAACTGCAGCAGGTTCTCCTTTCCCCACAGCAACAATGAGTTCATTCTCAAATCTGTAGTCAAAATTGTAAATCTTGAATAGAAGAATACAATGAGACAAAGATGAAATTTATCAATCAAACAAACAGAACAGATCAGGATTGTTCACACAATAAGTTGTGACAATTTGATTATCACTCCACATCATGGTTGTGAAGTGACAAATTGGCATCCTTTATGGAATTCCATAGTGCTGCCATTAAGTAACAATGAAATGCTTCTGCTTAGATACAGAACTCAGGTTCATTTTCACCATGTGTAATTCTCACTAAGGTACCCAACTATTAATGCCCACATTTATCCTAGAGGCGTATACAATGTTGGCAGAGAAAAATGAAGCATGCCCCAACACTGCCAATACTCAATGCAAGACTAAGACGCCCTCTATAACTTGTTAAACAAAACTTCATTTCTGACCCATAACTCAAGCTTACATGCATACCTGTTTACTAACTGCTTAAAAGGTGTATGGCCCTGTAAAACCTGCATGCAACATCATGCAGTCAAAAAATAGTATTTAGTATTACAGATTTGCAAGTACGTAATGATAGAAGTTTGAATAAAATAATCAAATTTGTGGTCATTCTAACAAAAATACCTGTAAAGGTGAAATCTTGACACCCAAAAGTTCACTTAACTCAAGGGCTCTTTTAGATTCAGTAAACCCACCACCTATTCGAAACAGACAAAAAAAACAAAAACAGAACAAAACAAAACCATTTTACTTTGATTATAACACGTGGCAAAAACCCAGCATAAAAATGCAAATCAACAGACTTACCATTTGTCAAGAACACGTACGGAATGCTAAGATTACCTGCCCACAAAGTGAAAAAATTTCAAATAAAATCCTAAAAAAATATAAAATAAATAAAATTGGGAGGTGGGTATAAGAAGTGAGGGTACCAGAATCGTCGTATAATCTTCTGAAGACCCGAGGAGAGCCTCCGATGGCAGCTTCGCTGCGTAAAACGACGCCGTCGATGTCGAACGCAATGCCAAAGGAAGGCCTGCCAAATTAATCATAATCAAACCCAATTTGTGCTCACGATTCACGAACATCATCAAATTTTTCTCCTTTAAAAAAAAATTAGAAACAAAATGAAAAGGAGGGATTGACGGACGGTTTGGACTGTGAGGAGAGCTGAGAGAATGATCGTGTGAATTTGGAGAAACTGGAGGATAATTGCTTCGCGTTTTGCGTCTGCGAAGCCTTTCTCAGTATTCGGAGGCTCATTGTTTTTCTTTCTTATGAGTTTTCAATACTAGTTAGTTACTCACTGTCCAAAAAATAATGAGCCTGAACTCGATTTAGGATGACCCGCCTTTCTCAGTATTCGGAAGCTCTGAGAAAACAAGCGAGGCTGAACTTGATTTAGGCCACCCGCGGGTTAAGTTAACTAACTAGATGCCCTGAACGAGAAAACCTGGAGAAATTGAAAGGATGGCACTGTTTGGTTTAGTTTGGTTTGGTTTGGGTGTAAATAGTAAATTATATCAATCTTCTTCTTATAATTTAGCCCGAATTATAACTGGTTTAATAGAATCGTTTTTCGGTTTATTATTGGATCGAATTATTTTTTAAAACGATTCTATTGGACCGGTTATAATTCAGGCTAAATCATATAAAGAAGATTGGAATAATTTACTATTCGAAATACTAATATCTACCGTCTTATTTAAAATGGTCAATAGTTCAATGATATTTTAGAAGATTTTTAAGTCCAAATTTCGCAAACGACAACTACTAAACAGAAAATCTCTACTCTTTTGTTAAAATGAGATTTTAGAGGACTTCGCAAGTGGTGTGGAAATTAGATTTTTAAGTTTGAACCTAAAATCTCTACACTCTCATCCCTCCATACCATGATATTGCTCATCTTCTGCACTATCATGAATGTTCTCAAGGTGTTCATAAGAAGTTCAACACAACATGCAGAGGAGAATAATCACTTTGAGCTTTTTTCCCGGTAATATTCTTATTTTTATTTGGTTTTGAATCATATTGGATTTACAATATACAAAACACATCAAAATCCAAACAAGGCCAGGAGAAACAAAGCCTTCTTTTTATACACCAACACTACCACTCTTGTTATGAAGCTGCCATTTCATCCACTCAACACGCCGGAGAACGCCATATGATAATTACCAACCTTTCGAAACCAAAAGCATCCTTTAAACATGATGCCAGTGGCAGCAGTGAAAAAAAAAAACAGAAACAGAAATTTGATCGCTGCTGACAAAAATTATCCCAACATATCATCCAGGTTGAAGTGTAGAGACTCCCTCCATACGAGCTCCTTTATATCTTCTTCATCCAGGGTTGCCTGCTCGAAATCAAAGACAAAAGGAGATGGGCAAACGGGCTCCTCATTGATCTCATGAAGACTTGATAAAAATGGATGATTCAGTGCCTCCTCAACTTTTTATATATGACAAATGAGACGGTAGATATTAGTATTTCGAAAATTAGTGAGAAAATTGAAGATTAATCATTACCAAATGCTAAGAGACTTACCAGTTATACGCTTGCTTGGATCAAAAACTAGCATTTTTTCTGCAAGATCAATTGCCAGTGGCGAGACGTTTGGGAACTTCTGCACAAAGGGTTGCTTTGGGACATGTGGGAGCTGCTTAACATACTTCCTAGCATTATCACTTCTTAAAAATCCAAGATCTGAATCATCTGGTGAACCTAGTAGCTGTTTTTGAACAATCACAAACTTGATTCATCAATATCGTAAATTAATAGTATCAACTTTCAAATTGGTAACTAGTTGTGACGTCCCTTCTAAAAGGATGTCCACAATGTAACAACACTCAACTGACACTAAATCACATCTATTAAGTTCAAGAACTGCAAGAGAATTACAGAGAAAATGAGTACCTCAGTTATGAGACTCAGCTGTTGAACATAGTCTTTACCGGGAAATAGTGGTTCCCTCCTAATAATCTCCATGAAAATGCAACCTACTGACCAAATATCAATGGCTGCAGTGTATTCTGAACAGTTGAGCAGTAACTCAGGGGCTCGATACCAACGAGTTACAACATATTCTGTCATGAAATCTGTCTCTGATGTAGTTCTAGCGAGCCCAAAGTCACAAATCTTAAGGTCACAATTTGCATTGAGAAGCAGGTTGCTTGGTTTCAGATCGCGGTGCAAAACATTTGCAGAGTGTATGTACTTCAATCCCCGCAGCAATTGATACAGGAAGTACTGCCAAAAACATTACGTGTCACTTAAGATAAGTGATCTAAGTTTCAATCTCAAAGAATTTATAGGGTTGCATATTCATACTGCAATCAGAGCATGTATGTTGCTAATACAACATGACTAACACATAGGAAGGAGAGATTAGTAACAGAAACAACAACTTTATAAATAGCAGTAAACAAAAGAAGCAAGTACGAACCAGATGTTCAATACAAAGTAACTAATCATTGAATGGCTTGACGCATTACATAATAGCCTTTGCAAATTTAAGGGGAAAAATTGGTATACATAATGGCCCGGAGGTGGTCCTAATCAAACATATCACACTTCTATGTTACACTAACTTACACAGTGCCCTACAAGTTAGATTGTTTCCCCTCATTCACTAAACCTATGTGTATCTTGATTGGAAATGTAAAGAATGTCAATCGTAATTAAGCAGCAGCAGTCACTTTTAATTTTCTTGTTCAAAGAGACAAGGAGCTGTTGTTGAACAATGAAGAACTTGATTCATCGACATCATAAACTTAATAGCTTCACCTTATTCTATAACTAGTTCTCACATCCCTACTAAAAAATGTCCAGAATATATCGACGCTCTACTTACCTGACAGTGATCATCTGTCAAAGCCTGGCTGGAGTGTATTATCTGATTCAAGTCAGTATCCATTAGTTCATATACAATGTAAACATCATTGAACTTTTCCCTCTCTGCTGGCCTTATGATGTCCTTAATTTTGACAATCTGCAAAATAATGATACAATTATTATTCACAGTAAAACAAGTTAAGAAACGAGTGTAACTAGCCTTAACAACAAAACTCCCTATAATAAGATTTTCAGTTTATGGTATGCTTATGAATAGCATTGACCAAACATTTAAAAAACAAGCATTTATCCATATTTGGATATTTCCAAATTTGCTAAAGGAAGTAACAGCAGAGGATATGGGATTTGAATGCAAAAGGTTTACATTGTCATGATCCATATGGCAAAGAAGCTTGATCTCTCGAAGGGTCCTCTTGGCATCGATCCTATTGTCAAATGCATTCCCAATCTTCTTGATTGCAACCTCTTCTTTTGTCTCAGAGTTTGTTGCACAGCTGCCATCAGAAAATGTTAACCACCACTACTTTTCTTTTTTGGCCTCACGAGTACATTAAGTAAAAATCAAGATACATATTTCCACATATTCACCAAGAAATCTCCCAAATTTATCAAATGAGTGCAGTAAGAATATTTGAAAGAGCTATCTATCTCCACAAGTTTTTTGAACAGTTCCTGATAGTTGTATGAGCAAGAAGCCTCGCTTTCCAATTCAAATACAAAAGCACCAAACCAAAGTCAAAACAATAAAGACAGAATTGAATAAAATGAAGTAGTGGCTCATTGGATTTGAATCTCAGATTTAGAACCCAAGAAAAACAAAACCCCACTAAGCTAAAGCCTACCCAATTCAATTTTGAAGTCAACTTTTCAATTCCATGGTGAAAGTCCAACTCAGCTTTTACCAGAATCCTAACAGATATACCATTTCTAAGCCCACAAAAAGCAAAAAAAAAAACACTGATACTGAAAGAGAAAGCAAAAAGTTCAGAATTTTTTAATAAAAAATAAATAACAGGGAGGGAGAGAGAGATACCAAACGATGCCGTATGCACCGCGACCGACAGGGTGAATAGGAGGAACATATTTGGCGGAGACTTCAAAGAGGTTACCCAGAATGTTATACTGTATGTACTTGCCTCCGTACAAAGGAAGACCTTCTCTCTTCACCTTATCCTCACTCTCCATCTCTTTCCTTCTGTTTGTCAAACTTCTATGAGAGAGATACAGGAACAAAAACAAGAAAAAAAGAAAGTCTTGCTCAGTTTCTCAAACTGATACACACAGAGAAGATAAGAGGAGAAGAGAGAGAGAGAGCCTATAAATTTAGAAAAGCTGGGGGAGGAGTGACCTCCCTGAATATTGGTGAGGCAAAGCTATGGAGGGACCATTTGGCACCACAGGCCTGTCTCTGACAGCCACCACACTAAACGCTTTTTGTTGTTTCAAACTTTTCAACTTTCAAATTTGAATGTGGAAAAGCCAAAGCCAAAAACAAAGGTTTCTGTTTGTTATCTATAAAAGTCAGTCAGTCAGTAAGTGGTCAATTTTTTCTATTTCCTTCTTCTTGCTTTCTTCTTGGGTCAAGAAAATTCTACTGCCCAGTTGTCCAGTGCCGCATGTTGAAAGTTTGAGATTTTTTTTCTATTTGAGGGCCCAATATTCCAACTTAAACTTTGACCTGGTCTGGGCCTACTTCTTCTGCAATTTCGATATTATCAATGCTTTGGATTGAAGAAGAATTCTATGGGGAGGGCACTATAGAATTCTCCCCATAGAATTCTTGGGGTTGGGCTAATTCAGTTGCATACTTATTTGTATTGCATAAAGATATTATCATTGCTAACAAAAAGTTATATAAACAAAACTGTATAGGTTTTAAATGTAAAGGCTCGAGATTCATTGTGATAACATTATTTATTTTTATCAAATAAAATATTATCTTCTATGCAATTATAAAACAAAATAAAAGAATTAACCAAGTCTTTTTCTTGGTAATAAAAGAGTGAATTTTTTTTTTCGTGTTTCAGATTCTAAACCAACATGTGAAATTTTTTTTCTTTCTTGAATTGTGCTTGTCGTATTAAAATACTATGTTGTATACAAGTCAATATTATAATGGGATGGCTTTGATGGAAGAAAAAAAAGGCTTTTTTGGAACGCCATTCAAAGACATTAGATAGTTAGAAATATAACTTTATAAAATTCGAAAAACATAATTGGGACAAACCTAATTCTCTTCCCCTCACTTGTTCTTTACAATTGGCCTCTAAAAACATAAATTGTATAAATGGATACAGTTTTAGTAATTTGGAGATGAGGATAAAAACATAATTCTCTTCCCCTCAAAAAACATAATTGATTGGATGAGGATTGATGAGGCCAAGAAAAATTGGATTGGATTGGATTGATAAAAATTCATTGATTTCGAATCGATGTACACCCATACTTGGGAATTTCATTTCAATAACAAATCAATTGTATGTTTCCTGTTTGCAATTAAAAAAAATTACTTTTAAGTTTCTAATATTTTTTTAACAAGAAATGGAAGAAAATACCCATGACGTCTTGAAAGAAATTGACAAAATTCGTGACTTGTGGTTGAATGAAACTAAAGGGGCACAATTGACAAAACTGAAACTATAATGATGAAGAAGTGATAAAGGGATCAAAATGTACTCTAGTAAGTAGAAGAGGACCTGTTTGTCCAAAAAAATAAAATAAAAAAGTAGAAGAGGATCCTGAGGCCGTGCACACTCCAACAAGTAGAAATCTCAAAAAGCGCCTTTGAATGAGGGCTAGGTTTGCATATTTTCTTACTCAGTGCTATTATTCGAGAGATGCTGAAGATGATGATGCGGAATATAGCTGCTTCTTCGTCGTCTTCTTATTGCACCAGCAGGAGATGGAGAGGTATGCCTTGTCTTCACTCTAACTCCGCTCTTGTTGTTTTCGCCAACGATTACTTTGCTTTCCTTCACTCGCAACCTTCTAAACCAATCAAATCTACAAGAACCCAACTAGAGCAGCCAGTAAGAAACTCACCCAAAATCACAACTGTTGAGGATGCTTTCAATGTGTATGATAGAATGCTTCAAATGCGTCCTCCGCCTTCAGTTGTCCGTTTCAATCAAATATTGGGTCAAGTTGCGAAATTGAAACATTATTCTTCCATCATCTCCTTGTATAACCAAATGGGTGTGTCGGGAATTGGACCTAATGTTTGTACTCTAAACATTCTCATAAATTGTTATTGTCATCTAAACCAAATGGGGTTTAGTTTATCCGTATTGGGAAATTTCTTCAAACTTGGTCTTGAACCAAGTGTCTCTACCTTCAACACTCTAATCAACGGCTTTCTTCGCGAGAATAGAGTGGCGGAGGCGGCAACCCTTCTCCACAAGATGATGAGGGGAGGTAATTGTCAGCCTAATGTGGTTACTTATGGCACACTAGTAAAGGGCTTTTGCATGAAAGGTAACAATATTGCTGCTATTCAGTTGCTTAGGAAGATGGAGGAAGGAGCTTGCAAGCCTGACCTAGTTGTCTATAACACAATCATCGACAGTCTTTGTAAGGATACACTAGTTGATGATGCATTAAACCTCTTCTCTGAAATGATGTGCAAGGGTATTGCCCCAAATGTCATTACCTATAACTCTTTGATGAATGGAGTTTGCAAATTAGGCAAGTGGAAAGAAGCTACAAGGTTGTTGAATGACATGGTGAGTAAAAATATCTTTCCAAATGTGCGCACGTTCAATATCTTGGTAGACACACTTTGTAAGGAGGGTATGGTTGGGGAAGCAGAAGGTGTGGTCGAAATGATGATTGAAAGAGATATTGAACCTGATAGGTTTACATACACTTCACTTATGGATGGTTACTGTTTGCGAGGAGAAATAGGCAAGGCACAAAAGGTTTTTGAACTAATGCATAGCAAGGGCTCGATGTTTGATGTTGTTTGTTACAGCACATTGATAAGTGGATATTGTAAGCATAAAAAGATTGACGAGGCCATGATGCTTTTTCTGGATATGTCTCATAAGGGACTGGTTGCAGATACGATTACTTATTCCAGTCTTGTGGACGGTTTTTGCAAAGTGGGTAGAATAAATGATGCACAAAAGTTGTTCTCTGAGATGCAAGCTTGTGGCCAGCTTCCAGATGTTCAAACTTTTTCTATTTTACTGGATGGCCTGTGTAAAAACCGACAACTTTCTAGGGCAATGCAATTGTTTGGAGAGATGGAAGCGAAGAAGTTGGATATTGATATTGTGATTTACAGTATTCTCATTGAAGGTTTGTGCATAGCTGGAAAACTTGAATCTGCAAGGAATCTCTTTTGTGGTTTATCATCAAAAGGACTTCGACCTGATGTGAGGACATACACTATAATGATTAATGGACTCTGTGTCGCGGGCCTAACAAGTGAAGCGGAAAAGTTGCTGGTTGAAATGGAAGGGAAAGGCTGTTCTCCAGATGGTTGCACATATAACACAATTATCAGAGGGCTTATCAGTAACAAAGAGACATCAAGGGCGATGGTACTTATTCAACAAATGGTGGAGAAGGGTTTATCTGTAGATGCATCAACAATGGAGTTGATAGTTCGATTACTGTCGAAAGATGAAGTGGATCCTGCTTTGTTGCCGTTGATAAAAGAATCACTGTGAAATTAATTTGCATCTGTGGACAATGAACTGGTGCATCTTTGATGACCATAAAGGTATTACAGTATTTTTGGTTAAGGATGTTGTCATTGTTATGTTGGCTGTTTGAAATGTATTTGGATTAGCAATCTACTTGCTTAAGTTATCAGTGAAGTCTGTTGCCTTAAATTGGCGCATGCGTTGTAACTTTCACATGCAAAAGGCTGCTCTTTAATATGTACATACTCTCCAATATCCAATTAATAGGAGCCCATTTGCTCCCCAACCAAAAGCTGGTTATTATTTCATACTTTTGTGCTTCACTGGGAAGTAAAGGTTGTCTATTTCAGGTGAAAGAACAGATGAGATCCACATGGTTCTGAATGATTGTGATAGTGGTTTTGGATCGTTCATCTCAGATAATTTTTCCCATCATTGTCCTATAAAATTTTGAATCGTCCATCTCACATGGTGATAATTCGAGTTTTAAACAAGCCAGCATAATGTCACACTCCTTAAAGTTGGTGATGTACTTGATAACATAACAAAATCCCATTGATTTCCCTAATCAAATTTAAATCAAATTAGTTGTATTGATGTAGCATTTCTTCGAATCACCATCTTACTTGTGCTTGGTGGGTAAGGAACTTAATTTTCTTAGGCCAAGAAGGTAAAACGACCGATCAAGTCAAGTCTCAAGTACATCATTTTTTAGGAGGAGGAAGAAGACTTGTTTGTTGCTATATCTAGCTGGAGCTGCATAGAGTCCAAGTAGTAGGAACAATATTGGAGGATCACATTCTCTCTTCACATCAAATAGTCTCAAATTCAAAGAGATGGTGTGGGTCTTAATGGGACCTTCCCTCAGCCTCAAATTATTACAATTACACATTCATACAGTAGTTTTTATAAACGAAACAAAAGGATCGGGTAGTTCTCCTTTTGATTTCACATTGCTTTCATTTCGGACAGAAGTTGAATTAATGAACTCAATTTTGCAGGCCACCCTTTTGAGGAAAGTTGATTAAATAATGTAATTTGGTATAATGGTCATAACAATTGGCTGAAAGGCCACCCTTACGGAATTTGGATGGCAATGTGGAGGGTGTGAAAAGAGAAGGAGAAGCCCAAATGGTACATAAACGTAGGGCAATGTGTTTCCTACTCTATCAATTTATGTTGCAAAGAAACGAAAGAGAATCAGAGTCTGAAAAACTATTCACTAAATAACAAATTGAATAGAATTTCTTTGCCTAAAAAAGACAATCTTTTAATATAATATTTTGAAACTATCTATCCAATAAGCAAGGCACAAAATGTTTTTGAACTAATGCTTAGCAAGGGCTCGATGGTTAATGTTGTTAGTTACAACACATTGATAAATGGATATTGTAAGCTTAAAAACATAGATGAGGCCATGATGCTTTTTCTGGATATGTCTCATAAGGGACTAGTTCCAAATACCGTAACTTATAACACTCTTCTGGATAGTTTTTGCAAAGCTGGTAGAGTACAGAATGCTCAAAAGTTGTTCTACGAGATGCAAGCTTGTGGCCAACTTCCTAATGCTCGAACTTATTCTATTTTACTGGGTGGCCTGTGTAAAAACCGACAACTTTCTAGGGCAATGCAATTGTTTGGAGAGATGGGAGCAAAGAAGTTGGATATTGATATTGTGATTTACAGTATTCTTATTAAAGGTTTGTGCAGAGCTGGAAAAATTGAAACTGCAAGGGATCTCTTTTGTGGTTTATCATCAAAAGGACTTGAATCTAATGTGAGGACATACACTATAATGATTAATGGACTCTGTATCAGGGACCTAACAAGTGAAGCGGAAAAGTTGCTGGTTGAAATGGAAGGGAAAGGCTGTTCTCCAAATGGTTGCACATATAACACAATTATCAGAGGGCTTATCAGTAACAAAGAGACATCAAGGGCGATGGTACTTATTCAACAAATGGTGGAGAAGGGTTTATCTGAAGATGCATCAACAACGGAGTTGTTAGTTCAATTACTGTCGAAAGATGAAGTGGATCCTGCTTTGTTGCCGTTGATAAAAGAATCACTGTGAAATTAATTTGCATCTGTGGACAATGAACTGGTGCATCTTTGACGACCACAAAGGTATTACAGTGTACGTGGGTTTGGCAGGAGGTGAAAATGCCTTCTCACTTGTATCTGGAATTTTGGTATTAATTCTGTTTCATGAAATTTCTATTTTATTTTGTTTTGTATGGGACGATAGGAGAACCTCTGTTTCAACCTAAGATCCCATACAACAGATTTTATCTTTGCATGAAGTTTCTCATAAAACTTATTGCTCAGAAATTGTAGACAGATTTTATGTACTGGATACATCGTTTGATGGGTGATAAATCTAAATGCTGTTGCTATTGTTTATGTACTGGAAATATTTTCTTCTTGGTTACAAGACTTTGTTGGATGACTGAGGGTTACTTTGAGACAGTATTTTTGGTTAAGGATGTTGTTATTGTTATGCACAGCATTATCTTGTAGAATTTTCGTTCTTGCACATTACTTTTCTCTAACGTCTCTCCTACAAAAACTATCATTTCCCAGGTCCAGGTGAGTTGTTTCACTATAAATCTATATATTGCAATGATATGCATCCTGGCAATTCAATAATGAGGGGGAAGTGAGGGGGATAGACACCACTAACACTGACACTGAGACTGGAGTTGTAAGCTCGTCCTCATTCACTCATCTGATCCCATATCTTGTTTTCCAAAATAACATTTTCAACTGTGTTTGTGATTTCTGTTTTTCCAATGATTGTTTAGTTTTCTCTGTGTTACGTTATGCTTTACGATTTAAATATTCAGTTGTGTTGTGGCTGGATTTTCTTTACATTTGTTTCTTTAACTTTTGTAATTTTTCCCATCGTTGTCCTATAAAATTTTGAATCGTTCATCTGAGATTGTGATAATTCGAGTTTTAAACACAACTTGAGATCGAAATGTCACGCCCCTTAAAGTTAGTGATGTCAAGCCAGCATCTTAAAAAATCGATCCTAAATTCCTAATTATAAACCTGTATAGCTACAGGCGTGCACAGTAGCCCAACACGTGGCAAAAACCCATTGTTTGTAATGATAGAACCAAATACATCATTTTGAGGAGGAGGGGGAAGAAGCCTTGTTTGTTGCTATATCTAGCTGGAGCTGCTGTCCATTCAACTCATTATTAAATTTGATTGCATTGAGTCCAAGTAGTAGGAGGACCACATTATCTCTTCACATTAACTCATATGTGTCTGATATCATATTGCTTTCATTTCGGACAGAAGTTGAATTAATGAACTCAATTTTGCAGGCAGCAGGAAAGTTGATTAAATAATGTAATTAGGTATAATGGTCGTAACAATTGGCTGAAAGGCCACCCTTTTGGAATTTGGATAGCAATGTGGAGTGTCAAAAGAGAAGGAGAAACCCAAATAGGTACATAAATGTAGGTCCAATGTGTCCCTATTCTATCAATTTATGTCGTAAAGAAACCAAAAATTTGGGCAAGTATCCTAAAAAAGGATGCGGAAATTTTTTGGCCGCCAAAATTTTGAGCGACTAACAACTTGTTGCACAAAACTCTAAAAATTTGGGTGAGCACCAAAAATGGGACACTTTTTTTTTTTTTTTAAATAAATTTTTTTTTGAAGACTTTGCACCATATTTCGTCGCGCAAAGTGATACGGTTTTTAAAACCAAAATAACTCCTCCACCATTTTCTCAATGTTTTTCTCTACTCTTACCTCTCCTCTCTCTTTCCCTCTCCCCAAATCCGGACCTTTTTCTCACTCTCACTCACTCTCTCATCTCTCTTTTCACTATCTCTCACTCTCACTCACTCTCTCATCTCTCTTTCTCTCTCACTATCTTCTCTAATTCTCTCACACTCACTTCTCCCTCTCATTCTCACTCACTCTCAATCTTGTCAAAAGGTATATTCTCTCCTAATTTTAAATTTTTTTTCATTAATATGTGTTTTTGGAGTTAGTTTTGAGTTTGTGTGGGGTTTGGGGTTGAGTATAGGGTGAGGATTGGAGTTTGGGTTGGATTTGTGGTATAACAATTTTAGGGGAGATTATGCCAATTTTTTGTCTTTTTTTTTTTTTGTTATTTGACCATATTTATTTTCTTGTAAGGAATCGTCGAGACTTTGACGGCTAAAGTTGAGGATTAGGACGCTATCGAAACATATCCTCCGCCACTACCACCACAATAGGCTTGTATTAGGATTTTATTATTGTACTTTGTTAATTTATGTGTACATTTTGAATATTATATATATTTATTGGATAATTTGATCACTATTTTTCATATGTAATTTTATTTTGAATATGTCAATTTAAATTAAAGTAACTAAAAAAATCATACAATCAAATTAAATTTAAAAGGTAAAAATTTGAAAAAATTAATATAAGATAAATAATAAAACAAAAAGTCAAAAACCTTGCGCGACAAAATATTTCGTTGCGCAAACTATTAAATTAGTTTATTTTAATTAAAAGATTTTAAAACACAAAAAATATTTTGTTGCACAAATATTTGCGCGACATTAGTATTCGTCGGGCAAGGTAGATTTGCGTGACGTTAAGGTTCGTCGCACAAAATAGCTATGCACAACGAAGATTAGGTTTCGTCGCTCAAACCCTATTTTCACGAGATTTACGTTACGGATCATATGCGACCAAAATTTCATCGCGTAAGTTTTGCGCGACGAGCGCAACAAACTTATTTCATCGCGCAAAGTGTTTTTTGTAGTAGTGATTGGATCTTGACATCCGAACACATTTGATTGGATTGTAAAATCTCAAATCCAATAAAAAATTGGATTGAATTGGATTGGATTGATAAAAATTTATTGGTTTCGAACCGATGTACACCCATACTTGGGAATTTCATTCAATAACAAATCAATTGTATGTTTCTTGTTTGCAATTAAAAAAATTAATTTTAAGTTTCTAATTTTTCTTAAAACTAAAAATGGATGAAAATACCTACGACGTCGTGAAAGAAATTGGCAAAATTTGTGACTTGTCGTTGAATTGCTACAATTATGAAACTACAGGGGCATAATTGACAAAACTGAAACTATATGGATGAAAAGTGAAGAAGTGATAAACTAAGGGAGCAAAATTGACTTTTGCGTTTTTTTTTTCTTCCTTTATTTCCTAATGTACTCTAATAAGCAGAAGAGGACCTCCAACAAGTAGAAAACTCAAAAAGCGTGTTTGTTATTGAAATGCTGAAGATGAAAATGCGGAATATAGCTGCTTCTTCTTCTTCTTATTGCAGCAGCAGGAGATGGAGAGGTATGCCTTGTCTTCACTCTAACTCCACTCTTGTTGTTTTCGCCAATGATTACTTTGCTTTCCTTCACTCTCAACCTCATAAACCAATCAAATCTACAAGAACCAAACTAGAGCAACCAGTGAGAAACTCACCCAAAATCACAACTGTTGAGGATGCTTTCAATGTGTTTGATAGAATGCTCCAAATGCGTCCTTCGCCTTCAGTTGTTCGTTTCACTCAAATATTGGGTCAAGTTGCGAAATTGAAACATTATTCGGCCGCCATCTCCTTGTTTAACCAAATGGATGTGTTGGGAATTGCACCTGATGTTTATACTCTAAACATTCTCATTAATTGTTATTGTCATCTAAACCAAATGGGGTTTAGTTTATCTGTATTGGGAAATTTCTTCAAACTTGGTCTTGAACCAGATGTCTTTACCTTCAACACTCTAATCAACGGCTTTCTTCTTGAGAATAGAGTGGCGGAGGCGGCAACCCTTCTCCACAAGATGATGAGGGAGGTAATTGTCAGCCTAATATGGTTACTTATGGCACACTAGTAAAAGGGCTTTTGCATGAAAGGTAACAATAGTGCTGTTATTCAGTTGCTTAGGAAGATGGAGGAAGGAGCTTGCAAGCCTAGCCTAGTTGTCTATAATACAATCATCGACAGTCTTTGTAAGGATACAATAGTTGATGATGCATTGAACCTCTTCTCAGAAATTATGAGCAAGGGTATTGCCCTAGATGTCATTACCTATAACTCTTTGATGAATGGAGTTTGCAAATTAGGCGAGTGGAAAGAAGCTGCAAGGTTGGTGAATGAAATGGTGAGTAAAAATATCTTTCCAAATGTGTTCACGTTCAACGTCTTGGTAGACACACTTTGTAAGGAGGGGATGGTCGTGGAAGCAGAAGGCGTGGTTGAAATGATGATTAAGAGAGATGTTGATCCTGATACGGTTACATACACTACACTCATGGTGTTAAAAGTTATTTAGTTCAATTTAATTAGTTTTTCAATTAAATAATGCTGACATGGCCATATAGAGACCAAGTCAAGCTAGAGTCCTAGAATGTAGAAGTTGTGGTTTAGTTTGTTCACCACGTTCAGATTTACTTCCGTTGCTTAAGGTAGTTGAACTCCACAAAATCTGCACATGTTGTGTGTTAGTGGTTATTATGGGATTGTTATTTTATAAGCTTTGTTTTTCAGATATATATAAGAGAGGAAAATTGCAGTATCTTTATGCTGTGAAATACGTTTGCTCAAAGAAATGTTTAAGTTAATTTCAGTTTCTCAACATCTGGTATCAGAGCCCCTTCTGGGCCTGAACAAACTTGAAAAAGGTGAAAAATTGTGTCTTGCAGCAGCAAGAAACAATGGCAACTGACAAAGCTACTGAGAGTTTTGTTCAACCAGCGATTCCACGTTTTGATGGTCACTACGACCATTGGAGCATGTTGATGGAGAATTTTCTCAAGTCAAAGGAGTACTGGAATCTTGTGGAATCAGGAATTGACGCCCCAGCAGAGGGAGTTGTGTTGACTGAACAACAACAAAAGAGGGTTGCTGAACTGAAGCTGAAGGACTTGAAGGTGAAAAACTACCTTTTTCAGGCACTTGATCGATCTATCTTGGAGACTATACTCGAGAAGGAGACCTCCAAACAAATATGGGATTCTTTGAAGAAGAAGTATGAAGGGTCAGAGAGGGTGAAGCGTGCAGTGCTTCAAACTCTAACAAGGGACTTTGAAACTCTACAAATGAAATCAGGAGAGTCCATCACTGATTTCTTTGCTAGAACTTTGGGAATAGCAAGCAAGATGAGATCCAATGGTGGCACCATGGAAGAAGTCAAAGTTGTGGAGAAAATTATGAGATCATTGACTCCAAAATTTGACTACATTGTATGTTCAATTGAAGAGGCAAAGAACGTTGCTGAGTTACGTGTTGATGAACTACAAAGCTCTTTGTTAGTGCATGAACAAAGACTTAATCGTACCACTGCCAGTGAAGAACAAACAGCTCTGAAAGCTTCCATTTTTTCTGAGCCCTCAAGTTCTCGAGGAGGAAGAGGTCGTGGAAGAGGTGAACGTGGTAGAGGAAGAGGTGGTCGAGGTCATCGAAGTGGTGGACGGTCTGGACATAGAGATGACAGCAAGTCATCTCATGGTTTCAAAAGAGATGATGACTCTGAAGAAAAAGGAACGTACCACTTTGATAAGTCAAAAGTGGAGTGCTATAGATGTGGAAATTTTGGGCACTACAAGAATGAGTGCTACACAAAGCTACCAAAAGAAAAAGGAGAAAAGTCAAACTTTGTGGAGAAAAAGAAGGAGGAAGAGACACTTTTGATGGCTTTTCATGCACTGACAGAGACTGATCAGGACACATGGTATGTGGACACAGGCTGCAGCAATCACATGAGTGGATGTAAGTCTTCCTTTATTAATTTGGATGAAAGCTTTCACACGGTAGTGAGTTTTGGTGACAAATTAACAGTGAAAGTGATGGGTAAGGGAGATATTCAAATCAAAACTAAAAATGACTTTATTGAAACTATCTCAAATGTTTTTTATATTCCTGATTTGAAGACAAATTTGCTGAGTGCTGGTCAGTTACAAGATAAAGGCTACAGGATTACAATCTATAAAAGAGAGTGTGAAGTGTACAACCCAAAAAGAGGCTCAATTGCTGTTGTAAAAATGTCTTCCAATAGATTGTTTCCTTTGAAAATCAAGACTGTGCAGGCTTGCTTATTTGCCAAAGAAGATGACCCGTGGAGATGGCACTACAGATATGGCCATTTGAATTTTAATGGCTTGAGAACACTTCACCAGAAAGGGATGGTCACTGGCTTACCTGAGATAACTCCTCCATCAAAGGTGTGTGAAGAATGCATCACTGGGAAGCACAAAAGAGACTCTTTTCCAAGTGGCAAGGCAGCAAGGGCTCAATCAATTCTGGAGATGGTTCACTCTGATCTATGTGGATCGATAAATCCCATCTCAAATGGTAACAAGAAATATTTCATCTCCTTTACTAATGATTTTAGTATAAAGACATGGGTATATTTCTTGCAGGAAAAATCAGAAGCATTTGAAGCATTCAAAAGCTTCAAAGCTCTAGTTGAAAATGAATCAGAAAATAAGATTAAAACACTAAGAACTGACCGTGGGGGAGAGTACTGTTCGAAGGAGTTTGATGCATTTTGCAAAGAGAAAGGCATTAAGAGGCAGCTGACCACTGCCTATACACCACAACAAAATGGTGTAAGTGAGAGGAAAAATCGCACCATTCTCAACATGGTTCGAAGTTTGCTAGTCAAATGAAGAATTCCCAAGAAGTTTTGGCCTGAAGCTGTGCTATGGTTAGTTCATATCTTAAACAGAAGTCCATATTTTCTGTTAAGAATATGACTCCTTAAGAAGCTTGGAGTGGATTGAAGCCTGCGGTTATCACTTTAGGGTGTTTGGGTGCATAACATATGCACACATCCCTGATGAGAAAAGAAAGAAATTGGATGACAAAAGTGAAAAATGTGTTTTTCTTGGTGTAAGTGAAGTCTCGAAAGCATACAAACTGTACAATCCAGTTACAAAGAAGATAGTGGTAAGCAGGGATGTGATATTTGATGAAAACACCATGTGGAATTGGTCTGAGAACAGATCAGTTCAACAACAAATTCCAGTTTATGATGATTCAGACAATGAAGAGGTAGCAGCTCCTGAAACTCAAGCCCATCAGCCACCTCAACCTGAAGTTCAGTCATCTCAACACTTTGAAGAAGAGAGATACAATCTGAGAGATGAGAACTCAAGGAAGAGGCCAGCATGGATGATGGACTACGATGTAAGTTATTCAAGTTCTGATGATGAAAATGCTCACTTTGCATTACTTGTAGACAGTGATCCAATCACATATACTGAGGCTGTTAAAGAGGAGAAATGGAGGGAAGCAATGGACAATGAAATCAAGTCCATTGAGAAAAATCAAACCTGGGAGTTAACTGATCTTCCAAAGGGAAAGAAAACCATTGGTGTTAAATGGGTGTTTAGAACAAAGTTGAATGAAAAAGGTGAAGTTGACAAGCACAAAGCTCGTTTGGTAGCTAAGGGCTACAAGCAGAAGCATGGCATTGATTACAAAGAGGTGTTTGCCCCAGTTGCGAGGCATGACACGATCAGGTTAGTGATCTTTTTTGCAGCCCAAAATTCCTGGCAGATTTTTCAGTTAGACGTGAAGTCAACATTCCTGCATGGCAACCTGCAAGAGGAGGTGTACATTGATCAACCACCTGGTTATGAGAGAAAAGGAGAAGAAGAGAGGGTATTCAAACTGAGAAAAGCACTCTATGGACTGAAACAAGCACCCCGAGCTTGGTACAGTCGCATAGATGCTCATTTTGCTAAGCTTGGATTTCACAAATGTCCTTTTGAGCACACGCTTTATGTCAAGACTGAGGAAGAAGGTAAAATACTCATGGTATGCTTGTATGTTGATGACTTGATATTTACTGGAAGTGATGCTAAAATGTTTGATGAATTCAAGAAGTCTATGATGATGGAGTTTGAAATGACTGATCTGGGATTAATGCACTATTTTCTTGGATTGGAAGTCATTCAAACTACTGCTGGTAATTTCATCTACCAGAAAAAATATGCACAGGACATTCTTAATAGGTTTCAGATGGATGACTGCAAGCCATTTGGAACTCCAGCTGAACATGGCTTAAAGCTATGCAAAGACAAAGGTGGAAAGGAGGTTGACAGCACTTTCTATAAACAAATAATTGGGAGTAACATACACGAGGCCTGACATCATGTATGCAGTGAGTCTTGTGAGCTGATATATGGAAAAACCAACTGAAATGCATCTCAATGCAGCAAAGAGAATTCTCAGGTATGTAAAGGGGACAATTGATTATGGTGTGTTTTATAAAAGGGAAGATGGTTCTGGTTTTGTTGGGTACACAGATAGTGACTATGCAGGTGATATAGATGATCGTAAGAGCACTTCCGGTCACACATTTCTGCTCAACTCTGGTGCAGTATCTTGGTCCTCAAAGAAGCAACAAATTGTGACACTTTCCTCAACAGAAGCTGAATATGTAGCAGCAGCTGCAAGCTCCTGTCAAGCTATGTGGCTCAGGAAAATATTTGAAGTGCTTGGTGATGCTCAAAAGGGACCAACAACCATCTACTGTGACAACATGTCAACTATAAAGCTGTCAAGAAATCCAGTCATGCACGGGAGAAGTAAACACATTGATGTACGTTTTCATTTTCTGCGTGATCTGTGCAGTGATGAGAAGATTGTACTTGAATATTGCAAGAGTGGGGAGCAGGTTGCAGACATCTTAACTAAGCCTTTGAAGCAACCTGCGTTTGAGAAGCTGAGAAGCATGATGGGAATGTGTTCATTTCGAAGCATTGAACAGGAAGATGATTATGTGATGGTGTAGAGATCCTAAACTGTTTTTCGTAAAAATCAGTTTAAGGGAGGGTGTTAAAAGTTATTTAGTTCAGTTTAATTAGTTTTTCAATTAAATAATGCTGACATGGCCATGTAGAGACCAAGTCAAGCTAGAGTCCTAGAATGTAGAAGTTGTGGTTTAGTTTGTTCACCACGTTCAGATTTGCTTCCGTTGCTTAAGGTAGTTGAACTCCACAAAATCTGCACATGTTGTGTGTTAGTGGTTATTGTGGGATTGTTATTTTATAAGCTTTGTTTTTCAGATATATATAAGAGAGGAAAACTGCAGTATCTTTATGCTGTGAAATACATTTGCTCAAAGAATCGTTTAAGTTAATTTCAGTTTCTCAACATGGATGGTTACTGTTTACGAGGAGAAATGGGCAAGGCACAAAAAGTTTTCGAACTAATGCTTAGCAAGGGCTCGGTGGTTAATGTTGTTAGTCACAACACATTGATAAATGGATATTGTAAGAATAAAAAGATTGATGAGGCCATGATGCCTTTTCTGGATATGTCTCATAAGGGACTGGTTCCAAGTAGCGTTACTTATAGCACTCTTCTGGACGGCTTTTGAAAAATGGGCAGAATACAGGACGCACAAAAGTTGTTCTCTAAGATGCAAGCTTGTGGCCAACTTCCTGATGCTCAAACTTATTCTATTTTACTGGATGGCTTGTGTAAAAATGGCCAACTTTCTAGGGCAATGCAATTGTTTGGAGAGATGGAAGCGAAGAAGTTGGACATTGATATTGTGATTTACAGTACTCTTATTGAAGGTTTGTGCATAGCTGGAAAAATTGAATCTGCAAGGGATCTCTTTTGTGGTTTATCATCAAAAGGACTTCAACCTGATGTGAGGACATACTCTATAATGATTAATGGACTCTGTATCGGGGGCCTAACAAGTGAAGCGGAAAAATTGCTAGTTGAAATGGAAGGGAAAGGCTGTTCTCCAAATGTTTGCACATATAACACAATTATCAGAGGGCTTATCAGTAACAAAGAGACATCAAGGGCGATGGTACTTATTCAACAAATGGTGGAGAAGGGTTTATCTGCAGATGCATCAACAATGGAGTTGATAGTTCA